>NC_000070.6:48576163-48881163 GCF_000001635.26 Mus musculus
TCCCAGTTGTTAACAATGAATTCTATCCCAGGTGGTTCCTGTTAGACCTTCTGTGTTTGCATTCCTGTTTTATGTAAGAATCCAGTAACCTCTTTGTACCTTGCGGGTGTGTCACCCAACTTCCTTATTATCTTCTGTATAAAAAGTTTGATGCTCAATTTGACAAATTACATTCAGATTCTACACAACCTCTCCTGTGTGCATCTGTCTGTCATTCTATCTGAGGCTTTGCCCACCCTCGACTAAAGACCCGTTCCACGCAGAGAAAGGGGCCCAGAGGGTCTGCGGCACATTTACCTTTTTCTTTTCCTTTCCTTTCCTCCCCACCACTCCCCTTCTCTCCTCTCTCGGATGTGTGTAACCCACACTGCCCTAATCACTCTATAGCCCGGGATGGCCTCCATGATCCTCTTGTCTCATTCTCCCATATACTAGAATTACAGGCATAAGCCATCAGTCCCAGATGCCTGCTTAGAATCTTTAAATCAAGCCTAAATGTGTATTCTCACTTAAGCCTGTAGGGTCTGCCACTTGGTTTTTAAGAGTCCCCAGCTTCTTTTTGTGCTGTTCATTCTCTAGACGTTGGGGTGCAGCTGCTTTTCTTGTTCCTTCTTTTAAGTTATCAGATACATTTATGTGTATTTGCTGTATATGCCATGATGTTGTGAAGTATACATGAAATGGTCAAATATAGCTAATTAATACATAGACTAGCGTAAGATTGCTATTTAGGGGACAAGAACATTTAGCATCATTTTCTTTGCATTTTTGTCAAGAATACAATACAGTAATGTACCTTAGGCACTACCCAGTGTTCAACCTCCAGCTCTACAATACACACACACACACACACACACACACACACACACACAGTGGGGTGGTATTATTACCACCAGTGTGTGACAGACCTCTTGAGTTTATTTTTCCTTTCTAACTATAATTCTGTCTCCTTTAACCAACATGCCCCACTTGTGACTCATCCCAGTCTCTATAAAGATCATCTTCCTTGCTACCTCTATGAGCTCAACATTTTTTGACTTCACATATGCCATGAGACAGTACAGTCATTTTCCTCTGTCTCTTGAATTTGTCATAGTCTAGACTTCATTTCCACATGTTGGATTTCTTCATAGAATAATCTCTCTTCTTCACTTCCCTCTAACTCTATATTAACCTCTCAGTCTCAGTTTAAATGCCACTCTGGGGGAAGGTTTCTGTCACACCTGCAACTCCTTGGTACCTCAGGGGCCTGTTTGAGGTTTGACTCCTCTGCTAGGCTTCAGGACAGGGACTGCATGTGTCTTGTCCACCTCTGAGTTTTCCCTGCCTCCCACGACTGACTGATACATCGTGGGCCAATGCTAATGATGAATGCAGCGACAGTCACCATGCTTCTTGTCCCCATCCTGCACTCATCATTGTTGAAGTCACCACTGCCAAAGTTCCTCTGTATCCTCTCACTGCTTTTGTGTGCTGAGAGGAAAAGTCCAGGACGTGTGGTTTCACCTTTGCATCTCTCATAACTGGGAATCCAGGCTGTCAAGTCCAACTGTACTGACCTTGCTGCTGGCTCCCTCGGCCATTAGATTTTAGGCAGTCATTAGCAACTGGGAGCAAAGAAGAAATTTAAATCTCCTGACTTAATTCATGCTCACAAGTGCAATACATGGTGAGGTTTATATGTTTATGTATGTGTAAATGCACATGTACATGTATGAGCACAGGGCTCAGTTGTAACACTCAAGTATGCACACATGCATGCACACTTTTCTCCAGGCCATCTGATATATACTCATTCCTTACATATGTACATACAGAGTAAAATGGCATATGCTTGGCACTTATGCATATGTACAGAAGCAAGCTGATATACTCCTTACATATGTATGCATACAGGCAAATGACATATGCTCAATACATATGTATACATACAGAGGCAAGCTGACATACTTAAACATATTCAGTGGCAAAACACTTATTTAGTTACATTTGGTTCACTCTAATTCTTAGTTCCTCGATGTCTCTTTCAGGATGGTGGGCTCAACAAATGCTGTTCCTAGGCTTTGGATAAAAATTAAACTCTGTCACTCCTTATATCCCTACCCCTTTCTCTCTTCTCCTCTCTCTCCCTCTCTCTCTCCCTCTCTCTCTCTCCTTCTTTCTTTCTTTCTTTCTTTCTTTCTCTCTCCCCCCCCTCTCTCTCTGTCTCTCATCTTGCTATGTATCCTGGGCTGACCCTAAATTCACTATGTATCCTAGGCGGGCTTGGAACTCTCTCTCTCCTCCAGCTTTGGCCTCTCAAGCACTGGGATTAGAAGTGTGTACCATACTGCTCAGCTCTTGTCTTTCTCCCTGGCCCACCTGGTTATTTGTCTCGGCTTTATTTCCTAACAGCTTGGCTGCCTCTGTTAGTCACCAGACTGCCCTCTTACATGTTTCTCTAGTAGGCAACCGGCCCAGATGAGCTCTCTTGACTGTTAACTCTTTGGGGTTTGACTCAGATTATAGACTATGGAATAAGACAGACCAGGCCATCACCCTGCTTTGTGCTGTGTGGACTTGGCCAAACTCCAAGACTGTTTTCCTGTCTTCAGAATAAAGATGACCCCAGCGCCTTGCTGGGTTTTATGCAGTACTTTACAAGATAATATATGCAGAACTCTTTTAAAAAAAGATTTATTTATTCATTTATTTATTTATTATATGTAAGTACACTGTAGCTGTCTTCAGATACTCCAGAAGAGGGCATCAGATCTCGTTACGGATGGTTGTGAGCCACCATGTGGTTGCTGGGATTTGAACTTGGGACCTCCGGAAGAGCAGTTGGCGCTCTTAACCACTGAGCCATCTCGCCAGCCCCCATATGCAGAACTCTTAGCTTAAGGTATAACCACAGCGTAGTTACTATCATCTATCATGTAGTTACTATGCCATTTCTACTTCTAGCCAATTACTTGGTGAGGATATGTGATGCACAAAGCATGGTTCTACGTACTCTGTGCACATCAGCTCATTTTGTCCTTAGCGCATCTCTGTGAAGTAGATAGGAATGGAACTGAGCAGGTTATGGAACGGACACAGAACAGCCAAGTAACCTGCCCAGGTGTCATAGAGCTAGCAGAGCTAAGGGCAAACTCAGACGGCTTAGATCCAGAGCGTACACTCTCAATTAGCACATTGGAAGTGCTCCTTCCACTTATGTCTGTCTGATAGTCTGTTCTAGAGAAGTCAATTTTGGGGGGAACAATCCTTCGTAAGCTAAAACCATTGGGGAAATCTGTGAATCGCAGCTGACATTTTCCTTTTGCTGAAAGATAGAGATAGAAAAAGCTCACCTCTGTATTTAGAGAGATGCTGAACAACTGAGTGACAGGAAGGCCTGTAGGAAAACCTAGGGGTGTCTCCTCCCTCTCTACCCACTCACAGGCGTGTTTGGGTGAGAAGGCTTTCAGACTGACAGAGCTACAGTGGGGAGGCTGATCTCCCTCCATTGGAATTAGCCTAGCTCTCTGCATTCCTACAGCACCTTTTCTTCAGATGTCTGCAAATGCCGGCTCCAGCTCCCACTCTCCATCTACATAACTGAGGATCATTAGAGGCATATGGGTAACAACAATAGCACCTTCCACTGGCATCTGTACCAGAGTATTCAAAAGATCCCCCGCATCATGCCATCAAAGAAGCCTAGCAAAATCTTTTGCCGTCCTTGTACTGTGCCAAGGATGGCTTGTGCAATATCCTTTGGTGGCTACAGTTTAAAATGTTAAAAACAGATTGACTCTGGGGCTCTAACCCTGAGCCTGGATCATGCTAGGAATGTGCTTTATCTCTGAGCTACACATCAAGCTCCCAGCTGCAGTCTTATTTTTAAAAATGTATATTAATCGTACATACAAGAGGAGCTTCATTTAATATTTCCACACAGGCATACGGTGTATTAGTGATAGCCAACCACGTGCTTGACCCTCCTCTGACCCTTGCTCCCTTCTCAACCCCTAGTAATCCCTAGTTCTACTTAAATGTCCGTGTGTTTAAGCATCCAGGTATGGGAGAGCCCACGAGGCACCTTTTCTGTCTCTCGCTTATTTCACTCTGCATTTTGTCCCCCAGCTCCAACTCTTAGTTGCAAGTGAGAGGGTCTCATCTGTCTTTAAGGATGAACAACACTCCATTGAGCACATATATGTTTTCTTGATCCATTCGTCTGAATGGCACCCAGGGTGACCACATCTCTTAGTTGTTGCAAGGAGTCTGGCTGCCATCCTGATGGTGCCAATCTTTACTCCATCTTGTGTCAGAAAATGATGCTTTCCTCCTCTGAGTTTGAGGTGTGGTGAGGCTTCAGGGCTAGAGGGAACCAGTCGACTCCACTTACTGTTGTAGCCGCAGGTTCTGAACCTTTCTAGTACTTTGCTTCCTTATGAAATGGAAGTCACACTAACCCGGTGGGAGGGGGACTAGTGACAACTAGTGACCACAGACACAAGGTGCCCGACATCATCTAGGATGCAATGTGTCTCCCGTGATCTGTATTTATCTCCATTTCTCCACCCAACAATTGTGTGTTCTATTTTTATTATGATCTGGTTTTCCCTACTCGACTACAAGGGCCATGAAAGTCAGTGGCTCTGTTTCTCCATTGCTGCTTCTCTGCACCCAGAGCAGAACCTTAACCATAGTAGATTCTTAGGAATACTGGCTGACTCAATGAACTGTTATTTTCAACAGTGGCTGACATTCAGATCTCTAACAGGCTCTTTGCTTGTCTGGAACTTCCTTCTTCCACTCTCCTTATGAAGTCTTGTCTGCCTCCTCTTCATACCATTTGCTAGTAATGCTGCAATCTTATTTTTATATTATGTTAACTATGTTATCAATATTTGACGCTCAACTTCCTTAGGACAGAGACATTGGATTGGTATGAACCTTTCAGATTTATTAGAGAATGTTTTGTTTTGGTTTCTTCACTTTAGACTTTTTAAAAAGACCCCCCCCCCCATCCTTTCTCTAGGAAGTGGGGTCTAGACTCTCAAATTGGATTATATGCCAATCTTGGAGTGTTCCCACGCTCTTCCATAAATCAACCCCTCTCCCTGTTTCTGGCTCAAGCATTGTGATTGTCTCCTTCCAGGGCCAATTAGTCAGCCCCAAGGTGTCTCATTAGGTTTATCAGGACTTCATTATACAGCCAGGGCAGCCAGCAGGAGGTCCTGAAAAGCAGGGATTTTGGCAGGGCTGGGAGTCTGGGATAGGATTTGCCATTTTCTTCACCCCTACCCCAACCACGGTTATATTTAGTATTTATCACACTGTGTTGTAACTGTTAATTTTCAGATGTCTCCCCACCCCCACACAGCCAGGGTAGGATTATCTCTTGCCCCAAGAGGCTGCTGTGGTGCCTAGCAAGCAAGGAGTGCTCACAAAGGTTTCCTAAAGAAATAATTGCTCTCCGTGAGTCAAGCTTTATTACTGAGGACAAAAACCAACGTATAGAGAAGGAACTGCTTCTGGCTTAAACAATAACAAGGAAAAAAAAAAAAAAAACCTTAGTGCCACCTCTCCCCAATCTTTTTGTTTGAGTTACTTTGGGTTTTCTCTTACTCTCTCTCTCTCTCTCTCTCTCTCTCTCTCTGTGTGTGTGTGTGTGTGTGTGTGTGTAGGTCAGAGGCTGACTCCTAGTATCTCTCCCATTGGTTAACTATACATTATTTTAAAAATTATGATGTATTATTATTATTTTGTGGATGGCAGTGGGAATGTGTGTGTGTGTGTGTGTGTGTGTGTGTGTGAACTCAGGCCCTCATGCTTATGCCACAAGCACTTTTGACTTCTCTACTTTTTGATTTGGGAGTCCTGTTTGGGGGAACTCGCCTTAGCTGGTGGGATGTTATTAGATGTGGACAAGCAGCAGGAGGAAGCTGCCTGCATAAACTTCAACACTGACAAATTCTCCCAGAAGCCTCTGCTCTGGCAACCAGAGTGCCAGCATTAATTCTGGTGGAGTGACCCAGTGTTCAGCCTGTGCACAGGAACTGCTGGATCTTCCGTTGAAGCAGAGCCATTCAGCCAGGGCTACCCTAGATCAGCCAATCCTAGCACAGACCCCATAAGGCCTATGAAGAAAGACTGTCTCATGGTGCCCATTTTTTTTTTTTTTTTTTTTTTGGTTTTTCGAGACAGGGTTTCTCTGTATAGCCCTGGCTGTCCTGGAACTCACTTTGTAGACCAGGCTGGCCTCAAACTCAGAAATCTGCCTGCCTCTGCCTCCTGAGTGCTGGGATTAAAGGCATACGCCACCACGCCCGGCTGGTGCCCACATTTTATGGTTGTTTGTTAAGGAGCAATA
Source organism: Mus musculus (assembly GCF_000001635.26). NCBI lineage: Eukaryota > Metazoa > Chordata > Mammalia > Rodentia > Muridae > Mus > Mus musculus. The sequence goes on from NC_000070.6 coordinate 48,582,510, forward strand.
GTTGATTGATCAAGGTTAGGTCATGGGGTTCCTCACCTTGGCAGTGCATCTGAATTATTTAGAGAACTTTAAAAGAAATAGATACTAAAACTTCCTCTAGACTGTCTGGAGCAGTTTTCAGAAATCTACATTCCTTTTAAACTCTCTGGGTGGATTTTACATAGGAGTTCCACATCCTTTAGTTATCTGTTATTTGGCAATCACAAATACTAAGAAGTATGATAGGGCTTCTATGTAACCTCTAAAATATTTTTTCTTCTTTGACCAAACAATAAAATGAGAACTCCTTTCTGACACAGTAGTACTAAAGTCAGAGAGATCCTTTCTCCCTGGAGTAAAGTCCCCTCGCAGAATCTTTTCCAATGTGAAAAATGTGGAGAACTCCATTTTGACTTTTTCCTTAGCTGATCTGGAAAAGGATCCAGATGCGAATTGTGATTCAAGACCTAGGGTTATTTGCTTTCAATTTAAACTAAGGTTGTGTCCTCTTAGTATTTTTGCCTGGGCTAGGATTAGCAGGCAAATGGAAATATTTGCATAAGGCAGCATCCTGGGGCTGGGAGCGTGAAGACACTGTTCATGGAGGAGACATCTGTGACATTAAGCTTTAACAGAGAGGCTGCTGGGAGCTGGGCCACAGGAGGAGGCCTCTGCTGTGGCTGAGCAGGCAGGGGCTGGGATCACTCTTGGTTCAGTGCATCAGGAAGTGTGCTAGGCTAACAGCTCAGAGGCTGGAGGCAAACTATAGACGGTGTTGGAGATGCAGATCTATTTAGATAAAAAGCATGGCAGATGTGCAACTTAACAGCAAATAGTTTTTAAAATTATGATGACAAAACCTTTTCATTGAAAAAAAACTCAACAGAAAAATATGAGCGGCAAGTACCTATCACCCACAATCCTCTTTTCCAGAGTCAGTGGTAATGTAATGGGGTAAAGCAGTCTTGCTCTTTCTTTGGGTTGGTACATATGTATAGTTTAGAAAAGAAAGGTTTTCTTTTCTTTAAAGAGCATTTATTTATTGATGTGTGCCTATATGGGTTTATGTGCTTCAGACTGCCGGGAACTGGAGTCACAGGCAGTTGGGCATCACCTGATGTGGCCGCTGAGAACCAAACCTAGGAAGGACTCCATCACTGAACCATCTCTCCAGTCTCCAGTATCCCTGTTTCTATACCATTCATCATTAACCTAATCATTATCAAAATCTATACACAAAGATGACCACCGGGGTCATATTTTACTGTTACACAAAAGCTGTCATGAAAATCTTCCTTTATTCATTGTTGTGTCTTGTTCAACCATCTCTAAAGCAAAAATTCCAATATTGGTATTGTTAGGAAAACAAATTTAGTTTTTTTCTTCATATTTAGGTTGCCGCGCCCTCCAAAATGTATGCATGAATAGTGCTAAGTTTGTCAGTCTTTCTAACTTTTTAATAATCATCCAGAGGGGTAACTTTTTGGTTTAAATATCTTTCCCTTTGTTGCTAGTGGCTTTAAATTTTTTTTGAAAATAAGTTTATTTGTAATGTATATGGGTGTTTTGTTTGATGCATATCTATACCACATGCCTACACTGCCCTTTGAGGCCAGAAGAGAGTTCTTGGTACAGTGTTTACAGATGGTTGTGATGCTGTGGGAATCCAAGCTGGGGCCTCTGCAAAAGCAGCCTGGGCTCTCAGCTGCCGGCTATCTCTTGCTGGTCTCCAAAGCTTTCTCCCTTGCCTGGACTTCTCAAAGCCTCCTTGTCTTTACTTCTATGTTCAGTGTTTGTTTTGTATTTAGATTGTAGCTTTCTTCAAGTGTCCTTTTTGCAATTTTCTTAATTTTACAATGAAATTCTAGAATTCCTTCTGAAGTGGGCAACAATAACAGACTTCGAACAAAGCGGAAAATTTCCAAAAATTTGGCCTATGGTCTTATTGCCTGTGTAAAGTTATCATCTAGCAAGGTGAGGGCTGCAGAGGACTGTACTGGGCTCCAGACAGCTGGAAGACTCTTGGTCCCAACTTCCTGATTTGGGGAAGGCAGAAAACCAGTATGGGAACTCCTTTGTAGGGCTGTGAAATAGAACTGGAGAGGATACAGGCTAAGAGCTTCCTCTAGGCCTTGGATATAGCAAATCCGCTCTAAATCTTTGCTATTATGCGCGGAAAGGGCAACGCACTTTAAAGATTCAGCCGAGAGATGTAGTTATCCAGGAACCCGGTGGGGCGAGTCTTGGGGATTAAGCCTTTTCCCCGGAGAAGTGCACAGCGGGAGTGAGCACTAGGTACCAATCCCGATCCTGCCCATTTCTTGGGATGTGACTGACCTTGGACAAGTCACCTTTTGCCTTTAACTCCACCTGGAAAACACACGAAAGACCACCCGAGCTCGTGCAGGGTTAGAAGGCGCGTGGGAAAGGCTCACAAAGGGCTTCTGAGACACCGTCCCGAAGCTCTCTCCAGTATCCTCGGCGCCGTCCGGCCAGCCGGAGGGATCGGCGACCCCGGCCCGCGCCCCCGCCCGCCTCAGGAACAATGGCTCCCCGGGAGGGGCGGAGCTCGGCGCCGGGGGTGTGCGCGGGGCGGGGTCGCCGCTCCCTCCCCGCCCGCGGCTCCGTCACGCGCCCCTCACCGGGCGGGCCGGGGTCTTTGTGACGCGGCGGCGACAGCCGCGCGGACACAAAGGGAAGGCGAGCCTGCGAGCTAGAAGCTGCGTCCGTCCCCGCCCCGCGCCCCCCGCGCGCGCCCCAGCTCCGTGTTCCCCACGCGGCGCGCTCCCTGCCCTCGCGCGCCCGCGCCCCTCGCCCGCGCCGGGGTCTCCCAACGAGGCTGTCCCGAGCGCGGAGGGCCGGGGCCTGGCGGGGATGCTGCGGGGCTGCCCCGGGCGGCTGCACGGCTGCTAGGAGGCGGCGCGGGGCCGGTGTGCCCGGCCTGCCGCTCCCTGAGCTCCCCGCCGTGCGGCCGCGACAGCATGGGCGCCCAGGCGCCGCTCCGGCTGCCGGCCGCGCCCCCGCTCGCCGTCTGCGGCTACACGTCGGTGCTTCTGCTCTTCGCCTTCTGCCTGCCCGGGAGCCGCGCGTCCAACCAGCCCGCGGGCGGCGGCGGGGACTGTCCGGGAGGCAGAGGCAAGAGCAACTGCTCAGGTAGGAGCCGCCGGCGCCCGCCTCTGGGGCTCCTCCCTTCCGCCGTTCTGGGCCGCGGGAGGACCCGGTGTGGACCAGGGTGCTGAGGAGTCCCGGGGGCCGGGCGGAGGGCAGGACGAGAGTTCGCGGTGCGGGCTTTGGGGACCTGGGTTGGGGATGGGGAGTGGTCGTTTGTGGGTCCGTAGGTGTCGAGTGGCCGGGACTAGGGCGGCCCTGCGGCGTGGTGAGCTGGTGAGGTTCCGCGAGACGGAGCAGTGATCCTGGGTTTGCTCGTGGAAGCGCGTGTAAAGTGTTGTGAAGCCCCAAGGGAGGGAGGACGGCTAGGCTTCAAGGGGAGTGTGTGCGTGTGTGTGTGTTTGTGTGTGAGTGTGATGGTGAGGAACTGGCGGACTGAGGATAAGGGCCTGAGAACTGACCATGTGTTGGTGGGGAGGTTCTTAAGAGTTCCTGGGTTTTAAGAGGGGTAATGCCGGTAAAAAGAAGGAGTGGTTATGTTTGTCCTTTGGGTTCAGGGGTGCAGTGGGGACCAAATCTGTCCACGGTTCTGTGCATCAGGGCAGCAGGGAGTCCCAGGAGGGCCCAGGAAGTGTTTTGTTGGTTGTGTCTGGACAAAGCCTGAGGCTCAGGTAACCACGCTGGAGTACGTATATAGGGTGAAGAGATGAGAGCCCAGTAGTGAACCCAGTTTGACAGAGGGAGGGAGCTAGGGAGTCATCTTGTGTGGGATTTGGGTATGAAAGGTAATTAGGTCTCAGAGAGTGCCCCTGTGTAGCTAGAGTAACCCCGGGTTAATTAAAGTGGTGTAGAAAGAGAGGCAATGGTGGTGTGTGTGTTTTGCAGGAGGACCTGGAAGATTGGCAGCCAGGGGAGCCAGGGAGTAAGTGACCTCTCCCCTCTCTCCAAGGCCGCCTGCCCTCCCACAGCTGTTGGAAACAAAGAGCGTGCTGGGGTTTTAATGGATGACACAGGGGAGGAGGGGGCCGGCCAGTAAAGTTCCCCCGTCCTTTTGGAAAGAGTCCCAGGGGAGCCAGGGGATTCAGGCCCTCGGGCGAGCAGAGGCTTCCGGGTTCTCTTGGGGGAGGGTAGGTCTGCTTGCAGCTGGCCCAGCAGACCTAGTGGTCATAAGCCAGCCCTTGCTCACTTGGGCTTTTATCACTTCTCAGACCAGCACTTGTCCTTTTAACTAGGGTTGAAGCGGGGAGGAGGGGTGCACCTGAGAGTCGATAGAGTCAGCTAGTGGGGGCCTGACAGACAGCCTGGGAGTTCGTGAAGGGGCTATGTTTATAGGACAGTGATTTAGGCGAAAGAGGCTTTATGCTGGCCTTTTTTTTTTTTTTTTTTTTTTTTTTTTTTGTGGTGGGGGACACCTTTTTTAGTAATTTTCATATGGTATGTTTTATGAGAGGTTTTGAGAACTAATAAAAATGGCATGCCCATTAAAAGCCTTTCCACCCATAAACTCTCTTCTATTTTTCTAATCGTAATTGGGATGGGATGACGCTTTAGTAAGCCGTCACTCTTTAAGAAGATAAGCTCTTTGTAAATCAGAGTGATTTGGGTTTTTTTTGGGGTACCAAATGATGGTTACCTTTTTTAGGTGACCACGCTGTCAAAATATCTTACTGGGTGATGTGTTACGGTTATTTGTGTGTGTGTGTATTTGTGTGTGTGTGTACCCTCTCTGCTTCTGTCCTAGTGCGTGGGGCAAGTGTTCAGAAAGGACTGGGCACTCACACGGTGTGGAAAGAAGGGGGCTCATCTGGAGGCCATAGCCCTTGCTGCAGAGCTGAAATTTGGGTGCAAGTCAGTAATTTTTTCACTAGTTTCTTCAATTAAAACAGATTTAGATTTAATATCTCATCCTTCCTTTAGAAATATTTGTCACCAATAATGAATGTAAATAAGTTATATTGTTCAATGTTTTCAAGGACTAAGGTATACTTTAACTATATTTTATTTTTATGTGTTTTACCTGTACACACACATATAATATTATATATATTATACATATAATAGATATATCTCACATGCATGCAGTGCCTACAGAGGCCAGAAGAGGGCAGGAGAAGAAAATGCCTCAGAACTGGACTGTCTATCATGTGGGTGCTGGGAACTGAACTCAGGTCCTCTGTGAGAGCAGCAAGTGTTCTTAATGGCTGAGACATCATTCCAGGGCATAATGACATCATTCCAGGGCATAACGACAGATTTTTGTTAGAACTCTCTGGGACAAAGAAGGCGAATGCACATTTTGGCTGATGAGTTTGAGAACTGTAGTAATCCAGTTTGTGCACACGATGCGTTTGTGTTAAATGCAGCTTGAGATGGCAAGTCCAAGGTTCCCTTGTAAAGTTATCTAAAGGGAGTATTGAGCTTTAAAATCTAAGCCCTGTCCTTGACTCCCTTTTGTTATCCTTCAGTTTGATATTTTAGACTTCTGGGATCTTTAATGGAGTCTGATTCTGTCAGGCTGTGTGTGCTGAGTTACTTAGAGTTTTGTGACATTTGTAAATAAGATGAGCTTATGGGCCTTATCAATAGAAATTATTTAGATTATAGAAGGGTTGGGTCCTTCAGTGTTTTATTGGAAGTTTGTGGATGCGTCAGTTAATCAGACATTCAAGAGGTGCATTCTTTTCAGTTGAGTTTAGTAGGTTTTCAAGCTTTTGGAGTTCGATATTTTCCATCTTTTTCACCAGACTACCCTTAAAAGATGTGGTCAGAGCATCTAGTTAGGCCACATCTCCAGTCTAGTGGAAAAGAAGATGCGGTTTAGAGCATGCCTTTATAAGGAATCTAAGTGTGCACACACACTCAGTCCTTCTCTCTTGTTCTCTCTCTTTCTCTACACACACACACACACACACACACACACTCGAGTGCTAGTGTGCACAGATTTATCTGTTTTCAAAAACTTGAGCCGCTAGGTTGCACGTTAACCTATAGATGATCTTCTGGATCTGCATGTGCCCTCTGGTGTTTTTTTTTTTTTTTTTTTTTTTTTTCTAAACATGAGGGTGTGTTCTTTAATTTCTGGTCTCTTGGCTCCTCGTCAAGACAGTGTAAATATTTAGCAGTAGTTTCTAAGTATGATCTGAAAGTTTGTTCAGCATCACCGAGTACAATTGGTTTGCCCAGGAAATGTATTTTGGAGCCAGCTTCGGGGTGTGCCGCTGTTCAGGGAGCAAGCTGCTTGCTGTGGGTGTTGTTCTTTTTGTCAGGGTCCTAGACTGAGTTTGGAGAGCACGCGCCTTTAAGGCAGCGATGCTGAATGGGCCTGTGCTGTCCTTTCACAGCATCTTCCCCAAGCGGGAAGCCCCTTTCTTCTCTCGTTTATGTAAGCTCTTTTTATTTGTCTCTTTCCACAGTACTCCACTCATTCTCGGATGCTCTTTTATCTTTGTTTACATTTCTTTATTTATAGTTACTCTTTAGAAATCTGATTCGTGAGGAGGCTTTCTGTTTACGTGACTTTTGTGAAGATGAACTAGAGCTCAACGCTGGATAACCTGAGATAACATTTTTCCCCACTCCTGATAGAAGCCGTGGTCCTTTTTGGCTTTGGGAGCTTTTGGGTGTTTGAGAAGAACAGAGAGGCTAAATATATGAAATATTTCTGGTTCAGGGACTGTGGTTAAAGAGGTAGGAAAACAGAGCAGACGTGGGAGTCAGTGACACAGGTAAGAAGGAACATTTGAACTGGGTTCCAACATGTCAGAGAAGGAAGAAGCCGGTCCTCTAGATGGTAAGAATCTTATGAATGGCAGGCTGACAGGAGAGCCTGGCTAGTGGCAGGCACCTCAGAGTTCTAGGGAACAAACAATGAGTTGTCTAGTTAGTGTGGGAAACAGTGGTCAGGGCAGGTTGACATCTTGGACATGTAAAATATGATTGTTGATTTACTTAGTGAGCCTGTGTAGTATAATCTAACATACTAAATATTAAGGAAAATTTATAAGAGGCCCTCCCAGCCTTCAGAGACCTTATAGTTGGAGGAGGGGTGATGATTCTCTTACAAAACATGTGCAATGGAAATTCCTGCTTAGTTCATCTGGATCTACCTCGCCCCCTGCCAGTAAGCACTTAGTGGCCACTAACACTAATTGGCTTAACAAACAAACAAACAAACAAACAATGCAGTAAGAACAGTCTAGTAACGCAATTGAATATCACCACTAATTCTATAACAGTTCTTCACCCTGAAAAGAAACCTTCTACTGTTGACAGTCATCCACTGGCTGCTACTGCTCGGCGTTGTGTCCACTGTGGATTTGCATTCTGCACGTACAAGGAAGTGGGACCACACCTTCTGAGGCCCACTGTTTCCCACTTCTTTTATTTAATATGGTATTTTTTAACGTTCACGCATGTATTAGAACCACATTCCCTTTTAGGGTTGAATATCCTGCTGTGTGGATGTGGTGACGTCTTGTGCATCCTGCTGTTTTTGTCTCTTGGGTGTACACTGAATGAGTTAGTGGATCACACGGGAGCTCAGATCTTTTATGCTTTGATGAACTGCCACACTTTGTTCCAGAGTTTCTGTACTCTTACATCCTCCCCGGCAGTGGCAGTGTGTGAGGGTCCCAGTTTCTCCACGTACTCCCCAGAATTTGTGTCTGTCTTTCTGATTACAGCCATCTTATTGGATGTGAAATTGTGTCAACGTGGTCTCGATTTGCCTTTTCCCAAATGACTATGGCGAGGTTAAACATCTTTTTCATGCAGTTGTTGGTCCTTTGTAAATCTTATTTGGTGAATGGAAATGTCTCTGTAAATATTCTCCTGGCCTTGATTTTGACATCTCAAGTTGGCCAGTCTCCATCTCTACTCAGGAAGGCTCACAACACACATTTTAGGTGATAAAACTCCTCCTTTGGCTGCATTTTACCTGTGTTGCTGCTCACTTTCCCTGCCTACCAAGATTCAGTTCTGTTGGCTTTCAAACTGATTTCTGCCAATGGCACTTGCAGTAAGCGTTGCTCAGATTGAGAAGTACGGACATGAAAAGTTATTTTGACAGCCGGGCGTGGTGGCGCACGCCTTTAATCCCAGCACTCGGGAGGCAGAGGCAGGCGGATTTCTGAGTTCGAGGCCAGCCTGGTCTACAAAGTGAGCTCCAGGACAGCCAGGGCTATACAGAGAAACCCTGTCTCGAAAAACCAAAAAACCCAAAAAAAAAAAAAAAAAAAAAAAAAAAAGAAAAGTTATTTTGTGAAATGCTTAGGGGAGACGTGATAAAGGAAAGACTCGGAACGAATGGCCTTTGAGTGGATTAGATTTCAGATCAAGACGACAGAGAAAGTGTGACAACCCCGATGAGTTCTGGATTGTCCAGGAAACATTACAAGCATTTGGCAGACCTCTGCCTTCCTAAAAGGAACACAGATATCACAGGCAACTGGGCCGCTAGTGTGGTTTATCTAAGAAAATGGGGAACTGTTTTACCCAGAATCCTATACAAAATAAAAAGGTCTGAGTGAGACTGGGAAGTGAAAGCACGTTTGTATACTAAATAATTTGTAAACAATTTTACTGCCTTTGTTTTCTTTCTTTTATTGAAGATAGATTTTTTTCATACAATATATTTCTGATTACAGTTTCCTTTCTCCCTATACTTTTCCAGTTCCTTCCTACCAGTCTTGTGTGCATCAGAAAGGGGGTGGTGGTGGTACAACCCCTCTCCCCCCGTACAGAATGCTTGTAAGAGGATATGCATACAGAGCTAAGAATGATAGTCCTGATTGGTGGAAATTAGAGTAAGAAGTGCTTGGACCAGATCTTGAGGCATAGTAGGTCACACAGACACACACACACAAATATACAGACCTAATACAAAGAATGAATTGGCAGCTGGAGAAGTGGCTCAGTGGTTAAGAACACACGCTGCCTTTCCCTGGAGCCTTTGCTGTTGATATTTTGCCTGGAACCTTCTGTCCCAGTCACGTAGCTCCTCCCCTTCAAGTATTTGCCATAATGCCGCTTTCCAGCATGGCTACCTTCAGGACCTGCAGTCTCTCTCCTCTCTCACCCTGTGGCCCATGCTCTTTTTCCTTTATAAGTTCCATATCAAAGGTGCTTTTGTCTCCATGGCTCACTTAGATCACACTTATTTCTGTCTGGGGTGGTGTAATGACCAAATGAACAGTGCCTCTGAAGAGAATTGGGAGAGGTGGTTCTAGGCTTAGAAAAGGCACAGAGATGGGAAACTGAAGGTGGGATTTCAGGGTTATTGCCTGTGATGTGTAATAATGATGGGCCAATTTAGGAGACAAACCTGACTAACTGAGTTGTTACCTAGGTGAGGGAACCCCCAGGCCTTTGTGAGGGTTATCTTGATTAGAATCATTGAGATGGAGGACCTGTCCTATAGGAGGAGACACCATTTCCTGGAGGAGAAAGGGAGCTGAGAACCAGCCATCATGGTTCCCCACATCCTGATTGGATGCATGTGACTACTGTCTCTTAAGTTCTTGCTGCCTGGGCACGATGGCGAACCCTTGAACTGTCAGCCAGAGTCAATCCTTCCCTTAAGTTGCTCTGTTAGGTATTTTGTTATAGCCACAAGGATAGTAGCGAATGCCATGCGCTAGGTTGTGGTGGGAAAGGTTGGAGAAGGGGAAGGGGAAGATAGCACAGGCTGCCGCCATGTCAGCTACAGGCATTCAGGGGCAATCTGGAAGGTTGACAGTTGTTCTAAGGACCTGGGCGTCTCATTAGAAAGTTCACATGGCCTTGTGGTTTTAGAATGCAAAACCTAGAACTGGCCAGGCAGAAATGGAGAACTTGGCAGTCAGGTGAGAAGACACCATGGAGACTGAGACTCTTGTTCAGGCTAGAGGGTTGAAGTCTCAAGGCTTCCCTTCAGAATCTGGGTCTCAGCCCTTTCTAGACTTGAAGACTGACAGCTTTGAGCCGTCACTTTCACACAGCTACAGTGAGCCAGTGACGTGTAAGGCGTGGGCTCTTCACTCATCTGGTCCTCAGCAGCTGGGCTGCTTCCTGTGTCCTCTGCCTTAGCCCCTGGGTCTCGTGTTCTAGAGATCTATGGGTTGTGACACACTTAGTGTGGGATGAAGGGCCTGGGGGAGACCTCGAACACACACACACACACACACACACACACACACACACACACACACACACACACGCCTGTTTGTGACCTTCTGTGGGCCAGGCTCTGCTCTCATCACATCCAGGCTAGCATCGTCAGTGGCCAGTGCGGTGTTTCAGGGAAGCAAGAAGAGCCGCTTCACTCAGGATTCTTCCCCCTTTCCTGATCTTCATCCTTACTTTGAATCCACCTCTTGTCTTTGGAACTCACTCTGCTATCTGCTTATAACATTTTCCCTAAGTTCCCCATGGTATTTTCATCATACTTATTTCCCCCGCGCTTTCTTGATTCTCGTCTTGGCACTTCCTCCTTTTACACTTTGCCTTTTCTGTTTCTCTTTCTAAATTTGTTATGTTCATTTTTTTAAAAAAAATACTGAGGCATTTATGGTTACATCCCACTTATGATTATAAAGTACATGAACTCAGGTGTCTTAGTTTGCTTAGCGGTTTTGTGTTATGGTCTGAGAATGTGCTGTATAGATTTTCTAGGTTTGAATATATTAAAAGTAGGTGGATATGGACATTGTGATTTGAACAAATTTTATGAAAGATTTACACTCTAGGAAAAAGAATTCCTTCTCTCACTTTCCATGGCAATCCTTATTTTACTAAACTTCTAAAAATTCTTAATTTCAGAAGAGGGAGTTGTAGGAGTGTACCCACGTTCTCTAACCGAGGTCTCTCAAAGTCTTCACACGGCTGCTCTCGCTCTGTGCGTCCGTTCTTTTCTCCATTTATCTGCCCCTTGTCTCTTCTTTATGAACCTAGCTCTACCAAACTGGCTCCTCACGCAGGGAAAGACACACGTTGCCTTTTTGAAGGTCTGTTTTATTTGTGTGAATGTGTGGGTGTGTACCCATGCTTGCAGATGCCCATCAGGTCCCGAAGAGGGTGGGGGTTCCCCTGGAGCTGCAGTGAGAGCCAGTTGTCAGCCTCTGCACATGGGGGCTGGGAACGGAATTCTGGTCTTCTGGAAAAGCAGCGTGTGTTCTTAACCACTGAGCCACTTCTCCAGCTTCCAATTCACTCTTTGTATTAGGTCTGTATATTTGTGTGTGTGTTTGTGGTGTATAGTATGGGTGTGTCCGTGTTCACATGTCTAGCCTGGCTAGGCTATGGATCCAGGGGTTCACCCACCTCAGCTTCTCCAGTGCTGGACATGCAGATGCCCACTTCCACACCAGCTGTTGCAAGGGTGCCGGGGATCCGAACCCAGGTCTTCATGTTTCCAACACGTCACTGACTAAGCCAGCTCCCTCCCTAGCAGTCCTGTATATTTCATTTTTATTCTGCCATCTGCTAATAAAATATCGAAACCTCCAAATATGGCACAGGTTTCTCAACAGGAATTTCTGTTATTTTGTTTAGGAAATGTACATTAAACTTTGATAATTTCTTGTACTTTCTGACTTTGTTTATACCCTTATACCCCTTTGTAGGGCATTTTAAAGCCTTTTCTCAAGTTGTAATATCCAGTCATTTCTGCATTGCTCTCTTAGTTTTCAGAGTTGGGATTTATTTGCCAATAGGGTGGGGAACATTCAGCCTTCATCCCAATCACAGGTGATGTCATCGTCATGATGTGTGCGCTGCTCCTCGTCATTTGTGTTTGTGGCCCTGGGGATAGTGACGGGGTGGGGGTGGGGGTGGGGGCGCTGTCGGCACAGTGCTCTGATACTGGCTTAACATTTATAAGGCGTGTTCCATTGCAGCCAAGGCTGGCCTGACCTTACTTCCCGGGTACTGGGATCACAGTGTAGCACCACTATGCCAAGCTATCTTTTTTCTTTTTTCTTAAGTTATACAATGCAGTGATTTTTTTAATATAAACACAGGTTTTGTCAACATTGTAATCATTTTTGTCCCTCCCCCAAAGAAACTTCCTATCTGTTAGTGTTACTGGGTTTTAGGGAAAAAAGCTCCGTCCCAGTAAGGAGTGAGTAGAGAGACATTAATCTCCTGGCGACACTGGGAACCATCACAGAGGTTCAGTGATCTGGGCTTGGAGGGGCCAACAGGAACTTTTCTGTCTTATAGCAAAGACAACCAAAGCTAAGGGTTAGAGGTTAGTCTGGCTGTGATGCCTGTGTGACACCCCTATCCCCCGAATCTTCTACTTCCTCACCAGTATTTTTATTTTTCTGTTACAACCAGCCATCTTCACTTAGTTTGGTATTTGTTGGCTTTCATTTTTCCCACATATGTAGATTCCTTAATGAATTAAAAAATGTAAATTTCGTTTTAAGTTTGGTGAGGTGGTGACTTCAACCCATTGAGGCCTTTTAAAATATGGGGTTCAAAGCCTTGTAACAGAACTATTTTTATGTATTACCATTAAGTCTGTTATTAGCTTCTCTCCAGAGAGAGATAAGGGATTTACGAACTTGGCGTGGTGCTCTCTTGGATTTTAGAGTTACATGTTTGAGTCATAAGCTCTTTTCAGTCTATATTTTTTTTATTGGTTAGGTGGCTTCATATATTGTTAAGCTTCATTCTTGTTCAGATCTATTTATTTTTTAAAATGGTTAATCCCAGCACTCAAGAGGCAGAGGCAGGTGGATCTCTATCGCTTTGAGGATAGCCTGTTCAACATAGCAAGTTCTACTTTAGTGGAGGCTACATAGTACGACCCTGTCTCAAAAGGTTTTGTTTGTTTTTAAAGCTGTTAATACCAAGTTCTCTAGTGCCAATTTTCAGGCTGTTTTACATAGATTTTTGTCTCCGTGGGTGAGTTCTTGGGTTCTGGCTACTTCTATTTTTCTTAGTGTTGTTACAGACATTAAGGGGCAGAGGTTAGAAGTAGAACCAATACCAACATTTGTATATTCATTATTAATTATTAATTTTCTAATTAATTAATTTATTTAATGTATATGAGTACACTGTAGCTGTCTTCAGACATACCAGAAAAGGGCATCAGATCCCATTTCAGATGGATCCGATGACATTACTGTGAGCCACCCTATGGTTGCTGGGAATTGAACTCAGGACCTCTGGAAGAGCAGTCAGTGCTCTTAACCACTGAGCTATCTCGAAGTAGGCTGTATATTAAGTGCAGTAGGAAAAGTCTAGAACACGTATGTAAGCAAATGCACATGCAAAGTAAAAATGAGCGTCTGACTGTGTGATATTTTATGTCATTTCATATTCTGCTTTTCTCTTTTTTAATTTTATGATGGTTCTTTGTCTTCTTTTCAATGATTCATTTTATTTATATGTGTATGAATCTGTATGTGTGTGTGTGTGTGTGTGTGAGAGAGAGAGAGAGAGAGTGTGTGTGTGTGTGTGTGTGTGTTTGTGTGTGTGTGTGTTTACAAGGAGGCCAGCAGAGGGTGTCAGATCCTCTAGAGTTGGAGTTACAGATGATTCGGAGCTGCCTGACACGGGTGCTGGAAACTGAACTCTGGTCCCCTGCAGGAGCCGTGAGTCTACTTAACCACTGAGTCATCTCTCCAGCCCACGGCTCTTCTTTCACACACTTTAGTATCTGGGTAACGTTTTATCAATAATTTATTTAATGAATTCCTAACAGATGGATACACAGTTTATTGGATTAATTCCTAGCAGATGGATACTTGGGGTGTTGTTTGAAAGGATGAACATGCTTTGATGTGGAGGCATGTGCAAATGGACCAGCCACTGGGAAGGCTGTTGCTGGAGCATCACTCGAGCCTCAATTCCAGGGCAGTCCTGGGCAACACAGCTAGACAATGTCAAAACAGAAACAACAGGAAGGATAGATGTGGAAAAGCGCTTCTCGTATGTTGTACATTTTGTTTTTTTTTTTTTTTCTGTCATAATTTTCTAGACATGAAATTGTTTGGTAAAAGGATAAAGACAAGATTTTATATATATGGCCACGAGAGTTTGCTGGAATGTTCTCCTAGCTGGCTTCATGCTTAGCTTTCTTACCTTTGCCGGCACAGATGCTGATAGCAATGGAGTGTAAGACATTTGCATGGTGCATGCTGCTCGAAGGTCCTTCCATATCTGTAATCCTCTACCAACATCTTAAGAGAGGTCCTGCCTCCCTTGTACAGTGTGGTTAATTACTGTGATTGCCCCGCTGATAAGTGGGAAGGAAGCCAGGGGACTACTGGAGATGGTATACAGGCTGTGCCCTAAACATCACGGACTAGTGCACAATCGTTATCTGTCTCAGATTCCCATATTAAGTAGCATGATGGTTTCATCTGATTTACAGAAGGAGTAAAATCTTTGCCATCTAAAACCTGCAGTTCAGTGGGCTTTATATGCCTGCCCAATGTCATTGTCACCTCCTAAGAACATGTCCATCACTTTAGGAAGAAACCTGAATCACACTGTGGTCATGAACCACCAGTCCCAGTAACCCCAAGAAAGAATTGTCATTCATGTTTTTCTTTCAAGCTTTGTTACGTGGGCATACATCCGTTCATGTGGGGTACGGTTCCTTCGTGGAGGTCAGGGGACAACCTTAGGTGTCCCTCTCCACATTCCACCTTTGTCAAGACCTAGTCCCTTATCTGGTTTTTCCCTGTGCATTCCAGGTTAGCTGGCCTGTGAGCTTGGGGTTCTCTTGTCTCTATCTCTTATCTCCACCAGAAAAGCTGACATTACAAAGACTGAGCGGTGTATCTGGTTTTTATTGGTTCTGGGGGCTTCAACTCAGGTCTCCACGTGCATGGCAAGTGCTATCACATAATGAGCCATCTCTTCAGCCCTGGAGAATTCTTTTTTTTTTTTTTTTTTCAAGACAGGGTTTCTCTTGAAACCCTGGCTGCCCTGGAACTCACTCTGTAGACCAGGTTGGCCTTGAACTCAGAAATCCACCTGCCTCTGCCTCCCGAGTGCTGGGATTAAAGGCATGCACCACCATGCCCAGCTTTTTGGGAGGGAGTCGGGGGGGATTTTTTTGTAGGCATTATAAAAGGTTGGATTAGAAAAACTTAGTTATTGTACTTTTGGTGGCATTGGAGATTTGAACTGGGGCTTTGTGTTAGCTAGGTAACCTCACTGCCATTGAGTATGTAGTGGTAGAAACTTACATTTTCCAGTGTTTGTGCATATGGAAGCTAGTAAGGCTAATGTATTGTGTCAGGAAATTTGGAGATTTGTCATCATTATTTTTAACAAGCACCATAATAGATCACTTTATGTATCTGTGAGAGGAAAACACACTGGCTTAGAAGCTAGTGTCAGTTCCCTGTGAATAGGAAGTGGGAGGGACCACTGCTGTCCTGCATCCTTGGCCAGAAGCTGGTGTTTTTGCCACTCAGCTTGGGATCTTGGTCTATTATCTCATCTGAACCCACAACATGTCCTCCCTGTCACCTTGCCTGGAGCATCCCGACACAGGCGCTTAGTACTGAAGCAGGCAGCATGGGACGATGCAGGTGTGGAGGTGGAGGACTGATGGGATCAAAGTGTTATTTAGCAGAGCTAGTTTGGCTAGAATGGAGGACGGAATGCGAATGGCACCTGAGCAGCTTCTTTCATTTAAATGTAGCTTAGAGAAGTTGTCATGTCTGTTGTTAAGGCACTTTAATAACAGTGTAGGCTGCATTTGCATTATGGAATACTGAGTTCATTTTCTCTGTCTCCGTGCCCCATAGGAGACAGATAGGCACTGTGATAATGTTAATTTAGCAAATAAACTGAAGGAAATTTAATTTCTAATTCTTGTGATTTGCTGGAGCTTGAAGTTAACAGTTACATCTATTTCTTGATTTACCCTATCTTTTCAGCCTTTGTGTCCTTAGAGGCGTCACTCAGAGGGGTTAGGGGTTGAGGTCATGTCTAGGGAGGGGCCTATCTTTGTTGTCTCTGTGTACTATAGGCATTGTTGCTTTGAACAGGCTATCCCACTGAATTAAAAAGGCCAAGCATGGGAACTTGGTGCTCATTAACCCCCCCCCCCCCATCACAATTTTGCTCATGATGTTGCAGCAAACTGCCTCTGGTTTGATTTGAAATCACGTTGAGCCATCACCTGCCCCTCCCTCCATTAAATAATAACCAATATAGAAACCTGAGAAGAGGAAAAAGTCACTCATTGTTGAACTGGCAGAAAACAGTCGATGTTACCATTTTTTAATTTTTTCTAGTTGGTCTTTCCTGTATGCATATAAAAATATAATTACATGTATGTATAGTTTTATGTTATTTTTCATTTAAACATTCACATAGCCTTTATGAAATATTTGTATATTATATAAAATGAATCTTTAAATCGGTATGTAATATTCCCTGGCTGTACTACAATGTTTCAGGCAGGGGATATTGTAACTATTTAACCTTTCCTTATTTTTAGTTTTTAGCATATATAGGATCTATGGGTTTGCTTACCGATCAGCTGGGCACATATTCCAGAATATTCTTTGAGGGAATGAAGCCGCCTATCAGGGCCCTGTTGTTTGAGTGGCTGTGCTTTTCTGAAAAAGGATGTTTTCCCAAAATACAAGTGACACGTAGATGATGATTATAAAGCCGTTGAAATTGTGTTTCTAAAGACAAGGTAACATGTTTGAATATGCCTTGTGAGGAGTCAGCTGGGGCGTCGGCCTGCGATGAGTGACAGCTTTCTGTGTTGAGGAGGCCTCAGGAAGCCGTCCTGAGGAGAGGGTCTTCCCTGCAGTGCCCTGCAGACTGGGTGAAGGCAGGGCGGCAGTGTGGTAGAGAATGCTGTCAGGGAACGATCCAGAGAGGAGGGCTCGATGGACCACCTAAGACAGAATGTATTTGTATGGATCAGTAGGGTTCTGAGATTTGAGAAAGTTGCTCTGAGTCAGGAATCACAAAATGATCCATAAATGCAGAAGTGCATGGTATGGTTCATCTTAACTTAAAAATATATATTTATTAAATGATACTTTGAAAGCAGGCATAGAATTTCCCCCGAGAATGGTTTATTCCTCCTTGAATAAAGCATGTTCATCATGCGTTAATTACAGATTCCATTTCTCATCCCTTTGAAAAGGAACCTAAAGACCTGTAGATGCATAATTGCAAGTGTGAGTCCATTTGCTTTTGAAGTCGCTCTCCTCTTCCAACTCTCCTAGTTTAGCTTTCCTGGGAACAATTGATTTTTCACTTCTATGAAATGTTGAATCGACGTAATTGCAGCAATGTGTATATGGGCTTAGCTAGGTCGGGTGACACTGTCACAGAAACACAGCTCCTCCTGTGACAGGAGCTGAAGCCTTCCTGGCATTCTGCATCGTGACAGTAGCCTGGAGGGTTCCTTGTGCTACGGACCTTGGTCTGTAGACTTCAGAGGATGACACACCTTGATTAGTCTGGGTAGTTAGGAATGTCTTGCCCTGATCTTGACAGTATAGAAAGAAGAAAGGAGCCTGGAGTGGTGACACCTGCCTTTCACACCAGCACTCAGGAGGCAGAGGCAGGAGGATCTCTGTGAGTTCTCAAGGCCAGCCTGGTCTGCAAATCGAGTCCAGGATAGCAAGGGCTACACAGGAAATCCCTGCCTCAAAAGCAAAAAAACAAAATAGACAACAGCAAACAACAAAGAGAGTGAGAGCCAGAGCGAGCGAGCAAGGGTGATCAAGTGAGAAATGGTTGGAGTTGGAGAATAATAAAGATTATTCTAGAAGTGGAGGGAAACGGTGTCATCTGCTATAGAAGGGTCAAGGAAAGGGTTGGAGGGTCAGTGAGATGGGGCAGTGGGCAAAGGTGCTTGCTGACAAGTTTTATGACATAGGAACCCATGTAGGATGGTTGTCTCCTGACCTCTTGTGTACTGTGGTATGCTCGTCCCCCAAATAAGTAAATGCCAGAAAAGGGGCAGACTTAAAAGAAAAAAGGCTGTCATATCATTAAAATGAGATTTTGTTGACTTTAAGGAAAACGCCCTTATAGGAAGGGAGAGGAAGTCAGGTACCTGAGAGGTTGAGGAAGCCTCTGTCACTGGACACTAAGGTAGTACAATATGTGGGACCTGTACTCTGAACCTTAGCCTGCTATAACTTTGTACGTAGGACCCTCTTCTGAAATAGAAAACATTTCTAGTACTATGTTAGGCTCTTGGAGGTTACTGCTTACAGCGATTGTGTTGCAGGTGTGTCTTACTTGTGACCTGAGGGATGCGCGTGTCCTCAGGATAGCCATGAATGTGGCCCAGCATGGTTTATAGATGACATCATGTCATGGTGCTGAAGGGCTGGACTCCCTTGTTAGAGAAGAATAAAGTGCAAAGCCATTGATTTCATTTTCACAGCGGTTTTCAATTGGGAGCGATCTTGTCTCCCCAGGGGACGTTTGGTAAAGTCTGCAGGCATTTTGCTTGTCACAGCTAGGGGAATAGAGGCCAGAAATGTCACTCAACACTGTCACTGCTCAAGATGGCTCAGTGATGATCAATAATCTCCCCCAAATATCTAGCCCAGATTGAGAAGCCCCAAGCTCTCTGGTCACATTAAGGAATTTAGTCCCTTTTGGTTCTCCACGAGTATTAGCCAAACAGGACTCTCTCTGTGTACTGAAAAGGTGGTAACAGAGCCGTATGTATCATCTGGAGGGCTACTGAGTTCTGGTTTGAACTGTACTCTGAACCTTTAAGTGGTGCCAACAACCTGTGCTTGGCAGTGCTAGTTCCTCCTAAGCAGGGTTCCTGCCCCTCCTGTGCATCGTCTTGCCTTGAAAAGTGAGTGAAATCGGAGGCAGGTTTTACAGTATATGAGAATGGATGACGAGCAGATTGGCAAACTGTTTTTATTTTGAGCCACTCTCCGAGTGCTTTTGTGTGTGTGTGTGTGTGTGTGTGTGTGTGTATAATATTTTTTCTTTGGAGAGGTTATTTTTTGAGAGCCTTGGTAACGGCACATCCATTTTGCTGAGCTTCCATTTTGGGCTCAAAGGAAGGCAGGTGTGTAATCATCTTCATCGCTGACAGGTAGCGAGCGGAGTGCCCTCTTCTCAAGGACACTCAGAGTCCTGTATTGAGTTTGAGCTAAGTCTTTGGTTGGCATGCTAGTTAGGAAGTAGAGAACCCAGAAATCGTGATGCTTTTGACAAATGCAGAAATGTATGAGGAAGCACAAAGATGTAAGCCTTCTGCTTAACGATGTTTGTCTTCGTTATCGGGATAATATTTAATGGTTTGCATCTGTGACCTGGCTTATATGAAGAGGGCTTGAATTTAGAAATAAATACAGTCATTTGCTTATTTTTACAACAGTAATTGAAAGGTGTGGACTCAATGTGGTGTGGTAGCCTCACGATTCTTGACACGTTCTTTGTGCTGACATCTTGAGCTGATGGCTTATGTGTGTATGGTGGTGGTAGCTCTAACTATGCACAACAGGCTCTTCTTAGGGTCTGTAGCTTAGAACTTGAGTTATTTGGAACTGGACCTGCTATAAATTTTTAGTGACTAGATATAGAAAAAAAAAGGCCCATATCAAGGATTCTTGAAAGCTCAATGTATTTTTAAGTAGGGAAGAAAAGGCAAGCAAAAATTGGAAGAGGAGGGGGCTGGTGAGATGGCTCAGTGGGTAAGAGCACCTGACTGCTCTTCTGAAGGTCCGGAGTTCAAATCCCAGCAACCACATGGTGGCTTACAACCATCCGTAACGAGATCTGGCGCCCTCTTCTGGAGTGTCTGAAGACAGCTACAGTGTACTTACATATAATAAATAAATAAATCTTTAAAGAAAAACAAAAAAAACCTACCATGCACATTCATTTAAAAAAAAGAAAAAAAAATTGGAAGAGGAGAGCAAAGAACCCAAGACTTTTACAGCCCCAGCTAGAACTTGACTCCACCTTCTGTAGGTGGGTTTGTAGAACAGAACAGTAAAAGTACTGTATTGGCTGTCTTTTTTTTTTTTTTTTTTTTTTTTGGTTTTTTGAGACAGGGTTTCTCTGTATAGCCCTGGCTGTCCTGGAACTCACTCTGTAGACCAGGCTGGCCTCGAACTCAGAAATCCACCTGCCTCTGTCTCTCAAGTGCTGGGACTAAAGGCGTATGCCACCACGCCTGACGGCTGTCTTGTTTTAAGTGCAAAATTTTGCTGTGACCTTGAGACCAGTTAAGACAAAGAAAAAAAAAACTGTAACCCACAGGTATATAAAAGCTGTTCTTACCCTAACCCACGACTTGGTGCTTTAAAGTGTTGATTCATGTAAGAACTGTTGAATCGGTTCTCCAGTTGCCAGCTCTTAGGAGTGGCACACTGTAGACACCCTTGCCGAGGGTGCAAACAGATGACTTGGGAAGGCCGAAGATACCGCTAGGTAGCAGCCACTAAACATTGTAGTCTTTTGACTTGGTTCAGGAACCCTGCTTTGAAAACCAGGGATAGTGGGTTGCTGGGGAAGTGGATACCTACCTCATCATGGTGTAGGGTGCAAGAGACATCTTGTACTTTTCCTAGAGTTCTTCTGCAATGCAGCCAGCCAGAGATGAGCTTCGGCCTTGCTCCTCAGTGTACATGACCATGAGTATGCTGAGATGGTTTTTAAGACAGACATTTGTTTACTGTTTGCAGATGTGCGTTTGTTGTGGCTCTCGTTCATGACCAAGAAGCTAGTTGGGGAGGAAAGGCTTTATTCAGTTTTCTCTTCCACATTTCTGTTCATCATCAAAGGAAATCAGGACTGGAACTCAAGCAGGTCAGGAAGCAGGAGCTGATGCAGAGGCCATGGAGGGATGTTGCTTACTGGCTTGTTTCCCCTGGCTTGCTCAGCCTGCTCTCTTATAGAACCAAGACTACCAGCCCAGAGATGGCACCACCCACAAGGGGACGACCTCCCCCCTTGATCACTAATTGAGAAAATGCCTTACAGCTGGATCTCATGGAGGCATTTCCTCAACTGAAGCTCCTTTCTCTGTGATAACCCCGGCCTGTGTCAAGTTGACACAAAACTAGCCAGTACGGTTTCTGAGGAAGTTGAATGTGCTGCTTCCAGTGCAGGGCTGACAGTCTTGGGGCAGAAATGAATTTGGTGCTTGACGTTGCTTCCGGTGGTAACTTTAATCAGTTTGGTCATTTGGAAGTTTTAATGGGAGAGAAAATTTCAATGTCATTAATTTTGTGTTTATAAATGTTCCATACCCTGCAAGTTACTTTTATAATTCTTTGTAACTAAAATTGTTTTCCTGGAATGAATACCGATGATGTAAACTTTATTATTTGTCACTCACCAGGCAAAGAGTGGAAACTATCAAGACATTCACAACATAATCTTGTGTTTAGCAACCCTAAATAGAAAAATTCCAAAAATTCAAATTGTGTTCAGACCTAGCATTTTGAGGTTCTTTTGGGGATATAGCTTAAGATTCTCTGTGGGATATTCTGAACATGTTGACAGGAACTTGCTTTTCTGTTTTTATTTATTTATTTTAAGGATTTATGTATTTGTGTGTACGTGTGTGTGGATATATGCACACGTGTCTGTACTGGTGACTTCTGTCACTTTCCAACTATCCCTTTGAGGGTTCTTTCCCTAAACCAAGGGTTTACATTTTTCTCAGTAGGCTGGGAGCCAACAAGCCTTAGAGAGCCTCCTGTCTGGGATTACAGGTGTAGTCAGATGCCTGGCTTATTGTGTCGGTGCTGGGATGTGAACTCTGGTCCTCATGTTTGTATAACAGGTGCTCTTCACTTTGGAGCCATCTCTCTGGCACCATAACTTTATTATATTGTCTGTTATTATACCAGTGAATGAGATGCCTAGTACATTTGTGCTTTTATTAATCTGTGTACGTTGTGGTGTGTGTGTGTGTGTGTGTTTGTATATGTGTGTGTGTGTGTATGTATAAGTGTGTGTAGTATATGTGTATGGCTGTGTATACACATGAAACAATGTTTTCTTCTCTTGCAGAATTAAATCTGAGAGAATCTGACATCAGAGTGTGTGATGAATCATCTTGTAAATATGGAGGTGTCTGCAAAGAAGATGGAGATGGTTTGAAATGCGCATGCCAGTTTCAGGTGAGAAAACCAAAATTAACTTAATTTTACCCTCCCCCGTTTTGTAATCTGACATTTCTCAAATAAAATGCACGTAGTACCTTGAGCCCCGAAGGAATTTAGCACCCAGCCCACTGATTCTTTCTTGGCAGGTGAAGTCCTGTTATTTGTGTTTTCTGTGGTTCATTTCAGAAATTAAAGAGGACAGACTGACCGTGATAGGTGTGCACATGCGTGGGAAAATGTTAAATAGCCAAGAGTCAGCTTTGTCGGTCGTAGGGAAAGAGGATCTGCCAAGGGAGAGCCTCTTAGTTAACAGGTTGACATGATTCCCCCCCCCCTTTTTTTTCTATTGACATGGCTTTTTCCCTCCCCTACTGTACCTCTTTAGAACTAGGATGAGTTAGAGCCTCAGGGAGAATCAGGGTCAGAGATGGGTTGGAAATTAGAGTCACAACCCAAGAGTATGCCTTAAACTTAGATTTGTAATCCAAGAGTATGGCACCTTAGCATTTCCATTTGGGTTTTAGTTGTGTTGCTACTGTGTGAAAAGCAAGAGAGATGGAGACTGTTACTCTCCATTGTTCCTGGTTTTTTAACAAATTATAATCTAGCTGTAGATGGCCTCTCAGAATTGGGCATGAAGTATAGAAAGAGCTTGTCTAGTTTTCGCTTACAGTCTTGCTGCCATTTTGAATTATGAGGAGAGGAAGAGGTTCAGAAACCAGGCATATGGCTTCTAGCTGAGTGAGCGTTTCTAGTAACCCAGTGACCTCAGGCAAATCTCTGTCCTTAACAATTATTTCCTCACCAGTATCCCATCTGAACAGAGGTGCATTTCATACTTGGAAGGTGTCATAAGAACGCAGACAGTAAGAGCACTTGTGTTTGAAACTTCCTTGAATACCATGAACTATCATTATGTTTATTTCTGTTATAAGGAATAGAGAATTGAATTGAAGTAGCAGGCATGGCTAGCTAGGTACATCCCTACTGACTAGCCAAGGATCGGGTGGTACATTGTTATTGAACCCCTGGGGACGGGTAGTTAGGTGCAGTGTTACTGACCACCCAGTCAGGCTCTGGGGTCAAAGAGACTTTTCATTCATTTATACAGAGCAGTATTTCTGTGAGACAGGCTCCACAATAGCCACTTTCTTCGGAGCTTGGTTAGCCTCTTTGGCTGGCTTCATAGCCTTGCTGCCCATTGGCTGGGGGATATCAGTTCCTTCTGTGCCTGCCTTTCCATGGGCCTCTTTCATTTCTATGGAGCTGATTTTATATTCTGTTTTCCTATGGGTTTTTTTTTTTTTTTTGTAAGCCCTTGAGACTTTTTTTAAAAAAAGATTATTTTTTAAAAGGTAGCCTTTTCAATGTCCTTCAACAGCTAAAGAAAAATATCTTTCCTTGATCTGTCTTAAATCGTTTGGTTCTTAACCGGTGGCAAAGCAGGAAGAGAAATACAAGCGAGGAGGAGAGACGAGAAGGTGCTTTTCTAGGTTTGCTGTGTGTGATGTCCTCGCCTGGATGCTAAAGTTGGTTAAAGGCAGGGTTCCCTGCCTTGCAGGGCAAACTGCCGAAAGGCTTACAGCGGGGCTTGTTCCCTCTCCGGAGGAGTCTCCGCTTTGATTGCTCTGCTGCCTTCCTGTGAGATTACGGATCTGTTCATAAAACCTAAATTATTGGCAGCTTAAAAACAATGACTTGATATGTGCATTAGGCCTAGCGCTCTGCTGTGTAAATCTTAACAGTGATAATCAAATTGCTTGAAAGATGGCTTATAATTCTGCATGCGCTCAGTGCTAATGCAAGCTTCTGGGGGCGCGATTTAGGTTCATGTTCACAGAAAGTAGAATTGTGGGTAACTGCAAGTTTTGTTGGTTCATAAAAGCCATTATCTTTCTAGTTATATAAACAAAGTCGCTCACTAATGATATGCACAGAAAAATTATTAATGCTACATCTTCCCCTTAAAACTTAGTGTCTCTGACTTTTCCCCTAATTTTCTTTTTCCCTTGTCGGATTTAGAGTTCTGTAGCCTGTCTTCTTGTGCTTGTATCTGTTCTTACTAGCTCCCTCGGCCTCTCACTCTTACTAGACCTTTGTATTGGAGTTTCCCACAGAAATACAACAGGGTACTTGACTGTGTGAGAGTGATGGAGAAAGAGATTAATGAGGAATTAGCTTATTTGAGTGAAGGGGGTGAGAAGCCACACAACCTGTCAGGGGCTTAAGACCCAGGAAACAGAGTGGTGTTAAGACCCTGTTGGAAGCTGACGGCTGAGGACTGGTATCTCAGTACAGTCAGAGGGAAGCTTTTCCTCCACCATTTTGTTCTATTTGGTTCCCCACAAATTGGCTAATGTGTATCACCCTGGGGAGGGCAGCCTGCTTTACTTGGTTCACTGACTCCACTGCTAATTTCATTTGGAAATGCCCTCACGGATTCATCCGGAAATAACTTTTAATCTGGACACCCAAAGGCCTAGTCAAGTTGCCACATGAAATTACCCATCCCTGCTGTGTTACTCCTACTTTTCCTTGCTGTGACAAAACACCCACTCAAAGCAGCTACACCCGGGGAAAGGCGTATTTTATTTTGCAGTACATTGTCCGACGTTCCGTTCTTCATGGTGTGACGGATAAGAGCCTTTCATTCACATCATGGTGTCCAGGAGACAGAGGAAGAGCCAGTGCTCGTGGGGCTTCTTCCTGTCCTACCCTCTAACGCCCCCCAGTCTGTTGGGTGGTTCTACCAATATTCAGGGATGGCCTTTCTCCCTGAATTAATCCTTAGAGACATGCCCAGACATACATATGCTGCTAGGTACCTATCAATCAATCAATCAATCAATCAGTCAGTCAGTCAAGTTGACAATCAAGATGAACTATCCCAGGAACTTTATTTTATTATTTTGTTGTGATCCAAACAGTCCCTGGCACATAGTGGGTATATAAGAAGTGCTTGAATGGATAGGGTTCCAGGGCTGGTTAGTGCTGTATCATTCAGACAGCTGGCACTGTCATCACAATCACAAGTAATGGAGATTCCTACCCCTCATCCAGGGTGGCCGAGGTTAGGGAGCATGTGCAGGGCCAGTGGATGACACTGAATGTTGTAAAACTGCCCAGGGCTTTTCATTTGTCCATAAGCATATTGGGAGGCTTCCAAGAGAGACCTAGAAATAAAGAATGATGAAGACAACAGATCTACTTCCTCATCTCAGGTTCGCTCTGAAGTGTGGGCTCCTGGACGGTTGCAGGGATGTAAGGACCCTTGCTCGCTATCACCAAGTGACTTATCGCCAGGCTCTGAATAGCGTGTATGGTGTCTAAAGTACATCACTGGGAGCAACTGTGACTCTTCTTGCACTCATTAGCTGTGCTCCTACACAAGAACGCAAGACTTAGAAATGACAGTAGCTACAGCAGTGACAGCTCGGAGTTGCTAAGAACTTGCCGTGGCTGAATAGAAACACCTGATTTAGTTCTTGTAATGACATTACAATGACACCTAGCTTTAGACAGAGGGGGAAAGTGTGCTAGTTTCACACAGGTGATGGGCCAGAGCCCTGGCTCTGACGTTATCCTGGGCTTCATTGGTTGTTAGACTATTTAAGTCCATAGGACATTTAAAGCTGCTGCCCATTGCTCACTGGGATATTGTTTTATAAATGTTAAGATTTCCAGTCCTATCAGACTCAAAACCCTTTCAATCACCAGTAACTTACGTTCCATTTCTTGATTACCTTTAAATGAAATTCACAGTGTAGCCTACAAAACACAGGATTAAAGAAATGAATTGTGGTTCATAATTTTAATATAAAAGAAAAATAAAGGTCATTTATGATATAAATATTTCATAAGTTACATGCTTTGGAATGACTGTGTTAGAAGACAATGTTGTACTCAGGGTTTACATCTACTTATAATGAAGTTGGATTAAAAATAATCATAAGCAGTTTCATATACAAAGCTCTCCAAATAAAAATTTAATTTTAATAAAAGTTTGTGTAAGATTTTGCTGATATTGAATTTAGAGTAAAACCGCCTTGGTTATAAAATATATTGTTAGTTAGCGGTTGCTGAGTTGTGCTAATATCCCATATTTATACTTCAGACACCAAGGCCAACCACTTACAAAAGATAACAGTAAAAGTACATCTTGTTGATTGCAGAAAAATTGAGATATACAGAAAATTAGAGATAATATGAAAAAATATTAATATTTTCTTCTAGAGTATGCATATTTTCTAAATTAGATTATGAAAGCAATACATTTTCTTGCTATATTTTATTTATTTATTTCTTAAAAATTTGCATTCAGTGTCATGGATAAATAATACTTTTAAAAAAGGGCAGACTGAGCCGGGCGTGGTGGTACACGCCTTTGATCCCAGCACTTGGGAGGCAAAGACAGGTGGATATCTGAGTTTGAGGCGAGTCTGGTCTACAGAGTGAGTTCCAGGACAGACAGGGTTATACCGAGAAACCCTGCCTCAAAGAAAAAAAAAATAAAAGGGGACAGACTGTACACTGTCTCCCATGCCTGTAATCCCTGCACGAGGCAGGTGAATTCAGATAGGTTCCTCGATAGCCTGGACTCTAAGTGAATCCCCTACCCACTCATTCTTTCTCATTTTCAGTATACAACCCTGATTGCTAATGAAAGTCAATTACTTTTATATATTAGTTGTCTGTTTCTAATTTTTCTGTAAATACTTTGGCCCATTTTAAAAGAACGTCTGCACCATTCTTATTTACGTAATGAAGATTTCTGAAACTTCATTTATCCTATTTTTAAAAACGATTTATTTTGAACATTTAAAAATTACGCGCATGCATATGTGTCTCTGTGTGGGTATGTGCAGGTGCCCGTGGGATCCCAGAAGATGTCGGAGTGCTTGGATTTACAGGTAGTCGTGAGCTGCCAAACATGAGTGGCTGGAGTTACATGCAGTTGTGAGCCATTCAGTGTGGGGGCTGGGAGCTGAGCTCTGGTCCTCTGCAAGAACAGAACAGGCTCCTGACTCTGAGCCATCTCCCCAGCCCCCATTGGTGCTATTTTTGACGTATAGATTTTCTAAAGTTCTTTTAGCATCAGAGCCAGTGCCATCTTTCAGATCTCGTGACTGCTTATCTTCATCTGCCTCGTTCCTGTTAGTCCTTGGTTAGTGCTTGGTTCGAATCCCACTTTCTCTGATGAAGTTTTCTTTAAGCACCCTCGCTGTAATACTAGAGATCAGGCATCATACTGTCTGTCTGATCGATTGATCTGGAACACGATTTAGCTTTGCAAATTTTTCCCCCTATTCTAACAGGATTATAAATAAGATCTCTGAGTACAGAGGCTGTGTTGATTTCTTTGTATCTCCTCTGTTTCTCCCCCGGGGACTTTTCCTACTAGAGGTATTGAGTAAATGAATTTTAATGACAACGTGACATCACCTAAGTAGCTCTTTATAAACATCGTCACGACTGTCCTCCTAATGTTTCTATGGCTTTTCTTAACAAATAAAGTAGATTGCACAGGGATGTCCAGTTCCACTCAAGGGTAGTTATTTTCATTATGAACGTGAGAAAAGGCATGAGGAAGAGTCAGGTCTTTGTTAAAGTAAAACACAGGGACAACCTGTTCTAGCAGTGGAAGAATGTCATAATACTATGCTTTTGTGTTAATGAGTGTGAGCCAGGCCATTAACATTCATGCCTCATTCTGAGAGTGCATTTTTGTTTTCTGCAGTGCCATACAAATTACATCCCTGTCTGTGGGTCAAACGGGGACACCTACCAGAATGAGTGCTTTCTCAGGAGGGCTGCTTGCAAGCACCAGAAAGACATAACCGTGGTGGCGCGTGGACCTTGCTACTCTGGTATGTATGATGTTAGAAATGACTCTGCCATATATTCTAAAAAAAGAATTTAGCCAGAAGCGTTAGGCTTACGTTGCTACAGGGATTGGTAGTGGCTGAGAGGGTTTTATTCATATATTATGTTACTGCTTCTTAACTTGAGTTGATTTTTGTATTGACCGTATGCCTGTTGACTATATTTTATGTGAGAACTTCATATTTACTTTGTTTGATATAATTTGGAATTGGGAACTGGCATAAAATAAGTATCTCTCTCTCTCTCTCTATCCATCCATCCATCCACCCACCCACCCACCCACCTATCTATCCATCCATCTATCTAATATCTGTCTATCTGTCTGTCTGTCTATCTATCTATCTATCTATCTATCCATCCATCTACCTGAGATGATTGTCTCTAGAAAGCCTCTATGAACATATGTCTCCAAGGTTGTATCTCTTTCCAAGTTTTTTGTTCTTTTCCATCGGTCACCTCAAGCCATCTACCTGCTCTCTCCTTTCTCTTTGACTTGGTGGCAGCTGGTTCCTGGGAGGCTGTAGTGTGAGCTGCCTGTGTGTGCTTGAGTGTGAAGGTGTATGTGCAGGTTAGGTACTGTAACTAGAGGTTACTGTGCAGGGGCCAGTGGTAAAGGTAGAGGCTGGTGGTGGCTCTATGCACTTGCTTTTCACAGTATGTTAGGGTGCTTAGAAGGTTGTAGGGCCAACTTTAAGTTAGTGGGCAGAGTCCCCAACACTGCTGTCACTTAGGTTACCAGTTAGAGTGCAAGAAGTTCCCCAAACTGCCCTCAGGTACAATTTCCTAGAAGGGCTCTTAAAACTCACTAAAAGCTATTAGAGTTATGATTTATTGCATGGAGAAGATATACTCAAAATTGGCCAAAGCAGAGATGGGTAGGACAGATTCTGGGAGAGGTCCAAACATGGAACGTCCAGCTCTGTCCTCTCCAAGGACTCACGGACAGTGTTACTTCCTCAGGGAGCACTGTCAACCGGGCAAGCGGAGCTCCAGCGCTGGGGTTTATCGCACCTTCATCCCCTATGTGGGATGTCGCCGATCTTAGACTCTAGCTCCTCTAACACAGTTTGACCCAAAGCTTCCATTTTAAGTCACATGACTGATCTTGTTTTTTCCATTTGTGTGTCTTGAGTGTGTGATATAAACATGCATGATGCATGTATTCAGGTAAACTCCTCTATGTGTGGGTGGATGCATGGCAAACTAGAGAGAGACATCTGCTATCTTTTTTTATTACTATTTTATTTTTGTAGATGAGTGTTTCCCCTGCTTGGAAACTAGAATCTGTGCAGAGCCCTAGAATGTCAGAGGAGAGTGTTTCGGAGCGAGAGTTGTGGGTGCTGGGAGATAAACCCAGGTCCTCTGTAACGGCAGCAAATGCTGCTAACCACTGAGTCAACTTCCAGCTTCTAGTCGTTATTTCTTGGAGTTTTGGTCTCACTGCATCTGTGGTATAGTTAGACTGGTTGGCCAGGAAGCTCCCAGGATCTGTCTCTGTCTGCCCAGGACTGGTGTTACTGGAATATGCTGCCACATCGGGCTTTTTACACGTACGCTCGGGGACTCAAACTCAGCCTCAGTCTTGATCTTGCTAAGGTGGCTAAGCCCTCATACTGTGAGGTGTGGCTGGCCTACTCTCTATTTCTGTTGTAGAGCTCACTCCCAACAGACACTACTATCAGGTATACTATAAATGACTGCCCAGAAGCCTAGGTTAAATATCAGACCTCTCTGAACAAGGATAGATTTTTACTGTACACAAGATTATTGTGCTCTTGGGCTGTCATGCGATGTGCTCATACACTTCTCTAAGTACATTGTGTTTCACAGGCTTCATCTAGAAATTTTGGGGACTCTTTCTGATGCTATATTGATCATTTATTAGGAGCACGTGTGTAAGACACCAGGTTGCTTTGATAGGCAGTGACAGGAGGTAGCTTGGCAGGTTGCAAACAACCCTGAAACTAGGAGCAGAAGGCCTCAGCGTTAAAATTGGCCCAGCTTTTATTTACCATGTAACCTTGTGCAGGCAGCTATGGCTCTGTGAACTCTGTTTCTCTAGGTCATTACATGGATATCTGCCTTCTGGGCTTGGTGAGCTCAGAAATACCGAGGTGGTGAGGTACCTTATTTTGTTGCTTGCTGACTGGGCCAGTGTTTTCATGTTTTTAGTCTTTAGAGGTGTCCTATTCTGAGAGTTTGAAATAGTTTCTCTTTCAATTACTCAGAAAAATCTCGTCTTAGGCTTTACTCTGGAGTTCTTCTTCTCTGGCCTCTCTAGGAAGTTTGTTTTATCGTCTGTGTATCTATGCATGTAGCATGCTGCATTTCACTTACCTGATCTGCTTGCTTACAGCCACTTAGGTGCTTTCTCAACCAGGAGGCTGTGTGTCCTGTCTAGGGAAGCAAAACACCTTCTCAGAACTGAGATGGACTCACACACACACACACACACACACGCACGCACGCGCGCGCGCGCGTGCGTGTGTGTGTGTGTGTGTGTGTGTGTATACCACTGATACAATTCTAACAAGGGAAACTACTGTATTATCAGAGTACTTACAGTTTTTAATTTATTTAGGGATTTTAAAAAAAGATTTATTATTTTATATATTCGAGTATTACTGTTGTTCACTTCAGACACACCAGAAGAGGGCATTGGATCCCATTACCCACCATGTGGTTTCTGGCTGGGAATTGAACTCAGGACCTCTGGAAGTCAGTGCTCTTAACTGCTAAGCCATCTCTCCAGCTCCTGTGTGTAGAAATCTTTAATGACCAAGGCAGCTGTGAGGTTTTTAAATATCCATTAAAAGTGGACATGGCTTGAAAAAACGGTTTAGGGTGAGTGTCTCATGTACTTGGAATGAGTCTTATCACTGTAATTTATCACAGCCCTTGGAACTTAATATGTGTCCAGTCAACATACATGGAACAAAAGTTTTCCTAAGAAAACTAAGGGTTAGGCTTTCATAAGTTTTTACAAATTCAACTCCTCATCTTCCATTCCTCCATTCTTCCCCTCGTTCCTTTCAGGAGACAGCCTCACACAATTGGCTAAATCAAAACAGAATGCAACTGAAAACTTTGCACACAGAGCCTGTTCCCTTGCCACTGCCTGCATGTGTGCTTTCTACACTTGCCACTGCCTGCATGTGTGCTTTCTAACCCCCTGTTGATGTGTTTCTGGTGGAGGTTGGAGGGAAGGACTGGTATTCAGTATTATCTTCCGTTCTAGAGACGATTTGAAGAATAGAATCAATTCCCAGGGGCCAAGATATCATCTCCCCTATAGAGTGCTGAAAAGTGTCAAAACTTCATCTTCCATCTCTGTTTTATTTTTATTTTTTTTACAGCTCCATGCTGATGATATGACAGAGTCTCTTGTTTTCATTCTGTGTTATATATTGGAATTTTCAGTCCTATACAATAAAACTTTAGAGTTAGGAGTGTGACTCAGTGGTAGAGTGATTGTCTAGTATGTACAAGGTCCAGCCCTACAAAATAAAACTGCCTAGTATGTATAAGGCCCAGTACTATAATTTTTTTAAAAAATTGTACATTAGTTACATTTTAGACTGTGCTCTCTCTGAGATTTATCCTGGATAGATTTCCCAGAGGAAGCTAATTTTATCATTACTATGCACATTCAACCCTGAGGGAGGTTCTCCTTGCTAAACCTTAGGGACTTTTTTTTTTTTTTTTTTTGCCTTTTGGCCTCTGGTCTGTATCCACAAATTTGATTAAGAAGACTTTTGGAGCCAGGCTCAGCCTTTATCTTTCTACTAGAAGCAGTTTATTCAGCTCCTCTCCAGCCCTAACAAAATTAAAATTTCCTTTTACCTTTTAAATGGGTGGGCAAATCATTTCTGTTTAGCTGTTCATAGTATCTTTTAGTCTTGGTACATGGGATCTGGGTATTTCCTGGCCGGCTGCCTTCTGAGATGTAAGAAATGTATTCTAATATGTTAGAAAGACTGATGGTTATGTGTCTAGGCTACTTACTCTGTACAGCCTAAAGTAGACATATGAAAATAAACCTAGCTGCCAGAAATGTGAGAAAAGAAATATATGATCCTGGATGCCATAGGGTTTTTTTTTTTTTTTTTTTGTTGTTTTTTGTTTATGATAAGAAATGTTTGGGCTGGTGAGATGGCTCAGTGGGTAAGAGCACCCGACTGTTCTTCCGAAGGTCCAGAGTTCAAATCCCAGCAACCACATGGTGGCTCACAACCATCCGTAATGAGATCTGACTCCCTCTTCTGGAGTGTCTGAAGACAACTACAGTGTACTTACATATAATAAATAAATAAATTAATTAAAAAAAAAAAAGAAATGTTACTATCTGAAAAGAGAATTTCCAGGAGAAATATTTACATTTGTTGTTTCTCTTCTCAGATAACGGCTCTGGATCTGGAGAAGGAGGTAAGTTTCAATGACTTGACTATTTTGAGAGAGTACATTTGTAGCTCAGGCTGGCTTGGAACTCCCCTCTGTTCTCATGTCTTAGCCTCTCAAGTGATGGGATTTCAGGCGTGGTCCTCCATGTCCAGTTCAGATGTTCTCCTTTGATATTTAACAACGCTGAGATAAAACTCTGACACCATAAGGGCTTCCTCACTTGAAGTTCCTAGCTCAAGGACTTTTAATGATATGCAGCGTCGTGGCTCATCACCACCACCACCATCCTTACAGGGAGCTCTGTCCCCTGGCCACCAAGGCTACTTTGGCTCTCCTTGTAACCTCAGGCAGTCTTTGTTCCACAGTGTTTTCACTGAAGGTATATTGTCAGACTAAAGGGAACCCATCATAGCTCCTGTTAAATTCAGGTTACACAAGCTGACTTCTGCTCAGGATTGTCCACACAAGTGATTTTTATCATGAAACAGAACTTTGAAATCTCTTTTATTTGCTTCTATTATTTTTTTTTTTAAATCGTAAGTCATAAGGATTCTTTTTTTTTTTTTTTTTTTTAAATCTAGAGTAAGTTGTGTCTAGAAGAGAAAGCCCACAAAACAGCTCTGGTAGAATTAAGAGTTAAATCAAAAGTTTAAAAATTTTCTGTTTTAAATTTTATTTCAGAGAAAAATGGTTTCTGATGTCATAGTTGGTAATAGCATTGCAGGGCCGGAATGAGGATGACTAATCTGCCTCATGTTTAATGAAGCTGTAAATCTTACTATCTACTCTATGCACAATAATATTTGAGGTACCCTGAGGATATGTTAAAAGACCACTCACTGGGAAAAATTCAAGCGCAAGTATAAGCTGTAATTATGATCCTAGCCACATGAAACCTTGTGTCAGGCTGCGCCTTCCTCATAGGTTCCCAAAGTTTCTGAGGTGGAAGGGACTTTGAAGGACTGCAGAGAACAGAACACTTATGGGGAGGAGTGCAAGGATGGGAGTTTCAGCCGGAAAGAAAATGATAAAAGCTACTGAACAATAGGATTTGATTTAAATGGACGTGTTTAAGCTGGAGCTCTGTAATCACGTGTGAACGCTAACTTCATGAATTTTAGATCTGAGAGCAAGAAAGGATGTTAAGAGATCACATGACCTGGTCCCTGCGATCCCTGTTCCATTAGGAGCCTCAGATGCTCCTAAGATTTGTTAATATACTACAGTCCTGGCTATTTAGCTGAGAATGTAGGCTGTTGTCAGCCATCAGGGGAGCACGGGCTGGAATGTTCAGTGGTTAGCTCAGTCATGTCGGATTTCATGATGGTTCTGAAGTCTCAGAATTATTAGCTATCATGATTATTGCAATCTGTTTGGGTATTCATTTGTGTTTGAGTGCTCCCAGTCAGACTAGGCAGATAGCAGACACTGGGGAGGTTAGGTGTCTACGTTATCTGTAGACACGCCTTTTGATAAGTCCTTCACTGACTGGCTCCCCTATACGGAATTCTATCACACACCACGTCCCTCGAGGCCAGACTCCTTCCTCACAGCTGACCTCCTGGCCTTCTTTGAGAGAGCTGCAAAGACTCACTCTAGTTGAGGCCCACAGGTGCAGGTTGCCCTTGTCTAGGGACTGTGAGTTCTTTGCTGACAATGATACGTGCTCCTTCTGTGGCTGGGAAATGGGAGACTCGAAGATTTCTACATCTGCATATTTTTTTGTCTATGCTAAGTGGATCAACTAGAGAAGAGGGACTTGTAAGAGCATCCCTTTCCTCATGCTGAATCGGAGACAAATATTTCTTTTGACTGTGAAGTGAGTTTTTGTGTGTTTAGAAAGTTGGGTGTGGAGCTAGTGTGAAGGGAGGTGATGATAATACGGTTTTCGCAGGCTGTGTTCCAGCATGTCTGTGCCAGTCAGCCTCCACAGGCGCTTCTGGGCGAGGAGAGTCACAGACTGGTTTTTTGCGCATGTTTTATTTTCTTCTACTCAATATTAAAGGGCAATTCTTTAGAAACTCATTTATTAAACCTTCCGTATTGTCCCAGCACACACAGCCTAAGACGTTATTTCGCTAACCTCGCTGTGTCGTGGGGATATGTTGTTCAGTAGCCGCAGCGGTTTTTGCTTCTAACTCTGAGAGCTTTTTAGAAGTGATTCTCTCCAGAACCTTGGGCGCTTTTTCCTTCAAAAGAAGATGATGGTTCCTAAAGGCCTGGAAAGGATCCATCGCAACTTCTGCGTGAAAGGTGGACTTTTCTCTTTCAGCAGAGGAGGAAGGCTCAGGAGCAGGGGCTCACAGGAAACATTCCAAGTGTGGACCGTGCAAGTACAAGGCCGAGTGTGACGAGGATGCGGAGAACGTTGGGTGAGTTGTGGGGAAAGGCGCGGATTGCTTTCTAGGCCACTTCCCCCGCGTTGTGGGAAGAGCGTGCTACCCTGGCCTGGAGGTTCTGCGCATGCGTACTTACGTTTTGACTATTGCTGTTAGCCCTTAGCTAGTCTGACCGTCTCACATTTTAAGTTGATGTTGCTACAATAACTGTTTAAATGTTTAGAATGAGAATCAGTATACAGTTTTTGAGTTCTATCTGTGTCCTTTTAAAAATAATTTTGATAGCTGTTTTAAAAAGGTAGCTGTGATACAAGCCCCAGGACACCCCCACCCAAAGAGCCAAAGAATAGTTCCCGCGACATTCCGCCTTTCCGCCTTCCTCCGTTAGCCCCTTGGTAATCCACCACCAAGCCTGGGGACTTCGCCCCAACAAAATTGTAAACGTTGTTAGGTTTTCGTGTAAGACTCTTGCTGTATCGTGACAGCTGTGATTGGTGAGTTGACTGTCCTGGTTGCCAGTTACACTGCGATTGTAACAATGTTTTTACTTTCTGTACAACAAGGAAAAGCTTTATAAATAAAATCTTAACATTTTGGGTCTGTTTTTTTAAGAAATTGTGTATATTAATAATGATTTATTCATGAAAACTGTTGAGTTGTTCCAGTCCCCTCTGCTAGCATCTATAACGCCCAGCTTCTGTTTCTTCTCTTGCAGTTTTATGCAAAAACTTAGTGTGTTTTTGTGCATTCAGAAAAATTTAAGAAATTTTCAAAAATGTAGCTGTATTAACTGTTTTATATAATCGAAACTTATTCTTATAAATCTCAGTTTAGTAGTTCATGTGGTTTCTCTTATCCGTGTCCCGCTTACACCAAGGTGAGTTTAATGGCCAACAGACATTCGCTGAAAGAAGTACAGTGACAAGCTGGCATCAGGCAGCCGTCAGGCTGAGTTCTCCTTTCATCAGAACCATGTTTGCGTACTCCCTACCTTGTTTTTTTCCTTTCCCTACAGTGTTTAATTTGTGCATATTTGATTTTCAAAGCTTTGATACTGACTTGAGGACCTGACAGCTAGATGAATCTTATTCATTTTCTGTTTCCTCTAGTGCATAGTCAAAAACACTCATTTTAAAGAGATTTGTACTTTATTCCTTTTGTATATTATTTTTGTGCTTTTAGATCCTGTGTTTTATTCAGTGCTTAATTCTCTTTCATCAAAATAGTGTATTAATTAGCATTAATGCCCAGAGTGAGTTTATAAATCAAGACCATACCATTTTCAATGTTAGCGGCATAATATGAACTGTTTGAGGGGCATTTGGTAAAATTAGATGCTTGGTATAAATGAATATAGGAAAGTGACTTCAGAATTTTTGTTTGTTTTGTTTTGTTTTGTTTTTTGAGAGAGGTTTTTCACTGTGTAGCCTTGGCTGTCCTGGAACTCACTCTGTAGACCTGGCTGGCCTTGAACTCACAGAGCCTGCTTTTGTCTCCTCAGAGCTGGAAATAAAGACACGTGCCACAACCACCTGGCGACTTCAGAAATTTTAATGTGTGTTGTTTCTACACATTGTTTACAGGACTGGCCTGTGATTTGATGTGGGAGAACTGTTTTTTTTTTTTTTTTAATCCAAAGAAGACAGTGGTTCATAGGACAGAGAGAAATGATACCAATCTCCAGAACAGATACTGTGCTGTCCTTCCTCAAATGTTACGAATGATAAGGCATGGTGGAACAGCTCTGTGTGTGTGTGTGTGTGTGTGTGTATGCGAGAGAGAGAGAGAGAGAGAGAGAGACAGAGAGAGAGAGAGAGAGACAGAGAGAGAGAGACAGAGAGAGAGAGAGAGAGAGAAAGAATCTTTTCATTACTTTTCCTTAGGACAGTTTTATAATAGTGTTCATTCTTGTGCGCGCCGGACTGACCAGCAGTAACAACGCTGCAACAGGATCCTTCTGCACACGTTTATTGGAAGAGCTTGATTGCAGAGGCGAAGAGACCCCGAGCCCAGAACTGGTGCTGCTTATATAGGCCTAGGAGAGGCGTGTCTCATACCCGGATTGGTTATGCACTAAGCCTCATTTGCATGTTCCTCATCTGATTGGCTACTCTCTCTCTCTCTGTACCTCACAGAGCCTCATTATCATACCTCATTTGCATGTCTCACATCTGATTGGTTATACTCTCAAAGCCTCATTATCATGCCCGGGCCAGGCAGTGTCTTTGCAAAATCTTTACTGCATATGTACACATTGGTTGTTTGTCCAAACTTATGCGTGGTGGCCAGCAGTAGTCAGTGCCACTCTGCAATGGCACATGTGGCTTCCCACAATTCATAGGCTGCATATCTGCCCATGATTGATTGGCTCAGTGTATTTGTCGGTTTTTATTCCTTTCACAATACCTCTATTCAGCCCTATTTTGTATGTTTCTTGGCTGTCACTGTTTATGTAGAAACCAGTTCTAAGCATAGAGAG
This sequence comes from Mus musculus, assembly GCF_000001635.26. Lineage (NCBI taxonomy): Eukaryota > Metazoa > Chordata > Mammalia > Rodentia > Muridae > Mus > Mus musculus. The sequence continues at coordinate 48,619,778 of NC_000070.6, forward strand.
TGGGCACCGATGGGGGAGGGCTTACCTCTGGGCAGAGGAGAACATGGACTGCACTGAATAGCCAAGGCCAGGCAAGGATTGATGATGAGACAGTAAGGAAACATTGAACAACAGTAGAAGGCTAACATGATAAGGTCTAGAATTGTATAGGGGCCAAACATCTGGGCACATCTGTGAAGGAGTTTCTAGACTGAGTTAACTGAGGTGAGATGCCATACCCTAAGGTGGAGACACCTTTCTATTGCCTGGATAAATAGAGTAAACCTGAACACCAGCAGTCCTCTCTCCCCACTTCCTGACACAGGATGCCATGTGACCAGCCAGCTGCCTCAAGTTACCACTGCTATGACTTTCCCACCATTAACCGTGACGCAAGCCCTCTTATTAGTTGCTTAGTTACTGTTTGATTGCTGTGAAGAGACCCCGTGATGAAGGCAATGTAAAGACTAGAGCATTCAGTTGGGGTTTTGCTTTAGTTTCAGAGGGTTGCTCCACGACCATCATGGCGGGGAGGGTGGCATCAGGCAGTCAGGCATGGCACTGGAGCAGTCGTTGAAGCTTACATCCTGGTCCTCAGGCAGGAGGCAGATGCTGGTGTGGGGGAGGTTGCTATAGGAGAGAGGGAAAGGGAGAGAGACTGGGCCTGGTGGACCCCCAGTGACACCCCCTCTCTGCCTCCTAGCCCAATACCTCCTAATCCTTCCTAAACAATTCAACAACTGGAAACCAAACATTCAAATATATGAGCCATTTTAATTCAAACCACCATAGCTTCCTGGTCTACATTGCTTTTCTCTGGCATTTCGCGATAGCCAGGAAAGTAGCAAAGGAATACCATAGTGGTCCACAAATTGACTTCATAATCCACTGCTTATGTGACTTGTGGTTTGAAAGATAATGCTCTCAAACATAACTATCATAGCTATAGATCTCACATAGTTTTAGATATGGGTAGCCATTAAAATGTTTTATCTTTCTCATTTCGTAATATCTTTGCTGTCAGAAGAAATGCTGCATAATCTGTCTAGTGTCTTACACTTAAGGTTCCTTCTACTGTTAATCGATACATTGAAGGAAATTCAGGACGTTGAAAGAAGGAGTAATGGTACCATGGAAATTAATTTTTTTAAGAGAAAGGGCTATATTTTTCTAACTTCAGCTGTTTAATAAAAATTTAATTAATTATACTGTATAAATTCCTCTGTCCTTTCATAGCTCCTTCCTTTAAAATTTTGTTTTTTTTTTTGTACACGTGTGTGTGTGTGTGTGTGTGTTTGTGTGTGTACACAGGCACCTTCTGAGGCCATAAGAGGGTATTGGATCCCCTAGAGCTGCAGGCTGCAAGTACAGAGAGTTGTGAGCTGCCTAATGTAGGTGCTGAGAATTAGACTCTGGTCCTCCTGACAGAGTGGCAAGCACTCTTAACCACAGAGATCTTTGTTCCAGCCATGTCCCTTCCCCTTTTAAAGTCTGTTTGCATGTCAGATGAGTGCATGCCATGACCCACGTGGAGGTCAGAGAGAGGATAGCTTTGGGTGTTAGTCCTCACTGTCCACCTTGCTTGAGACAGAGGTTTCTCTGTTTTTCTTTGTTTGTTTTTCTGCTACTGTATGTGCTGGCTGCCTGGTCTCGCAGTCTCCTGACGTTGCTGCTCATCTCCTCATGGAGCACGGGGATTACAGACCTGGTCTACCATGCTTTGCTTTCTGAGGGTTCTGGGGATTTGAACTCAGGTCCTCACACTTGCTTGGTAAGCACTGTACTCACTGAGCCCCACACCCCCAGCCTCCTTTCTCCTCTTTTAAGACAAGGTCTTACCAATTTAGCTGAACCTAGCTTTGAACCTCCTACCCTCCAGCTTCAGCCTCTCGGGTGCTAGGATTATTGGCATGTGACATCATTGTCTGACTTGCCTTGCTTTCTTGGGGAGAGTATGTACATTTCAGCATATTCTTGAAGTTTCTTACCTAATTTTTCCACTGGCTTTCCTGGCCGTTGTCAGGAGGGCAGAGAAGTGCAGTGCTGATTTTCCATGGGAGTATGAGCTCAGAAGCCTGGAGAGGCTTGCTGTTTGTAGGCCTTTGACAAAGACTTTATTTATCCTTTGTGCTGTGTGAGGGTTCTGGTGTGGCGTTTTTCTCTGTTAGACTTGACTTCCCACTCTGCCTTGTACTTTGGGCTTTTGTGTTTGTTTGTAAAATGAGTTTTCTGGGATAGGAAGATAGCTCAGTTGGTGAGGTACTTGATGTCCTCCTGTGTGGACCTGGGTTTGATCCCAACCCTTAGGTGAAAATCTGGGTGGGATGGTGCAAGTGTATAACCCTAGCCCTGGAGAGGGAGAGACACACAGGTTCCTGGCCCAGCTGGTTAGCCATCAAAGACTAATAGCTCAGTTGGTAGAGTACTTGCCCTAAACCCAGGGTTCAATTTCCTGCACTTTATAAACAGACCTTGGTGTGATGTGTCTGTAATCCCAGCACTCAAGAAATGGAGTCCTGAAGTTCAGGGTCGTTCTCTGGTACACCGTGAATATGAGGCCAGCTTGGGTAAGATGAGACTGTCTTAGAAAACAGTCAGCCACCCACCCACCCAACCCCAAAAGCAAAACAAAGCGTTCTTCCCTCTTGTCAGGTTGCTAGCTGCTGTTTATGGGTGTTGCCATGTGTGCCTTGTCAGTGACCTTGACTGAGCTTTGCCTTTCTGCCTCCTCAAACACAAAACAAGAGAGTCTCTGGACAGTGTCTAGTTTAGGAATAACTGAAATGTCAAACGAGCCTATACTTTTCCTACTCAGAAATGACTGCGGTCTCTGTTGCTTACTTTCTTTCCCGCCTGCTTGCTGGCTTCTTTTTAGTCATTCACAATCTAAATCACTGGGGCAAGAGATGGCTCAGCCTCAGCAATTAGGAACAGTTACTGCGCTTGCTCTGGACCCAGGTTCAGTTCCCAGCGCCCAGGTTGGGTGGGTTCACACTACCTGTAGCCCTAGCTTAAGGAGATGGGACTCCTAGCGCTTTGGTGGGTGGCATCTGCACTGGTATGCACATACCCACATACAGGCACACACGTAAGCACGCACAACTTAGAAATCAAATGACTTCTGAGCTACTCTCCCCTCTTCCCGAGGCAGACTGTGCTTTTCCTGGGGCGCCCGAGCTTTGCATGGGGTTTGGTGGCTGCGTTCTCATTACTTACCTTGTGGGTTTATATCTGGAGGTTTGTAGCTGAGGTTCCCAAACCAGCAGCTCCCTTCCTTGTGAGTGAGGTTCCAGTGTGAGGGCTGTGAAGGACGGGGACTTCTTTGGATGGCTTCTTCAGCCTTGAGCCGCGTGATCAGCACGCCCTTTACACTGAGGCACATTTCTGAACTCTGCATTCCTGGAGTTACCCTTCCGCCCATCTCCCTTTTCTCAAGGGCATTTCTAATTTGTCCAAGGCTTCAGTTCTTGCTACAAGTCAGCTAGTGGCCATTTTTCTGAGCAGTGTGGCTACTAATGAGAGGATCCTTCTCTCTGGTGCCTTTGTGCACCCGACCCCAGGCCCTGCCTAGGAACAGTCTGAGGTACAGCCTCCAGGCATGGCGCCAATACAGGTGAGATACAAAAGCCTCCAAATGGTTCTCTTTGAGCTTTGTGTGCTGTGCTTTATGGAAGTTGTCTCTGCTCTTCTGTGTGTTTGATGCAGTCTGCTCTTTGGGGCTGCTTTTCCTTTTTACCTCTGCATGATATAAATAACTGAGAGCTGCTAAGAGAACTGTACAGGTGTGGCAGGCAGACAGCATTGAGAGCAGGCTAACTCGCCTGGAGGACATCTTGGTCTGCCTGCTGCTGGTTGTCTGATGATTCCCTTCTAAGCCAGAGAAATCTTTGCTTTTCTTTCTGAAAGCTTTATGTGTTTCTCATATTTTTTCTTTCTGCTTTGTTTCCACACAGAGATGCCACTGATGGCTGCTATTTGGCATTGCCTGGTTGTGGACATTCAGAATAATAGACTTAAAAAATAATTGAGGGGATTCACAAGGCCCCACAGCTATCTGAGGAGCTATTGGCCATTAATGGCTACTGAGGGACAGGTAGAGGGCATGTATTTTCTTCAGGGTGTAGCTTTTGGTAAGTTGCCCATGATCCAGTAATAACCCCACACCCCTGCTCATGCAAGCAGCCCTAATTGCCTTGCTGGGGTCTCTGAGAAGAAGACAAGGGGCTGGAGAGATGCTCAGCTGTTAAAGGCTAGGCTCACATCCAAAACCACAAGAAACAGTGGGAGGGGGACGTCCTTAAAGAAGGGCTCCAGAGGGAATGAGAGGGTGAGGAAGAGAGGTAAGGGCACGAATAGGATCAAAATTCATTGTATACATGTATGACATTGTCTGTCAGATAATAAAAATAAAAATCAATTAGTTTAATGAATTTCTACAGTGGTCCTTTAGACTATTATAGAAACATAATTTTAAGTTTTCTCTCTCCTGGTAATAGAAAATAAATACTATTCAATGGTATTTATTTTATGTGAAGTGTAATCTGGATGTTAGCAAAAACAGGTTCTTTTCTAGAAATAACTTCTGAGGGTTTCCCTCGATAGATTTGTCTTTAAGGTACAGATCTTCATCTCTCCACAACCTCTAGTCTTCTGAATGTCCTTATAGTGTCTTTTCTTGCCTTGCACTCCCTCCCCCGTGCTCCCTTTGTCTGGAGTTCCATACCTGTTTATCTATTTTAACCCATTCCTTCTAGATGGAAATGGAGTGTGAATTAGGTAGAAGGTCACCACCTCTTCTTGGAAGCATTTTCCATGGTCTCTATGAGTTCTTTTTTGGTCTTGAAGAACAACATCTGTGTGACACTATGTTTTGTATATCATGCGGCCACTGGCAGGTTGTAAGGTCCCTAGGACTAGGCACTTTGCTGTGATAAGACATCATGATCAAGGCAACTTATAAAAGCATTCATTTGGGACTTACCGTTTTAGTGGTTTAGTCCATGGCCATTGTGGAAGGTGGCATGGTGGGAGGCAGGCATGGTGCTAGAGCAGGAGCTGAGAGATCACCACATCTTGAGACACAATCACGAGGCAGAGAGAGAAGGAGGGAGGGGAGGGGAGGGGACGGGAGAGGGAGGGGGAGAGAGAGAGAGAGAGAGAGAGAGAGAGAGAGAGAGAGAGAGAAGTAAGAAAAAGGAGTAGGAAGAGGAAGAGAAGGAGGTAGAGGAGGAGGAGGAGAAGGGAGGGAGGGAGGGAGCATGGGAACGAATTGGGAATGAGGAATGGTGTGGGGCTTTTGAAAGCCTGACCACAGTGGTGCATCTCCAACAAGACCACACCTCCTAATTCTTCCCAAACAGTTCCACCAAATGGGGACAAAACATTCAAAAGTAGGCGCCTTCGGTGGCCATTCTCATTCAAACCACCGCAAGTTGGGGGGCTTCCTGTGGTCCTTCATTGTTAGGTTAATAGCAGTCTGAGGTTTGGATCTGTTATTCACTTAGAGCTACTTGTGAGGATTTAATGTATTGAACTTGTGACAGGCTTGATTAGTCGTTTGTTAAATCTAAATAAACGCACCAGCTTTAGTTTAAGTCAGTGTTTTCCTAACTGCTAAGTAAACTGTTGAGATGAAATGGCACTTTCCGTGCAGTTAGAGGAATGAACGACAAAGGTTAGCTTTGTTTGAATGATAGTCCAATGATGCCTTTCAAGCATGCACACCATTTGAAACATTTCAAAGGGTTCCCTCCGTCCAGACCTTATTTTGATTCTGTCAGCAGTGTTAGGACGTATTGTTCCAATTTTAAAGACTGGAAGCTGCAATTTACCAAAATCATAGCCCTAAATCATAGGAGTCATTTTATTTAGTCATTTATTTACTTACGTATGCATGCATTTATGCCTTTGAAACTCACAGTGTGAGGAACTGAAAAGCACAGAGAGGCTTTGCAGGGGAAGGTCTCTTCCTCACCCATGTTCCCAGTCACTCAGTTGCCTTCAATCATCACGATTCGTTTTGTTTACTCTTCCGGGGGTGTTCCGTACATGTCCAAGCAGATACACAGACACATTCATTTTCTTTTATAAAGGCATCGCAGCACAGGCTGCGTGTTACTTAACGTTTTTATTGTAACATCTGTATTATACCCAGAAGTGTTTTAACCCACATGTGTAATTTAGGCAACTACTGTGTACCTGGCTGTAAAGTAAAACCTTGCCAGCGTTGTAGTATCAGCCTCATCGGGGAATGAAAGGGCAGTAGTGTTGCCAGCGAAGCTTGTAGAACAAGAACCACCTGCAGCCTCTGAATGGAAGCTGGGGGTTGGCGAGGTTACGACATCGCCTCCTCTGACATTAAAGAAGTTGGAGTTATTGTTGGAGCTCCCTTCAGCTGAGCCATCTGGCAGGATTCACTGTTTAAGAAGATTTATTTTATTTTGCTTTATGTGTATAAGTGCTTGCCTGCATATGTGTATGTGTACCATGTGTGCGCCTCATGCCAGTGGAGGACAGAAATGGGTGTCAGATTCCCTGGAACTAGAATTACAGACAGGTGTGAGGCACCATGCAGGTGATGGGACCCAAATCCAGATCCTCTTAAAGAGCAGCCAGTGCACTTAGCTACGGAGTCATTCTCTAGACTCTCGGACAGGGTTCTAAGAGGTAGTTGAATAGCATACGTGTATATGTGTATGTATATATACATACAAATATATACATATAAATGGATATGTACATAGAACATATATATGTGTGTGCCACACACACACACACACACACACACACACACACACTGCTGTGCATATTTGGAGGTGAGAGGACAAATTCCAGGAGTTGGTTGGTTCTTTTCATGATGCGAGTCCTGGGCATTGAACTCGGGTCCCCAGAGTTGTCACTGTGTGCTTTATCCCATTGAATCATTCTTCTTAGCCTCACTATGTTTTCCTTTGATTATTATTTAAGATTTTTTTCCATTTATGTATGTGTGTTTATTTATGTGTCTGTGTGTGCAGGTGCTTGGAGAGACCAGAAGAGGGCTTTGGGCTTCCTGGAGCTAGAGCTTCACGTTGGTGTCGAGAACCAACCCTGGTCTTCTGCAGCAGATGCTTTTAACCTCTCAGCCATCCCTGCAGGCCCTTTTGAAAATATTATTATAGTTTTGTATGTGCATTGGTGTTTTGCCTACATACATGTCTGTGTGCCACCAGCCAGGTGAAGGGCAGGAAGGATGTTAGACCTCATGGAACTGGAGTTCAAGATAGTTGGGATCCACCATGTAGGTAATAAGAGCAAGCCTGGGTTTTCTGAAAGAACAGCAAGCTCTCTTAACTCTTTTTGATTGATAGAGAAAGGTGTTTTATTTATATATGTGTGTCCGTGTGTCTGCCTGGCAGAGGGCACGAGGGTGTTTGCTTCCTAGAGCTGGGGTTATGAGCTGGTTGTGAACTGCCTGATGTGGTGCTGGGAAACAAACTCTTGTCCTATGGAAGAACAGCAAGCATCCTTCAAGGCTGAGCCTTTCTCCAGCCCCCGACTGGCTTGCTTTCTTTCTTTCTTTTCTTCCATTGCCATTCTCTGTTCCATCTGCTTCCCTGACTTGAAAAAAGAACCAATGTTTGGCTTTAGTGATCTTTTTAGAAATTTTATTTCATTTATTTTTTAAATTTATTTATCTTTGCCTTTTATTTCTTCAATATATTCTCTCTCTCTCTCTCTCTCTCTCTTCTTCACATTTAAAAGGGAGGTTTAATAATACTCTTTAGAATCTACCAAAAGGAGATTACAATGCAGGAGGATCATGTAAAATGACCTTACTTCTCAGCATGGCAAATATTAAGAATATACAAAGTCTGAGTGTGGATACTAAAAGTCAGAAAGATACAAAAGATATCTGCCAAAACCTGTCAGAATTAACCTTACCCAGTCTGAGTGACGGTGGTCTGGCCAACCCTCTGGGCAGATGACCTTTCAGCTGCCCATCTTCCTGTAATCAGAAGGAGCTCGTGTGCAGCTGTCTCGAGAGATGCTCACAGGCAAACACGCTCTCTTCGAAGAGGCCTTAGTTGGTGACATTCCCTTCCGAGAAGTATCTGGCCACCACAAAGAAGGACCCAACACTTGAAGTGTCCCGTCTCAGAAGCCAGGCTCCTGGGAGTGGTCGTTCTTGATCTCCCTGTGTCACCGGTCAGCCACTTCCTTTCTTGCCTGAGTGCAGGGTGCCTATGCAAGGTTTTCCCAACACTGGCCACAACTGGACTCTGGGCCGTGCTTGAGGATTCTTGTGTTGGCAGGGACCTCCAAATCCTGCTCTGCTTCCTAACTGAGCTTCTGGCAAAGCTTCAGAGGGGAAACCCTGTGTGAGCCTTCAGGACCTCGTTTTTAAACTGTTTGCGGGGCTGGAGAGATGGCTCAGCAGTTAAGAGCACTGACTGCTCTTCCAAAGGTCCTGAGTTCAATTCCAGCAACCACATGGTGGCTCACAACCATCTGTAATGAGATCTGACGGCCTCTTCTGGTGTGTCTGAAGGCAGCTACAGTGTACTTACATATAATAATAAATGTATCTTTAAACCTTTTGGAAGCTGGCTTGCTCATGGTTGGCTGTGTGCACTCCTTGGCTTGGGGTGTCCTTGGGCGTGCGCGCGCGCGCGTGTGTGTATGTGTGTGTGTGTGTGTGTGTGTGTGTGTTTGTGTGTGTGTGTTTGTGTATGCATGCGGGTGTATATAGGCCAGAGGAGGACATTGGAGTGACTTTGTTTTTAATTCTCTACATTATTCTCTTGAGTCTAGGGTCTTTCACTGTACATGGACTTTCCCCTATTTGGGGCAGGTTGGTTGGTCAGCAAGCCTTGGTAATTCCACTCCTGGCAGTGGTTGGTCCCAGATGTTCATGGCTATGGATCCTGGATATCTGAATTCAGGCCCTCATTCTTGGGTAACAAGTATCCTTACCCATTGAGCTATTTCTCTAGTCCCAACCTTTGTTTTTTTTTTAATGATTTATTTAATTTTATGTGCATTGGTGTCCTCAGAGGATATCAGATCTTCTGGAACTGAAGTTACACACAGTTGAGAGCTGCCGTGTGGGTGCTGGGAATTGAACCCAGGTCCTCTGGAAGAGCAGCCAGTGAGCCATCTTAACCACTGAGCTATCTCTCCAGCCCCCTTCTCCCAAGTTATTTTTTATGACAGGGTTTTTCTTTTCATCCGTTATTTTATGACGTAAGAAGAGACACAGAGGTGGGCGACAGATCAGAGGGATGTCTCTGGAAAACCGTGGGAGGAGGGAGCGCCCCAAGGCAGGAGCGCCCCTGGTGTGTCACAGAGCAACGGGAGGCAGCTTAGTGGAAAGACTTTTCTTAATGTGACCATGCAACAAAGCCCATGCTTCAAATTCACTCGAGGCCACAGATGAGCAGAGGTAACGGCATCTCACACACTCCTCCTTGGGCTTTAGAATTTCTTATTTCTCGTTTCCTTTGACATTGGTATTTGTCAGGCTTAAGTGACGTGCCTGATATACCCACCCAGTGAGTGCAGTTAGCGTTGACAAATGCTTTGACTTTGGAGTTTTTCACTCACGAGCCTCTTCTCTCATGCCTCACCTTCCGGTCTGTGGGCGTCACGCCCTCCACGGCCGCTGGCAGTCTAGGAACATCTGTAGTTGCTGTAATCCGCCGTGTCTGTGGCCTTCGCAATCTAATATTCTCCTCTGCTGCTCACCGCTCCACCGAGCCTGCCTTTACTTACGATGCTAATTTCATTTCAGTTCTTCGGCAGCCGTAGAAGGCAGGGCCAATGGTTTGCTCGTAGTTCTTGGAAGTAGACGCAGTGGTTCCATCCCACTGAGGAGCGCTTGTCTCTGCCAGACATTTGTTAAGGCGGTTCCTGGCCGATCCCATTGCCCACCGTAGACAATGCCACTTGTCAGATGAGTGGTTGTTGTTGCTTCTGACGAGATTGGCACAGCATCTTGTCTTTTCTGCCAACCTTTTTCATGGCCCTGAATGGGTCTTCAGCTCTCTCCACTTGCTGCCATTTCTATTTAATTGCTATTTCAAGTTTGCCTTATTTTTGTCTTGTAAACGAGTGGTCGTTTTCTTTTCTGCAGAGAGCTGGATGGTAAGTCTTCAAGGCTTTGCAGGCAGCATGTGCTCTGTTATGGTCACCCGTTTACAAATAGAAATATACAAACCCTTCTTCAGAGCCGGAGAGGTGGTTCAGTGGTTAGGAGCGATTGCTGCTCTTTCAGAGGACCGGGGTTTAGTTCCCAGCACCCATGCCTGGTGTCTCACAGCTGCCTATACCTCCAGTTCCAGGGGAGACCTCATTCTTGCCCCTATGGGCACATAAACCACAGACACAACATAGAAACAGCTGATTAGCTTGTCAGCATTGACCTACTGCTATAGGTCCCTTGACTTGAACTATCCATTAAATCTTCTGATGATTAGAATGTCTGTCTGTCTCTCTGTCTACCTTCTCACCCATCCATCATCTAGATATTTGGGGACAGATTCATATATCCAAGGCTAGTCTTGAACTCCCTATGTAGCTGCGGATGACCTTGAACTTTTGACCATTTGACTCCACTTCCTGAGTGCTGGGATTACAGGTGTGCACATGTTATGTGGTATTGGAGAGTGAAGCCAGGACCTTGTGCATGCTAGGCCAAAACTCTACTGAGTTACACTGTAAGACTATTCTTAGTACATGACCGAGGTGATAGTGAAGAGTGCCTTAGCTTCTGCTTACTTGTGTATCCTTCCCCCTCACCCTAGGTTTTCATTATTTCTTCTTTCTCTTCACATTCTTGTCCTCTGTCCACATTCACCATAGATTTGTCCTTCAGGCAGGAGATCTGTTGGCTTGGTAGGGCCATTTGCTTCATCTCTTCCCTCAGTTGCTTCATTTCTACCATCAATGTCATCCATTCCTGCAGAGCAGACTGAATGGAGGGAGAAAGCGTTCTCTTTTTGGGTCAGTCTTTTTATGATCTTTAAGTTTAACTATTAGTTTCCTTTTCTAATAGTAATTTACCATAAAGTCCGTTACCTTTGACAGATTGCCTTTTGAAATTAGTTGTATCCATTCTCTTGGCGGCTTGAATGTCGGTCTCTCCTTTACATGTCAGTTTGCAGCAACTGTCCATGGCCTCTAGAATAAGCATTCTCTTTGCCTTGAAAGTAAACACAAGAGTTTTTGGCCTTGCCTTATTTTCATATATAAAACCAACAGTTTTCTATGGAAGGGAGTAAGGGCAGCAGTAGATGCAACGGGAACAGAACAGGCTTTGCTTTTTGTGTGAATGGCGAGGCGTCTTCTTTATTGGATGTTTCCCCACTACCCTCTTCTTTATGCTAAGCTTGGAGGAGAAGAAGAAAACAAGAAAAACGGGGGAGGGGAGCAGGACCCTTTGCTTGATAAATAGCTCCACCAGGAATTTAATACCGAGGTTTTGTCTGAGTAGTGGGAAAGGTCTTTGGACATTTGTTTAATGGTAAAAGTATGGTTCTGGTCGAGTCATGATCTCTGAGCTGGGGCGGCTTTCAGCACTGGATTTCTTTAAACTTTGTTTCTGTGCACACAGTGAGGTTTCTAGTAACTGTGTGAGCTGTGTAAGTCATGTTAAGGCTTCCCTTCCCTTCCTTTCCTCCCCCTTCCTCCTTCCCCCTTCCCCCTTCCCCCCTCCCTTCCCCCTCCCCTTCCCTCCCTTCCTCTCTGTCTATCTGAACAATAACATTTCCTATATCAGGAGCGCCTCAATGGCAGTATCTAAAAATGTTAGCAAGCCTGAGGTACACATGAGTCAGAAAGGCAGGCAAGTGGTAGGTGTTGTCCTAGCTCCCCATTCCTCTCCTTTTGGGATGGGGTCTCATGTAGCTCAGGCTGGCCTCTGACTTCATACATAGCTGTGGAGGACAGTGAACTTTAGTTCTTGTGTGTCTTCCCAGTGCTGGGATTATAGGTGTGTACCATCACTCTTGTTGATGCAGTAATTTGGCTCAAACCCAGGGCTCCGTGGATGCCAGGCAAGCACTCAAGCAACTGACCCACACCTGTAGCCCACTGCTTTTCTTCAGAGGTAATCAGTGGTAGATTAATTTTTTTAAGTTCTGAAAGTCATTTTCTAATTATAGGGTATATGATTCCATCGTTATCAGTGTTTTATTGATAGCTTAGTAAAAATATGTAATATACTTGTTTAATTTATGACTGCCAATCTAGAAGAGATATTAAGTGATAAGGTTAGAGCCCAAACTATTTTAGCATTCTGAGATAACCTAAAATTTGTTAAAGTTCCTTGGAGTCCTGGGTTCCAAAAGATAACAGTTAAATGCTTTGAGAACTATACATGCAGAAATGGGTATGTTTTAAGAACCTTGATAGGGGCCAAAGTTAAATGTAATTATAAGGAACATTCTTAGAATCTTTCCCATGTCATCTACAGCATCTAGAATAACTAATGTAATCATTTCTATACTGTACACATGCTTTTCTTGTGGCCTCATGTAAGATATGTAAGCTGGATGGGAGCATGAGATGATGAATACTACAGTAAAGAGTAATCCCTGAATAATCTTTAACAATTTAAACTTTGTTATGAAAATTTTGCAAATTAAAAGCATAATCTTGAGATCCAGTTTACAGAAATGAGAACATACATGTAATAAAATTATTGTTTCTGAATATTTAGGAGGAGTTCTTGGAAGATATTTTTGCAATCATGTGTAGACTCAGATCTTATCCATTGTTTTTGTGTAGCTGTGATCTAAACACCAGAGAGCAGTTTGAAGGAGGAAGGTTTGTATAGCTTATGGTTCCAGACATTTCAGTCCATGGCTGCTTAGCCTCTTGTTCTTGGGTAGAAAATCATGATGTCAGCAGGGTGTGGAGGAGGGACTTGTTCGTTTCATCACATTCAGGAAAGGGTGGGGGTGGGGCTGTGGAGACAGGGAGAGACAGGGGAGAGAGGGGATGGGGGAAAGAGTGGGGGAGAGAGATATATAGTCATCATATGCAGGCTTCCAGAATCCTACTTTTTCCATGAAGGCCACCCCCTCCCAACTCCCCAAATCCAAAACAGTGCCATCATCTGGGAGTCAAGCCCATAACATAGGAGCTTGTGGGGACACTTCATGATTAAACCATATCAATGAGTCAATAGGTGGAAGACACTGGGATGCAGGTTTTGGGGCCATTCTAGGGTAGAAACTAGTCAACCATGAAATGTATTGCCTGGTGAGATATGAAGCTAACCATCGCTGCAAGTGTACTAGCAGGCTTGTGACAGTGTATCAGATCTTCCTCAGGGAAACCCTGCCTTGAATGCAAGATTGGACGTAGATGGCTTCCGAAAATCCTTTGCCTCATTGGCTTTCTACAGTGCACATTGAGGTATATGATAGATAGATAGATAGATAGATAGATATAGATTGAATGCCCATTGAGATAGATGGTAGATAGGTTGATAGATAGACAGACAGACAGAGGGGATGGATGAATGGGAGGAGAGGGAGAAGAGAGTGGGAGGAGAAAGAGAACTAAATGTGCAAATATAATCATGTATAGTTGGCAGTTCTCTGGAATTGTCTGCATTCTCATCTGAGCTCACCCTTTTCTGATCAGCTAGCCTTCTAGGACACTCCCTGGTTATTCTCCTGACTCCTGAATTCTAGAAAGCAAACAATGACATGAGATTGTTATTATCTTACTTGTTAGTGAATATTGTTCTTATGAATGTAATTTTTTTCTTTTGCTCTAAAGACAACTTTTGTACTTGGAGTAGCACAAAAAAAATAAGGCGAGCTTTTGTGAATCCTTCCTCCCAACCAAGGACTAGAGTTTTACAGTTGTGCTCTCGCGGCTCATAAAACACCAGAGAGAAGTAACCTTAGAAAGATTAGTTTTGCTCACTGCTTCAGAGGTTGAAGGTTGTGATCCCTGGGCCCCGTTGCTATGGAAACGTGAGTACTGGGCAGAGAGAGCTTAATGGAGTTGAGCAGCTCACCTTACAGTGCATGAGATGCAGAGAGAGAAGGGCTGACTCTCTTGCTTCCTTCATTTAGACTGCTTTCCACTGTCATCTAGTGATGCTCAAATTATGAATCTATGGATGGGCGAAATCACTGATGTAAACAGAGCCCCCTGCTCCTGTACCTCCCCAAAGTCTTACCTCTGGATTCCACTATATTAGGAATCAGGTTCAACACACAAGTCTTTTGGAGGTCACTTATATTCAAGCCATAACATTTACTAGAACTCAGGGCTCCCCTTGATTGTCTCTTGCATTCTGCAGTTTGTGTAAAGTATTTCCTTGCTTTCTTTATTGTTTTATTCTATGTGGTATATCTTTGAACATATATTATTTTGCTGTTGGTTTATTTACCCTTTTTTCCTCTTTGAATTTTTATTTTATATGTGTTGGTGTTTTGCCAGCATGTGTGTCTGTGTACCGTGCACATGCAGTTCCAATAGAGGCCAGAAGGGGGCAGAAAATTCCCCTGGGGACTGGAGTTGTAGATGGTTGTGAGCCACCCTGTGCTGGGAACAGAACTGTGTGGAAGATCACACAATGCTCTTTGCCAGTGAGCCACTTCTCCCACCGTTTGGTTTATTTATTTTTTTTAAACTTTGGTTTTATTTATTTGAACTATGCTGTATGCACTGTCCTAGCTTGCCTTCTGTGGCTGTGATAAACACTACAATCGAAAGCACCTTGGGGAAAAAAAGTTTATTTGGCTTACATGTCCTTAACACAGCCCGTCATTCAGGGAAGTTGTGGTGTGAGCTGAAACAGAGACCATGAAGAAATGTGCTCATTGGCTTACTCCCCAGGGTTTGCCCGGCCTGCTTTTTCAGACACCCCAGGCCGGCCTGCTCATGGGTGGCACTGCCCACAGCTGCCTACTTAGGCTTTCTCTGAACCCTCTCACGTCAATCATGAATCAAGAAGATGCTCCAGAGCCGGGCAGTGGTGGCACATGCCTTTAATATCAGCACTTGGGAGGCAGAGGCAGGCGGATTTCTGAGTTTGAGGCCAGCCTGGTCTACAGAGTGAGTTCCAGGACAGCCAGGGCTACACAGAGAAACCCTGACTCATAAAACAAACAAACAAAAAAAGATGCTCCAGAGACTTGCCTCCAGGCCAGTCTGATGGAAATATTTTTTTAACTGAGGTTCTTTTTTTCAAGATAACCCAGAGACTTTTATCAACTTGACAAAAAAGATAGCACATGCATTATCTTTTCAGTGTAATAGTAGTGTTCTTGAGATTCATTTAGGGCACTGTACATGGCTGGAGTCACTGTTGGAATTTGATCGATGGAGCTACGTGTTTTGATGGCCCCATTCTGCTGCAGATAGTCATTTGGGTCATTTACCGTCTTCTCGTAACAAACACTGTGTACTTCATGTCTCCTGGCGCACACCGGTAAGGTAAGGGACTTTCAAGTCCGCAGAAGAGCGACTTCGGGAGGCAAGTGCACATCTAGGTGTTCCCAGGAATGAGCATTCTCAGGACGGTCATTCCAATAGGCTCGCGTGCCAGCACCTGCTCCCCACGCTACCCTGTGCTTGATGTTCCCTTTGCTTTAATTCGTATCAACCTCGAGACGTCGGTACCGTGTTTGTGGTCTTAGCTTCCAATGTCGTGATTATAAAAGATAAACCTTGTTAAGTTACACACATCTGTTCAAGCTTCTTCTACTCTTGGTCTATTTTTGCTCCCTTCGTTCCCCATCAATTTTATATCCTTTAGGAAATGGGTTTATATTTATGTATTCTGGATTCTAATTTTCTTGTTTGTTATAGGGGTTGTAATTATTCTTTTTTATTTCAAAGTCAGATTTATCAGTTTCTTACCTTTGATCTTCTGACTCTTTTAGCGTTCAGTTTTATCTTTCACATTTGGTCTGTAGAGTATTAGGAATTAAAGGAATCTTCAAACACACAGGAAAGGAAAAAAATTATTAAAGTGGGCCCCTTCCCATATATCCAACCCTCATCTTCAAAAGCCTAAGTTTGTTTTATCTTCTCTTCTTAACTTTTTGGGGGTAACATTTTAAGCAGCTCTCAGATTCAGTGTGTGTGTGTGTGTGTGTGTGTGTGTGTGTGGTCTAGTTCATTTTCACTGGCATTTTATATTTGCTGTATGGGTTACTTAGTATTCATCACAGAAGTCTTGTCAATATTTGCTTTGAAGATTGTGAGACTATATTAGAATGTTAGACAGTCTTCCTGACAATAAAATGTTTTAGTCTCATAAGGGAACCTGCTAACTTCTGTATGTGATTCTTTTTGTCCCAAAGTCTTCTGTATATGATACTAACTCTGCTCTCACCAAGTGTATCTCCTTCACCGTTATTCTCTCTCCTCAATTTTTGTATCATTACTTCTTAACGTATCTGTCTTTAATTATGTGCACATGGTGTGTCTGTGAGGGTGCAGTTGCCTGTGAAGTATGGAAGAAGGCATCAGGTCCCTTGGAGAGTTGAGAGCCACCTGATGTGGGTGTTGACTTCATTGTTCTTGGGAGAGCAGTGCCATAGCCCGGTACTCCTGACTTGTGTGCTGTGGGGCTCCAGATACAGTACATACTCAGTTGCCCAGTAGATGTGTCCCTAGAAAGAACTTTCTACACAGTTCATATCTATCATGGTTTTTAATTATCCCAACTTTTTGTTGTTAGGTATATTATTATCTGTTACAGGTGGGTAAAGTAAGCCTTTAGCTGGATATAAACCGTGACCTTTGGTTTTCCAACACTGTTCTGTGTTCTTCCCGTGGTGACATCTTGTTTTTAAATTCATGTTGACATTGAACCATTTCTCCTGATTTGATCTAAAAATGAAACTTTTCGAGACCACTGACTGGAGTAACATGATGTCTAGAATATCTCCAAATTCATACCCGGGAGACGGTTTTAGCTTTAGTTCACTGAAGATCTGTTTGTGATGGGTAGCATCATTCTGTCTTGTGCTGCAGAAGGCAGGGACACAGTGAGGAGCTGCTGTTTGCTGATGCTGCATTTTAAGTCCTTTTGTTGTCTGATGGGGGTGACTGTTGTCTTTCTCAACAGGTGTGTATGTAATATAGACTGCAGTGGGTACAGCTTTAACCCTGTGTGCGCTTCCGACGGGAGTTCCTATAACAATCCCTGTTTCGTCCGAGAAGCGTCGTGTATAAAGCAAGAACAGATCGACATAAGGCATCTCGGCCACTGCACAGGTAAACGCCGTTCTTGCCACCAGGAACCTGTCTTGAATATCGCTTATCACCTAGTAGTGTGTGTCTCAGTCTTATAAAGTGAGCAATTCTTCAGGCTTGGTCTTTTTATGACTGTGTACTTTAAAACTTCATCTGCTACTAATCTAGACATTTGTTTATTTTCACCCTCTTCAGGCATAAACTGTGTCTTGGTTGTTGGGTTACAAAGCTTATCCTTGCTGATGTGAGTGCGTCTGAATCAGTTGGCGGTTTATTTATAGTTCTAAGGTTATTTCAATTCAGTTATAGCTAGAAACTAGACTAATTATATAATCATATAATTTTAATTATAGCAAAACTATACATTTGCTGTATGTATTCTTACCCCCCCCCCACCTCCCCGTAGCACAAGAGTTCTCTTTATTCAACATAGTTCCCTCCACCAAAACATGTTATGTGCAGTTACAGTTTTTAGTGTAAAGTTACACAGTGTAAAGGAAAATTCCATTTGCCCTTCTTCCTGTTTACTATGATTTAAGGAACATAGACTATGTAAGACTAAGCTTTGTTTTCTTCTGTGAGAAATGTCAACAGCCACCGACACAGGCTTCTGTCCTCAGTAATCCCCTGTGGGCTGGGATAGTGGATCAGTCCTAGTAATACGTGGGGGTCAGGCCTCCTCACGTACTAGGATTATAGATTGACCTTTCCTGCTTTGTCTTTCCACTCCCTTCCCTTTGTTCTTTGGGAGACTTACTAGAGGCATTTGCTCTACCTGAGCCACGGCAAAAACATGGTGAAGACGAGTATATCCCTGTGTCGTAGTGAAGAATTGCTTATGATGCACGTCCCATAACTAGTGGATTCAAGCTGGCCCTTAGAGGCTTTCCAGCGAGGGCAGGCATGGGCATGATGGAGGAGGCCATATTCTGGCAGAGTGGTCCCATAAGTGGACAGTGCTCTTGGCTTTGGTCTTGGAATACAGTTTAGTTTACTTCATGCAGTAGTATTTAGAGCTTAGATGGGATGTTTGAATGGTCCTCTCTGGAGTATCCAGTTCAGAGCAACGGGCAAGCCCGGGAGTTTTAATTCAGGTTTATGCGGCTTTGCAGGGGTTGGAGCCTTAAGTTTTCTTCTCTTTCTTTCAGTAATTTTCTATGCACACCTAACTGTAGCTCCTTATTGGCTCTCTGTAAGAAACGCGTGACCCAGGAGGCAAAGCTGCCCACCTCGAGCTGCCAGCGCGCTAATTTAAGCTAATTTCAGCCAATCATAACTAAGGTGTTTCAACAGTACCTTCCTTACTCCTGCCTTATCACATTCACTCACACACACTTGGTTTCCATGGTTACATGGGCCCACGGCTTGGGGTCAGGGAGTATGCGGTGCTCGAGGGCAGCCTTGCCTCCTGGGCCACGAGCTCCTTACACTCTCACAGTGTTGGAGGTGGAAAGCCAGTGTTTCTCAGCACGTGCATGTGTTCCACAGGCAATGCAGTCCCTGTGAAAGGATCTAAATGTTGTTTGACAATTTAGCAGAGATTCCATATTTATGGCAATCTCATATTTCCAGATAAACTTGGCAGGAAAAGGTAACTCTTGAGCTCAGTGGTTCCCTGGAGAGAGAGACAGAGAGAGACAGAGAGAGAGGTTCTCCAGGGGTATATGTCAGCCTTTTAAAGTCGGACCTGTGAGCTGAAGTCCGAATGGAATCTGTTTACCATGCAGAGATGTAGATGTGCCTGGGGTCACTTGAGGGCTGGGACTGAAAAGGGACCGCGGATGATGAGAATGGTGGGAACTTTCCCATCGTGATGTACGTGTCAACACGTTACTCTTGCACATGATAAATGTCGTTCTGTCTGTCAGGTAAGTGAATAGAACGATCAAACTCACCCATGAGCAGGACAGGAAGACGGTTGGGAAGGAGCCAAAGCCTCTGGGATAATTGTGAGTCCTTGGTGTGACTTCAGCGTCAGGCATTGTTTAACCCTCACCTGCCCTTTCTTCCAGACACAGATGATGTGAGTTTATTGGGAAAGAAGGACGACGGGCTGCAGTATCGGCCAGATGTGAAAGGTACTGAGTTAAGGTTTTCTAGATTTGGACCAATCATTGTGGCCCTGAGGTGTCCCCTAGTGCTTCTGCCTCTCTTACACCAGCCCCTTAGTTTGGCTCTCTGTGATAACACTCTTGATGTAACTGATTAGTAGCATTTATTGACGTTGCTAAGGTTCCTTTCCTTTTAGAGAGTGCTCATGTATATGCTTTTTTTTTAAATTGATGAACATGATTCCTTACACCGTGAAGTTCTCTAGACCCTGCAGTTAGCATTCCTCCCTGTTACCAAGTCTCTCTGGCAGGCTCCACTTCTTTGTCTGACTAACTCCTGCTCATCCTCTCCAGTCTCAGTGTGGGTACTGGTACTGTGTTCTTTGAGAATCATTCCTTGGCCCCCAAATGTGGAGTAGATGCTTCTACAACTTCCCCTGTCTGAGCACTTAGCACTCCAATTATTCCCTTCTCCATCTGTATCTCAGATCATGTGTTCTATGTGGATTGAAAATAAGCCATCTTTCCTTTGTGTTGCTAACCCTGGCAGGATGTCTGGCGAATTGGTAGCTAGTCCATATCCATCCAGAGAACGGAGCCGCATTATTTATTTGCACAAAGTCTCGTGTCGAGTAAAGATCGAATCAGGGACTAGCATCCACGTTGCCTTGACCTTACGCTTCACCGCTCTATCCCATCTGTGCTCCGCGTGCACGGTTTTATTTGAATCTTGTAAGTCGCAGTAAGACCAGTCTCAACCGGTGGCCAGTGCGAGGCGCAGTGATGATAATCCATCGTGACAAGTACACCTTCAACTAATCTGTGATGAAAGAAGGGAAAGTAATTAAAAAGGAAAGAATTGAGATTAGGTGGGGGGAAAGAGCATGGGAGGAATTAGAGGGGACAGAAGGAAGGGCAGAAACACTAAATACAGCACTCAGGTATGAAGTTTTAAAAAATATATTGACAAAATGAATGTAAAAAATGTGTGATAGCCAAGACGTCTGGGAGAACAAGGAAGGGTGCACCTATGGCCAGCCTGGGCTGTGTATTTCACGGCTAGCCTGAGCTATGTAGTGGGACCTTGTCTGAAAACACCGAGGGCTGAGGATATAGCTCAGCAACAGAGCATTTACCTGGCAACCTTGGACCCTGCCTGGATCCATAGACCAGAACAGCGGGAAAAATAATATGATCTTCATTATATGTCTGTTTTCTAAAAAAGTGTCCCTGTTGTATAGAATTTCATCAAAGCTAAATAAGATTATTCATCAATGCTTAGAACAGTGTCTGATGTGGTCCTAAGTGCTCAGTAAATAGTAACTTCTGTAATGGAATAATGTGTTGCTCCCTTTACTTGAATTGTATTAAGCCTGAATTTCTTATAGCCCACAAGGCTCTGAAAAACATTTTTCTCTGCTGATACAAAGTGCTGTATTTAAACAGGAAATCACCTCTCTCCCACTGGAGCCCTAGCAGGCCAGCTCTAGCTCAATTCTCTCCACTGATAAATAGGACTACATTGCAAAGACCATTTTTCAGTAGTTAGCAGCTCATTTTAAAGGCAATTTGGGAATTCCGTATACCCCAAACACTTCTGTGATGTTCATAAAAATTATATCATAATATGACTACATATTGATAATCTTATCTGCACCACTTTTGAGGCACTGAAAATTTCTGCACACATAAAAGAATTGTCATATAACTTTGAAATTGTATTAGAAGATTTTATTTATTATAGGTTTCGTTTATGCCAGTCCTTTTAGCCACATTGCTTGTGGAAGGGAAGGTAATTTAGTACATGGTATTCATTTTTTGGGTGTTCCCTATAGCAAGACCTGCGCTTTACCTTCTACAATACAGAGATCAAAGACTGTCATGATCGTAGTAGAATACAGTAAGTGTAAATGGTCTTAAGAAAAGATGGGTGGCTCTTTTGGTGAGGGACCATGAAGATGTGAGAAAAGTCATGGAGAAGATGGAATTTGAATGAAGCTTTGACCTACAAGAGCTTGAACGGGACACAGGATGTTTGGGAGGCTAAAAATAGTAAGAAGCACTGCCGACTCAGTTGTTAATGGCGGTGTGTTGGAGGGTGGGGTTGGGGTTCAGAGGAAGAAGAGGAAGGCAGGTGGGAAAGAAAGCTTGGGACCTGATCTTGCCCTTGGACAATCGAGACTTTTATTTTGAACCTTAGAGATGTGATAGTTTGGGTAAGAATGGCCTCCATAGGCTAATATATTTACATGCTTAGGTGTCAGGGAGTGGCAGCACTTGAGAAGGATTGGGAGGTGTGGCCTTGATGGAGTACATGTGTCATCACTGTAGGTGGGCTTTGAGGTTTCAAAACTCTAAGCCAGACTCAATGCTACCCTCCTGCTATCTGTGGATGAGTCTGGATGTAGGACTCTCCTTCTCCAGCATTTTGTCTGCCTGCATGCTGCCATGTTCTCTGTAGCAATGATAATGGACTAAATCCTTTGAAACTATATAAGCCATCTCCAGTGAAATGCTTTCTTTTGTAAGAGTTGCCATGAGTGTGCTGTCTCTTCACAGCGATAGAACAAAAACTAAGACAGAACTCATTACTATAAATTAAAAATATAAAGCTCGGATGCTAATCACTGGCGTGAGCGATACCTGCAGGAACACAGTGCTTATTGTGCACATGGGCAAAGGCAGAGAGGTGAAATAGGGAGGCTCAGAAGGGACAGATGTCTACTTAGATGTGGCATAGTAAAAGTTAAAAATAATTAAAACCCAAGACTTAGACAATCAGTTCTTTTTACAGAAATGATATGCTGGGTGGGAGAGGTGTTTGGAGTGGGGTGAAGGAGGAGTTGGTGAAGGTGACTAATTGTATTTTGGAATTTGATGTGATGTGAAATTCATCCAGGAGACTATTCAGCAAAAGTCTAGAGACAAACCTCTGGTCCAGAGTTGGTGAGTGGAGAGGATGGCCAGTAGTTTTAACATGTCACAGAAAGGCATTCTGGGATGAGGAGTCCACCATCTTGAATTGTAAACAGTGATGTCTTTGGGCAGAATTTCTGTAGGGTTGAGATGGAGGCCAGATTGTGAGAGTTTAGTACATGCACTGGTCGTGGTGTCTCTCCACAGTGCTGCAGAAGAGTCAGGGAATATGTGAAAAGGTAGCTCTGTTACCTTCTGTTCTCTGTTCTCACAGCATCGTAGGAGCCCTTGGTGAATACTTGTGTCTGCCCATCCATAGCCCAGTCTGTGTGGGTAGGAGGTCCTTCCACAGGGCCTGCCGTAGAAAGCAGGAGCGTTCTATCAGCAGGAGCATATAGAACTCAGAGGTGATGTCCAGTGGGAAAGTTGGTTTTGTTTGTTTGTTGATTTTGAGGAAGCTAACTCAGTAAGTTTAATTGTGTTGTTTACAGTAGCATTAGAAGATCTTGAAATCATGAGGGTGTGATGATTGAGTATAAGGGGTGTGTGTGTGTGTGTGTGTGTGTGTGTGTGTGAAGGACATAATCTTTATTATAGAAAATTTCAAAGAATGTCAAGAGAACAATCTAACAAATTTGTATGTATTCAGTACCCACCTTTAGGATTTTTTGTCTCTTTGTTTTTTTAAGATTTAACTTTCACTATGTGTGTGTGTATCTATGTGTACTCGAATGCAAATGCCCACAGAAGCCAGAGGGATGTGGAATTTCTGAACTTAAGTTGTGAGTCACCCAGAGTGGGTGCTGGCAGCTGAAGTCGGGTCTTCTGCAAGAGCAGCACGTGCTCGTACCCACGAGTCATCACGCCAGCCCCGCGGTCAGTTTTTGTTAGCATTTTATTCTCTTTACCTTCAGTGCACATTATCAGCATAATTTCTAATTTTACAGCTTTTCAGATTTAGTTCCCAACCTGAAATCAGTATACTTCACCTACACCACACCCTACTGTGCTTGGCAGTATTTCCAGCTACCCAGAAAGTTCCTTCGTGATATAGATGTTACAACCCCAAAGTACTTTCACACAGCCTAAATTGAACTTCAGTGCTTTAATTAGAAAGACACCCACACTTGTCATTCCAACCCTCCCCTCATCTTTGAACTTGTTCTTGAGACTTATTAGTCTTCTTGCATTGTACTGGCCAGGGAGATACCGAGGTGCCATTACCATGAGTCTCATTTGCCTGATGGCTGATCATGTATTTCAGTCTATCATCTTTTGATGCACCCTTTTAAAAACACCGAGTCAATGATACAGGTGCTAGACTCCCTGAAAGGAGCTCAAGTTGTGAGCAAGTGGAGAGTCTTGTTGGAGCTGCTCAAGAGCTCCCGAGAGCGGACAGTTCGTTCTGGGGTAAGAATGGAAGGCTTGCTGGAAGCAGCTGTCAGGAGCATGTCAGGGGAAGGTAGAGGATCGAAGATGGATGGATTTTTCCTAAGGGGATTGTTGAGGAGGTAGGTGAGCTTATATACTTTAGAAGAGTCGCTTCCCTGGCCTAATTGGGCTAGGGAGAGTCAGGGTTGGGACAAAGTGCAGTGAATTTATAACTGAGAGAACATAGGAAATTATTGATTGGGTAGGTACTTCCTCAATTTGAGATTTCAGGAGACTTGGGTAGGGAAGTCTGCTGAGGGAGGGATATGTAAGTGTAATGGTTGGGATAGATGTGGTGTAGTTTGGAAGGCTATACATGATATTTTAAAAAAAAATTAACTCAGTAGAGACAGGTACCCCTAAAGTGAAGTTCGGATGGTGTTGTAGCCACAGCCACTAACCTTGTAGGTACACGTCTCAGTTGCTGAGGTCAGTTCCTGTGGAACAGGCCAGATGATTGGTGGAATGGTCCTCTGGAGATAGGCCACTTGGTACCATTTCTTTTATGGCATCACTAGAATGGACGCACTGTCCTTTGTGTGTGAAAACCTGGCTGCTGGTGGCAGAGTTGTTTACCAGGCTTCTGTGGATGGAACGAGTCCCCGAGTGGTCAGATGTCCTGTGTATACTGTACACACTTCAAGCATTGTTCAGACACCAGCGTGGATGCTGCTGTTGTTGGAGCCTGTCACCACTCGCCTAAGGGCATTGTTCAGACAGGATTCTTCTGTGCCCACTTCTCCTGTACCAAGGCTGCGTGTCTGCTTTGGTGTCTGAAGTCATGCTTTATTGGGTCTTTAAAGCTTTCCTTTTTGGAGCAGTCTCACTTATTTAGTCTAGGAAGCAGGCGCTTCAACGTGACGCTTTTGCCCATTTTCTATACATCTCCCAGGGAGCTGCCAAAGTCATAGTTTAGTAGTCAAGAGCTTGTGCTGTGGAGTCAGACTTGAGCTACATACACTTAAGGCTATGAGGCTAGATTTCTCTGAGCCTCAGTGGTCACAATGGCGTAGGAGAGACAGTTATGCCTCTTAGCTAGGATCACTCTGAAAAATCAAACACCAGGTTCCTGACTTTATTCTTGATATACGATTATTGCAGAGTAGTTGGTTTGGATTATTCTCAAATTCTCTCTATAGCTGAGCTCACCTCTCATGTGGATTCCTGTTATGGCTCACGAGTGGCATCAGTAGCCATTTAGCAGTTTTTAAGTTAAGTGGTCCTGTGTGCTCCTGTGCCTTTGAGTGATCCAGGAGTCCGCACAACAGCCATGCTGACCTTGTTGTGCGTGATAAAGCTGAAACTGAGTGTTTGCTCATTTACCATGCAGCCTGTGTCCCAAACCCTGTTGCTCGTGGCCGTATCTCACAGCTGGTGAGAGTCCTGCACTATCTGGCTGCTTTCTCTCCTGAATCTCTTCCTGTCTGTTACCCAGAGAACCTTGCTGAGCTCTTTCCACACACTCAGTTGTGTAGTGAGGCTTTGCCCTTACTCTCTGTTCACTCTGCCTTTGTCTCAAACTCCAGGAAAGTACCACGGTGCTCAGAACACAGCAAGCCACCGCAAATCTCTAAAAAGCTCTTTTGGAATGACCGTAGATCTGAGTTTGAATTCGGCTGACTGGTCTCTCTCCTGAGCTTCCCATCATGAGGCTCAGATTTATAGATGTTTACGATGCTGTGTTAAGAGCATATTTAGTAAAGAGGATGGTTCTGTTCTGTTCAATGGGCTGGGTTAGTGATAGGTACCGTTCCTTCTGTAAATATTTATTCATATTTCACAGTATGGATGTTTATGTTGTGTACCTCATTGGGGTCTGTGGAGGCCAGAAGAGGAGGGCATTGAGTGTCCTGGAACTGGAGTTACAGGCAGGAGCCACCATGTGAGTGCTGGGAATGGAACCTGCTCTTCATCACTGAGCCGTCTCTTAAAGATAGGTGTAACCTGGACTTGTTCAAATAGGAATGTGAAGTTTGACCTTCAGAGTCCAACACAGGTAGGCAGGAGTGAATGAGCGAGCAGACCCTAGGGACTGTGTACCAAGTTAGAGATTCCATTCAACATGAAACATATCCAGCAGTGTCCGAATTTACTGCACTATGATGAGTTTCTCTGGCATGTTTACTTCCCTGCCATGCTATCCAGGTAGCTGAGCCCATGTACAGAGTAGCATGGAAGTGGAGTGTATTGGATACTTTGGGCATTGACTGGACTCTGCCAGCCAGACCCTCAGCTTTCCTGGATATGCCTTCTTTCCTATGGCTTTTCTTTGTGTTTAGCCATGGTCCACTTTCTCTCCTGGGTTCACTCAGTTACTGCTCATTAGCATCATACTTTGTCAAAAGCCATTCTTAATGTATCCTACTTTTCCTTACTGCTTTCATGCAGTTGAACTTTCTGACATCCTTCATCTCTGTATTATGTCTGAAATTCCCTGCACTGTATAGGGCCTATGTATTTATTTATTTATTTATTTATTTATTTATTTATGTTTTTCGAGACAGGGTCTCTCTGTGTAGCCCTGGCTGTCCTGGAACTCACTCTGTAGACCAGGCTGGCCTCGAACTCAGAAATCCACCTGCCTCTGCCTCCCAAGTGCTGGATTAAAGGCATGCGCCACCACCGCCCAGCTGTATAGGGCCCTTTTTATGCTCTATTATGACACTACCTAACCTCCACAGAGCCTATACGTGTTACAATATTTTACTATGGTAGGTGAGTTCGCAATCTCAGTGTGGTCTCACAAATACACACGTGGATGGTGTCCCGCTATTAGGTTCTGTGCGCTGAGAAGCGCAGTGATGTGGGGTAGTGACCGCCTTCCTTGCCACTCGAGTGGGAATGCTGACCTCCACTTTTAGCTAAAAACTGAAGCAGGAAAAGTTCCATTTGCTTTAGTGTAGCTGGTCTCTGTTCAGCTGCTTGCCATCATTGCCGATTGCTGGAGGCATGCCTTCTGCTGTGATCACAAGTGTTTGTAAACAAGCAATCTGTTAATTAAGTTCCAGCCTGTGTTGTGAGACCCAGGGCAGCACTGCTAAAAGCAGCCTCTTTCTGAATGGGAATTTCAAAGTAGAAGCCTTTTAGTTTGTTGTTGGGGTAGTTTTCTTTCTTTCCTTCTTTCTTTTCTTTTCCTTCCTTCCTTCCTTCCTTCCTTCCTTCCTTCCTTCCTTCCTTCCTTCCTTCCTTCCTTCCTTCCTTCCTTCCTTCCTTCCTTTGGTAAGCTTATTATTATTTCTTTTTCTTTTCTGTTGCTGGGGTTGAGCTCAGTACTTCAAACCATTTCCTGAAGTACACTCCCATGGCACACAGCCTGAAAGCTCACACTATAGCGTGACGTCAACAAATGAAAGTTGTGGTTCATTCCTGCAATGTTCTTAGGCATAGAGTAACAGCTGGTACTATTGATTAAGCACTTACTGTTTGCAAAGGACTGTTTTTAAAGTTCTGTATAAGGCCTGGAGAGTTGGCTCCATGGTTAAGAATTCTTGTAGCCGGGCGTGGTAGCACACACCTTTAATCCCAGCACTTGGGAGGCAGAGGCAGGCGGATTTCTGAATTCGAGGCCAGCCTGGTCTATAAAGTGAGTTCCAGGACAGCCAGAGATACACAGAGAAACCCTGTCTCGGGAAAAAAAAAAAAAGAATGCTTGTAGAATGCTTGTTGCTAGGGTCTGTACCCAGTGTCCATATGGCTTACCATCCAAGTAACTCCATCTCCAGGGATCCAGTGCCCACTTCTTCTCTAGCTCCAGAACACACATATGATGCAAATGAATATATGCCAGCTAAACTCTCACAAATAACTCTGAAAGAAATTGTAAAGTTCTGAACCAATTTACCTTCTACTACTAATATGCTAGATCTTACCTCGTGTGTAGGCTTCAAGTCAATTCTGTGAAAACTGGACTTAGTTATTATACATATTATATTATATTATATTATATTATATTATATATTTCTCAGACTAGGGAGTAGAAGGCTGTGCCTTTAAGTCACACAGTTTGGGAGTTGCTGAGACCAGAGTTCAGATTCAAACATTCTAAGTCTAGAGATGTCCTGGTATACTGTACAGACTGCTTCTCAGAATTGGAAATTATACAGGGACATGGAGGTGTCTAGATTCCTAAGGAACTCCACCTTTTGGCTGAGTTTAATGTCCAAACAGCGGTTCCACTGTATATAGACTATACAGTGATGAGTATAGAGTAGGGAGGGGTGCTTGGGCTATATAGCATTCTGAGGGAGGCTGCTTGCTTCTGCTACCCAGGACTAGTATCTGGGAGCTGCAGGAGGGCCTGGAACCCTTTCTAGGTCCAGATATGTCTTGTTTTTGTGTCCTCAAGACTTAGGCCTATGGAAGATCAACAAATGTAGTCATTAATTCTAGGCTTTTCAGTGTGGTACCTACTGGCCACCTGTGACAGAATTGATGTCTTGGAAACAAATATATGTTTCTTTTTATTTTAAAATATGGCTAATAGGAAGTAGGAGACTATATCCTTGTCTAATTATGTGTCCACTGGGGAATAAATGTTGTGAATGAGGCCACGAAGCCGCAGAGATGAGTTTATGATGGAGGATGTGTGGCCTGGATCCTAACTCAGTTCTCTTTCTAGCACAAATCCCATTAGTAGATGTAAATTTCCCAAAATACTCTGTACTGAGAGCTTAGTTTCCCCCTCACCCCCCCGCACTCCTCCCCACATCTTCCTGTGTTTATATATGTATAACTCCCCTTTTTCTTTGTCTTTTTTTTTTCCATCACAGCTGTTAAGCTTTCTTCGTGAAAGGGTAATTCCAGAAGCTTCAGGATAAATGAATGAGCTGGTATCCAGCGTACCGGGAAATAGCATGTTAAGTTTTCTATACATAGGAGGGAGTTGATGAAAACCATATGACAAAGTATAAGAAAATAAAGCAAAACCCATCCTATGGAAGTTAGACACGGCAACCCAACAGGAGGAAGAGAGTCCCAAGAGCAGGCACAGGAGTCAGAGACCCTGTCGTTCTCACAGTCAGGAGTCCCATAAAACACTAAGCTGAAAGCTATGATACACACACAGAGGACCTGGTGCAGACCGGGTAGGCCCTGTGCCTGCTGTTTCAGTCTCTGAGCTTGTATGCATTGCTTGCTGAGCTGACCCGGAGGGCGTCCTCCTCTGGTGTCCTCCATCCACTCTTACGGTCTTTCCTCCTCCTCTAGCTCTGGGTTCCCTGAGCTCAAGGGAGGAATTTACAGAGATCTCCCGTTTAGAATGTCTCTCTCCACATAATGTCTGGCTGTGGGTCTCTGCATCTGCTCCCATCTGCTAGTGGAGGAAGCCTCTCTGATGAAGACTGGACAGCCTCACTGACCTATGACGACAGCAGAATATCATTAGGAACCATGTTATTGAGTCTCTCGGTCTCTCTCTCTCTCTCTTTAGATTTAGAGTTTTGTTGGTTTTATTATAGCTCTCTGGGCTATCTAGTCTGTTTCTTGGTTACTCATGCAGTATTGGGTATGGGTTCCTGCTGTGGACTAGGCCTTAAGTCACATCAGACATTGGCTGGCTACTCCCACAAGTTCTGTGCCACCATTGCCCTAGTATGTTTTGCAGGCAGGACAGATTGTAAGTCAGAGGTTTTGTGGCTGGGTTGGTGTCCATGTTTCTTCTTTGGTAGCCTGCAGAGTACCTTCCCACACCAAAGAGACTAGAACAACAAGGGCTTCTGTAGCCACATTGTTTTTTTCTATCTCCCTAATCTGTTTCTATAGACATTTTTCAGATTTTATTACACTTTGAGTTTGGGGGAGACAAGCCCTTTACTGATGTGGTGTCATAGATAGCTGGGTTATTTTATTGCCTCCGTACAGGATTTATGTCATGCAATCCTTCCAGATCTGCATGACGTATAGGCTGTGCTATCCTGCTTTTACAGTTATGAATTCTAAGGTTAGAATGGTAAAGGTCACGAAATTGACATGTGCAGTCTGTAAGACATTTTTGAATAAACATTTACTTTAAAAATACTATGTGAAAAAAACCTAGCATAGGTATCCTGCCACCCCGACCCCTTCCTGCCTGTCCCCTTCTCTCTCCTTTCCTACCTTGCTTCTGAGACACAATGCAGCAATGAAGTGTTAACTTTTAGCCTGGGCTGATGTCAAGCTTTGGTTCATTCTTTTGAGAGCTGAGATTGCGGGTGTGTGCTTCCATACCTGGCTGATGCTGTTACCATTCGAAAAGACACGCCCTTAATAGTTTTCATTCAAAACAAAACAAAACAAAAAAAACAAAAAACCCAATTTTTTTTTTTTTTTTTTTTGGTTTTTTGAGACAGGGTTTCTCTGTGTAGTCCTGGCTATCCTGGAACTCACTCTGTAGATCAGGCTGGCCTCGAACTCAGAAATCTGCCTGCCTCTGCCTCCCAAGTGCTGGGATTAAAGGCGTGGGCCACCACTGCCCAGCACCAAACCAAATCTTTTACCCAAAGTTTCAGAATCCCTTAACTTGCTCTATGCCAGTGCCATTGATCTACCGTCTCATAGGCTCCAGGTAAGAGATCAGCTTCACCCCTCCAAAGACAGTTTTAAGTACACCATCTCTGTCACAGGGCCAACTTCCTTCTGGACCTGGCATTTATAGCTTAGCGAAGATGTTTTTCTTTTTCAGATTGTTTTTACTGTGGCCGTAGTTCACAGTGGCCGTGTTCTGCAGCTGTTTTTGTGTGCTCTCTGTCTCACTTGTCTGCCTGCTTGCCGTGTTTGTGCATGGTGGCTTGCCAGGGACCTCACATCTCGCTTACCCTCTCTGATAAGTCTCCCTTCTAAATTGCCCAGCGGGTGATGGCAGAGCGAATTCATTTGTTTCTGAGCCTTTGAAAGGGTTTGTATTTTCCATTTTTGTTTTCAGTATTCAGTGAGCTGGTTTGTGTTCTTTTAAGATGCAGGTGATGAAAGGGAAGATGTTTATATCGGAAGCCACATGCCTTGCCCTGAAAACCTCAATGGGTACTGCATCCATGGGAAATGTGAATTCATCTACTCTACTCAGAAGGCCTCTTGTAGGTAAGTTGGCGGCTCATGAGCAGGGCTGAGAGACTTTTTCCATTGGTCATTACTGTCTTATAGACTAAATAGTACCACATAAATTGTGTTGTCTTTAAAATAAACCAACAGATCATCTATACATCGCCCAAACTCTGGCAAGAAATATGCAAAGATAAGAAACAGGCTGCATAAGGGTTTGAAGGCTGTGAGCTTACCATCTTTACGATGGCATTTTAATATTAATTTGCCATATTCCAACGCTATTTTGATCTTTCGACAATCTGTCACAAGGTGGTTGAACGACTGAAGAATATATTACGAATAGAGAAGGGATAACTCAAATAAAACATACACTAAAATAGACTTCTAAAAATAAAGGAGTGGGAATGAGGAGCCAGGTGTGAATTGTGAGAGGGAAGTGGGAATCGTGTCAGTCTTCAGCTCCTGTACTCCAGAGACATTGCATAACTCGTTCAAGGTCAGCAGCAAGTTGGAAATAGAGCTGAGAAGAAAGTAGACCTCAGATTCCCTGACACACAACCTGAGGATTTCAGTGCATTTTGCAGGTGTGTGTGTGTGTGTGTGCATGCATATGTTTGTGCGTTCAAGAGTGTATGTGTGTGCGCATGTGTGATTGTGTGTGTGTTGCTGTTGCTGTCATGAATTGCATGCTGTCTTGTGTCAGGTTAGCCAGGCTGGCTTTCTGCAGACAAGGGGGTGGGCCATTGCTGTCCTTCCATTCACTCCTGCTGCTGAGAGTTGGGCGGGAGCCTGCTTCCCTCTCTTATGCAAAACATCAAAACCTTGGAAGTTGGAAGTTGTTACATTTTTCTTTTTCTGTATCTACCCACAGGGTAGGGACTCAGCTTTGGCCCTGGGTCCTCCTGGATCCCTCTTCTTTAGCTCTCTTCCCTTTCCTCCTGCATAAAGATGAATAGCAGAGCAAATGCTTTCACTGTTAATGGCTGAACAGCTCTTTGTAAAAATCATTGGCTTTTCCCCATTGACAGTTCTCTTTGTCTTTGAAGGAGCTATCATCTCTGTTTCCCACTCCCTCCCCAAACATTTGAAAGCAACAACTATATAAAAGAGAATGGATTGCATAATGCAAAGCACACAATGGATTCTTCGAGTTTGTCACACAGTGGTATAGAAATCTTCACAGAAGTTCAGGTCCTGATGGCTGGGGATGGGGCATCCCACCTCAAGCTGTGGTGCCACTGTCTGTAAGTCCACTCTTGGGAAGGTGAGGCGGGAAGATCATGAGTTCTACACCAACCTGAGCTACATAGCAGACTCCCGACCAGACAGGTCTATATAGTGAGATGCTGTCTCAAAATCCTGCAATCCCAATCCAGAATGGGTGCAATAGTGATGGGTCTGTAGCATGCATAGCTCACTCACTGCGTTTGCTTTGTAGTATTGTAATAAATAGCAACTGGTACTAGACATAAGCCTGTTTTATCAAGGACTCCATTTTGCAAATGACTTTCTTTCTAGCACCTAACCCAGTAAGTCTGCAGTAAATAAATGTCTAGTAATGCAGTGATTATCAGTTCTCCCATCTTTTCCTGAATGGAGGAATTTTGGAAATGGTAAAGAATTTCTTTCCTATGTATTTATTATTCCTAAGAATAATGGCAGCTTGTAATTTTCTATTGTGCATTTACAGCATTTGTAAGAATCAGGCTAAAACATCATGTGCCTATAGTATTAGGCAGGGATGAATAATCACCAGCCACAATCCTTTTATTAGACTAAAATCTAGTGCTATGTCACCATTGATAGACTTAGTTATTCTTTCTGCCAAATTCTGTGGTAATGGGTTGTTAAACTTACATATATCAGGGATCTAGGGACCTTGTCTTCAGGAAATATTTAGTAACCAAAATACAATATGAACAATGTTGCCATTTGCACAAATGCATGAGGCAATTGGAGACTTTAAAACAAACCAGAGTGTACAGAGTCTCCTAGGCTTCTGGCTGTGGTAAAACCGAACAGGAGAGCTCAGAGAAAGAGGTTTTGGGGAAATGCTGTATTCCGTTTCATGTGTTGGTATACTGTGCCTATGGGCTAAGCCGCTCAGGATAGTCGGTTTGAAAACTCATGGGGAAATACAAGTTGGAGAAGTAGGCTTGAGAATAATCCCCTCTAACATCTGTAGTAATCCGTCCAGGCCCCCTGCATCCATCATTTCCTTTATTGATCTCCTGCATCGCCTCTGTTCCTCTCTCGCTTCTTTGTATTGGCACAACTGCAGTCTAGTTCGTTCCTTTCCCGCTGGACTACCTAGCTAACACGGCTGTAGCCATTCCTCTTCTCAGAGTACTGTCAGCACTTCCTGTCTTCCTCACCCGTAGCTGATGAACTTGTTTCCAGGCAAACAAACCGGAGCCGTACGACAAGATCTTCCACAGGCGGCCACTGTAACCCAGTCAGCCTTCCTTCCTCCACATCATATATTTTGATATAAATGTGTTGTACATGTTTATGAGTACTGTACTGCTTCCATGAAGAAACCCATCACACTTATTTTGTAGAAGAACTTGTATTGTCTGGTCTGTCTTTTGTCATTTCTGGTCTGTCTTGAGCCCACTCCAGTAAGCTTTTTTGTCTCCAGCATCCTAGAGAGTGGGTTCTTTGGGGCTAAAGCCACTGGTCATTCTTACTGTTAAATTCACATTCAAGTGGTTGGCACCATTTCTCAGTGTTGTGTGTTCTTTCTTCTCTTGGCTTCTGAGATGAAACTTCTTTTTTCTCTGGTCTCACTGGACATTGCACTCCTGGTTGGCTTCCTCTTTGCTCCCTCACTTCACCGTGTTATAGCACTCCACGATTCCATCTTGTGCTCTTCCCAAGTGACTAGATCCAGTCTCTGGGTCTTTTGTAGAGGGCTCCTAATTACATAAACCCCAGTCCTTTCTCTTGAATCTGAAGTTCTAGTCTGTGGTTCCATTACATTTCCAATGATATCTGGTGCGGTCTCACCTGGACTAAACCGAATCTGCCCCCCTGTGTCCCACAGGCCTAGGTCTACCTGCAACTTTCTCCATCTTATTGAAAGTGGTTGAAACTCTGACTCTTTACTTGTTCAGACAGAATACCACATGCACACCCTCCACCTTTGACCCCTCTCTCTTTCTCTTGTTCCTCCTATCCTAGTTAATTGAGAAGTTGTCTTAATTATTCTATTTCAGGATATAACTTAACCAAAATTTCACTCACAACCATTCTCAGTCCAGACACTATACTCTCATATACATGCATATATAAGTGCGTGCTTGCGTGCTTGTGCAAGATAGCTGGCCTGTAGCTTCCGGGACTTTCCTGTGTCTGTCTATCTCCACAGGCTCTCTGAGTGACACAGGCCACTGCATCTGGCTTTACAGGCATACTGGGGATCTGAACTCAGGTCCTCATGCTTGCGTGGCGAGCACTTTACCCCTTGACCCATCTCCATGGCCTGGATTCTACTCTTTTGTTGCCTTGTTTCTCTAAATGCTTCCTGCATTTGTCCCTGAAACCCAGCAGGCTCTCAGTCAATGTACTGAGTGGATGAGTGCGTGACTCCACGTGTGAAGCCCCGGGGAGTGAATGAGATTCCCAGTGGGCTGAACCCCTGGATCTGCCTTTAGTAACACAAGAAGCAACGGCAACTTAGAACTTTATACTTAGATGCTTGAAGACTATTAAAGTCAGCTGTGGAAAGTAATATCCAGGGGGGGTGACTTGAATGATATGTGGTCTAAAGGTCCTTTTTGATATTCTGATTTTAATCTTTGAATTAAGCCGCTCTGTCTGGGAGCTACGCATCTCGGGTATTGTTATAGCTCTCTGAGGGGCTGTTTTGATTTTACTGAGCTGTGACTTTGAGCCATTAGCCTACCATGAAGGACATTATTTTAAAAGTCCCAGGGGTCTTCATTATGGTGTTGGATTTACTGCTTCTGTGTGGTTGAGAACGACAGTCTCTGTATTAGAAGGTGCCCTCTTTAAATGAGGACCAGAGAAGGGAAGTTCCCCAGAGTTTAATAACAGAAGTAGGTGCTCCTTTGAAATGACTTGTTTGATTTTATTTTATGGAGATTGCTTTTGCTGTCAGTTCTCCTTCCCTCTCCTGTGTCCCTCTCCTCGTCTTCCTCTCCCCTCTCTCCTTCTCCTCTCCTTTCTCTCCCTCCTCCTTCCTCCTCCTCTTCCTCTCTTTCCCTCCTTCCCTATCCAGTTGTGTTAATCCAGTACCACCACAAACAGTTTGAGCACATTTCTGAAATCTTGTGTTCTTTACTCATTGTTGCCAAATCTTCCCATTGGCCTGAGCCTCAGGCAGTTTATTTTCTGTCTCTATAAGTCATCTGTTCTAGACATTTCTTATTCTGTCCTGAGACAAGGTTTTATGTAGCCCAGGCTGATCTTACAGTCTCTATATAGCAGAGGATGGCTTTGAACTCCTGGTCTTCCTGCCTCCGGAGACCTTCTGAGTGTTGGGAAGACAGGTATGCCTAGTATAGATAATACTGAGAATCAAACCCAGAGCCTCATGGATGCTAGCCAAGTGCTCTGACAGCCTAGCCTCATGTTCAGGCCTACTCTGCACATTTCACATAAATGGAATGGTGTAGTATGGTCTTCCCTGCCTGGAAAGCTGTTTCTAAGTCATCAGTATTATAGCTGTCTGTCTTCACTTGGTTTCTTCTTAGAGCTGAGGAACGCTCTGCTCTGAGCCTTGGATCCCATGTTTACCTCCAGCTGACAGCTGATGAACACTGGGTTTATATACACGTTTTTTACAGTTTTGAGTGCAACCGCCCTGAGCGCTTATGTTTATGTGCGGACACATGCTTTGATTTACTTGGGTAAATGCTTAGGAGTGTAATTACTGGGTCCAACGCTAGCCCTGTTTAACTTTTCAAGGACTGCCAGTCTGCTTTCAAAGCATCCTTCCCATCTCTGGTCCTCTTCAAGGTCTTCACTAGCATTTGTAGACACCTTCCTTTCTGATTCAGGCAGGGCTGTGGGTGTGTGGTGCTAGCCCACTGTGTGTGCTTAGTTTTGGGTATGTGATGCTAGTCTAGTGTGTGCGCTTGTTTTTGTTTGTTTGTCTGGCTTTGGGGCAAGTTCTCGTGTTTCACAGGTAGTCTTTGAACTTGAAATCCCCCTGTCTCAGCATCCTGAGTGCTGGGATTTCAGGTATGTGCCACCATATATGTCTCTTTTTGGCCACTTGTATATCTTCTCTGGAAAATGGAGTTCAGAGCCTCTGCCCATTTCTTAATTAGTGGGTGATTTTTTTTTTTTTTTAGGATGCATGTTTTAAATTAAGTTTTACTTAGTTATTTTTAAAATATCGTGTGTGTGTGTGTATGTGAGAGAGAGAGTGTGCGTGTGCGTGTGCGTGTGCGTGTGCGTGTGTGTGTGTGTGTGTGTGTGTGTGCCTGTGGAGGTCAGCAGACCTGTGGGAGGGAGTCAGTTCTCACGTTCCACCTTGTGAGGTAAGGCTCTCTTGTTTCTTCTGTTCCTGCGCTGGGTATTCCAGGCCAGCTTCTGGACAGTTCAGTCTCCACCTCCCATCCCCCTCCCCCCATCCCCATCCCTTCCTTTCCCCATCTCCTTGTATGACAGATTACAGATGTGAACCACTGTGTCTGCCTTTTCCCCCAGGGATCAAACTTGGATCATCAGGTTTATGTAGCTGTAGCCGACGCTCTGTCTCCCCAGCCACTTACTAGTGCTTTATGTGTTATGAGTACAAGTCTCGTGTCAAGTCTGTAATTTGCAGTTTGTCATTTTCCTTTGGTTAGGGCTGCCTTTTCCCTTTGACCAATGCCTGTAACCACGAGGATCTTAATTTTGATTTATCCCAGTTTATCTTTTTAGTTTTTTTGTTCTGGTGTCCTGTCTAAGAAATTATTGCCCAGTCCCGGGCTTGTGAAACTTTGTATGCGGGTTTGTTTCTAAGAGCTTCTTTATAGCTTTAGCTCCTATACTCGGGTGTGTGACCCGTTGTCTTAGTTTGCGTTCCATTGCTATGATAAAAGCACCCTGATCACAAGCAGCTTGGGAAGGGAAGGATTTATGTCATCTTAGACTTGCAAATGTCACAGTCCTTCACCGAGGGAAATCAAGGCAGGAACCCAGAGGCAGGAACGGAAGCAGAAGCCATGGGGTAACTTTGCTTACTGGCTGGCTTTCAGGTTTGTGTGCAGCAACCTTTCTTGTACCTCGCATGTCTACGTGCCGGGGAATGGTACTGCCCACAGTAGGCTAGGCTCCCACATTGATCAACCATTAAAAAACAAAAGCCACACAACTTGCCTACAGGCCAGTCTGATGGAGGCACTTCCTCAGTTGAGGTCCCATCCACCCAGATGACGAAACCAACCAGCACATCCTCTGGTTACTTTGGGGTTTGCAAGGAAGAAGCTCAGCTTCATTACGTGTACCCCAGTTTCTCAGGATCGTTTTTGAAGACACTGTTCCTTTTCCACCGGCTCACCCTAACACCTCTGTCAAACAGGTTAACCAACCATAGGTGTATGCTTTACCTCTGGCTTCTCTGTTTAATTCTGTGGCCAATGTAGTGCCTCTTTTGAATTTTCTGAGGTCGAGAACTCAGTGCAGATCTTCCTGGCAGGCATCCATGAGCCCCAGAGAGAGTGTGCAAGCCCACGTCACCCTGGCCTCCCCTGCTGCCCTGCACCCAGGTTTTCCCTTGTTTGCATTTTACCGTAATGCTGATTTAAA
Source organism: Mus musculus (assembly GCF_000001635.26). NCBI lineage: Eukaryota > Metazoa > Chordata > Mammalia > Rodentia > Muridae > Mus > Mus musculus. The sequence goes on from NC_000070.6 coordinate 48,657,145, forward strand.
AGCTTTCAAACCAAGGGTGGGACAGCAGTAAGTGCACACACGGTGCCCTCACCTGTCAATGCTTTCAGTCCTGTCAGCCTAAAATAGGAGTCTTTCTTCTGATAAATATCTTAAGTGTGTCCCTATCAGATGATCAGCCCAGCTGATGAGAGTGTCTTTATATTTACCTTTATTCGATAGTCTGTGAGGTTAGCATCCACTCGGCTGCTTTGCGCCGTTTGTTTAATAACTTGTTTTCATCTCCCCTGCACACTAAGTGTTTATGCTGTTCACACTGGAGAGTGTCTTGAGTATAGTTTGGTGCTGTGTCCATAGAATTGTACATGTTTCCTCCTCTTTATTCAGTGATCTTATTCCCAGGCATCTATCCTAAAGAATAGGTCTAACTGGAGAAGGGCACTTTCATGGGGTTCTTTCTCTATCCATTTTCTCAGTGTGAAATCTGGAGACAACAGATGCATCTCAGACCGGATAAGCTAGTTCTTACAAGGCTGTGATTCTAGTTTAAACAATGGTGATAAAAACAATCTGGTAACTTCAGAAGTGGTCTGATGAGTATGAATGAGGTTGTTCCCACTCAGAACAGACGTGAAAAAACATGCATTTCCCCCATGGCAGTGAACTCATAAAACCTGACAAAATAAAAAAAAAATTTCTTTCAGGTGTGGCAGTGCATACTAATATCTCAGCTCCTGGACGCTGGTTCTAGGCCAGCTTGGGGTACATAATGAGACCTTGCCTCAAAAAACAAACACACAAAAATGAAAAACAAGAAAACCCCTCATAGTCGGGTGTGGTGGTGCACGCCTTTAATCCCAGCACTTGGGAGGCAGAGGCAGGTGGATTTCTGAGTTCGAGGCCAGCCTGGTCTACAAAGTGAGTTCCAGGACAGCCAGGGCTATACAGGAAACCCTGTCTTGAAAAACCAAAAAAAAAAAAAAAAAAAAAAAAAAGAAAAAAAAAGAAAAAGAAAAAACGAAAAAAAAGAAAGAAAGAAAGAAAGAAAACCCCTTATGTACTCAAGTGTCTGTGATGCGTCCAGCCATAAATGAGACATCTGAATCACTCCCCTTGCTCAGGGATCAAGGAGCATGGTATAAGAGAGGGTAGAAAGATGTACGAGCCAGAGGTTGCTGAACACTGGAGTGGACAGTGCCCTGTGGACATAGCAGGTTCACTGCTCTGTGAACTCACAGCAGCTGTGGCTCCCTGCACAAAGACATGCACAAGACCAGTCCAGTCAATGATCCAGCATAGAGAGGGGAGGGGCTCAGGAGCCACCACCCCTAACTGAGCACTGTTGACATTGATGGCTATAGGAGAGGGAGAATCTCTCCCTTTAGGGGTATATGGTACCCGGTAAGTGGACCCTGTTCCAGTGGATGCTCTCATACTTGTGTGTGTGCAGCACAAATTAAACCAAATGGATTATTAAGAAAAACGGAAAAAGGACATGAGGTTGGGAGGGGGTGGGGTGGGATAAATCTAGAAGTTAGGGAGAAGAACTGGTGAGGGTGAGCATGATCAAAATACATTGTCTGCATGTATCGAAGTCTCAAAGAATAAGAATAGTATATGAACAATGTCATTCTTACAGGGATTGCTTTCTTCCCCTCCCCCCCATTGCAGATGTGAATCTGGTTACACTGGACAGCACTGTGAGAAGACGGACTTTAGTATTCTCTATGTAGTACCAAGTAGGCAGAAGCTCACCCATGTTCTTATCGCAGCCATTATTGGAGCAGTACAGATCGCCATTATAGTAGCAATCGTCATGTGCATAACAAGGTAGGTGATGGCATAGGATTCGCTCTTTAAACTAGACATTGATAGTTGTAAATCAGAGAAAACCCTTAAAGCGCTATTACTGAGCTAGAGCCCTTATGGGTGCCAGTCCATTGGCACAGTTCTACTGTCTACTAGACAGAATTTCCACGTGGGTCTGACTCCTCCCTGTCTCGCTTCTTTAGAATATGTGTAGGAACTCATTTCCAGAGTTAGAGACGTAGCTGAGTTATAGGCAGAGGAGGTGTGAGAACGGACCATGCAGTCAAGGAGGCTAGAGGTCTTCGAGCTGTGCACTGTGACTGCTGACTTCAGGGAAAGTGGTTGCCGCAGAGTTTTTGGAATTTTCTGTACATTCACAGAAGAGCATGACAATGTCAACACTGCTTTAGGTCTTGCACAACTGCGATGTGTTTTATGTTCTGAACATGCACCTTACCTGTAGTAAGTGTAGTAAGAAAGAAGCAACCATCAACTTAAAAGATGGCCTTTCCTGACTGCATCATTGACTTAACATTGCTTTCTATTCTAGAAAAATGGTAAGTAGAAGGCTTTAAAATGCTGTGTTAAAAATAAAGCACAGGCCCAGTAAGATGGCTAGTGGGTAAAGGCTCCTTCTACCAAGGCTGATGTTCTCAGTTTCATCCCGAGAACCCACATGATAGAAGGAGAGAACCAACTCCCCATAGTTGTCCTCTGACCTACACACACTCACACACACACACACACACACACACACACACGTATACAGGTACACACACACATCTTCTGAATAAATAAATGTTTGAAAAACGCATCTATTGTATGTTAAAAGACTTGTTTGCAGCACAGTTGACAATAAGTGGATATTTCAAATGGAGTAGAAACATGTGAGACTGAACTGGAAAAGTCAGAGCAGAATATCCTGCCTTCTCTCCTTGTTTTTTCCTCATCTCTTCCTACTTCCTTTAAGGTTTGGTTCTCATGTTCCATGAACATTATCTTTTGTATTCTCTTGCCTTTTGAGGGCCAGGGCTTGGGGCAGAGAGTCATAGTATAGCAAGCAGATATTGACAAGCTGATTGGGTTGATAGGCCATCTATCCAAGTCCTGGAAAAAGACCTGCAAGAGTCCCAGCACCCTGGAGGCAAAATGGTAAATCTAGAAATGATGGAAAAATGTTCCCCGAGTAGCTGATACTCTCCATGAAGTTTAGGCACTAAAGTCAGCATGCTTTATTCCACAGAACAGATGATCTGCCTTTCGGCAAGACAACTGAGCATAAAATTGGGCAGTAGATCAAAGCTGGGACAGAATGCTATAACAAACAATGACAACAGGAAAAGAAGATGGGAAAAACAGTTAACAGCCTCACGGCCTTGGTCGTTTCACACAGGCTCAGAGGCTAACCACCTTGCCTGTGGTCATTCAGCTCGCAAGGGGAAGTGCCTGGGTTTGGACTCAGTGCTGTTTGATCCTTCAGTTATTCCTCTTTCTACTGAACCATTGAGAGATGGGGCCATGTTGAGTTGTGTTAGGATTAGATCAGCCAGGTGTGACCATTGCATGGGGACAGCAACCAAACTTGATGTTGTCAAGGTTTAGTGTGTTTGAACCCTATTAATGGTCATGTGCAGAACTGATTGGAATGGGGCCGATGTGTGATAAGAGGAGACCATTTAGGGCATTAGTAGAGGAAAGCCCCGAGTGGTAGGAAGAGTAGTTGTACTATCCTGACATTTGTGCCCCATTATGGCCACATTTACTGCTATATAAGAAACACAGCCTTTTCCCACCCCAGCCCCTGAATAGCTTGCTGTCTTGTATGTGGAATCCTGTGACTATGTTCTTGGACCACACCATTGAATTTTTAAGGCACGCCTCTCCCATGTAGTCCATTAGGGGACAGCTGTACATCTTTGATGGCTGTTTCTTGTGAGGAATCTTTCTTTAAATGGATGTTCCTACCACCCCACTTATCTGTGAGTCATATTTTCTTCTTTTATGCTTGGAGTCTTTTATTTTTTTTCAGACTATTAGAATGGCAAATTGGCAGGGACTTTGAACATGTCTTAGCCAAACTCTACTGTATAGAAGAAAAAGGCCTGGTCCCAGGAACTTGGAATTCCTCCCGGTCATGGTGGGTTAGTGACAGTTGAAACCAGTTGCTTAGCCTGTCAGCCAGCTCCCTCGTTATGAAATGGATATGATCCCAGCCCTGTCTGCATCAGACTATATTTATAAGGATTAGTGAAAGAAAATCCACTGAAACCATCAGAAACATTGTCGTTAAGGCTTTTAAGTTAAGGCAAAGCAGCCCTCTTTGAAACTGAATGCAAACATGGAATATTAGGGCAAATACAGTGGAAATGGTCTTGTAATGAGGCTGTTTCCACACAGGAGCATCGAATTTGCACAGATGGCTACTACCGATACTAACAGTAGGATCCAAACTCAAAGTGGCCAGAATCCACATAAGTGCCTTACTCTGCATTCACACACTCCTTTGCAAGAGCTGATCATGCAGTCTGGTGGGTAGAGAAAGGAATAGTTAACACTGTCTGGAGGTTTGTTCCACATTAGGACCACCTTTACTGAAATGTAAGATCAGGGACCAGGAATCCCTCACCTGTAGGGAGGGGCCCAGTCTCCTGGGCGGTTCTGTGGCATGCCGCAACTAGGTGTACTCCAGCTCTGATTGACTTAGAGGGCTTCCGCGCATCCTGTCTGAGATCATCGGTGTTGTGCTATTGCTCTCCGTCAGAGAAGCTTCCTTGTCGCCTTGGCGCTGTGATAATGCTCAGGAAAAGTAGTGAGGTCAGCATCTTTTCACCTTCACAGCGATCAGTCTCGGGAACTGAGGACTTACCGGGCCAGAGAGGCCGACGTCCCTCTCAGAAATGTGTATCAGCAGTGTGTGACCCCTCCCAACTCCAGCTATAGAGCAAAGAACAACCAGTCATTGTGCCTTGAATTAAGTCTCTTACTTCCTTTTCTAACGGGTGCAGTGTGTGAACTGTGCGTTACTTTGACATAGTTTAAACATCCTTAACTGATTTTGTTTTTTAATATCTGTATTTTCAATGCAACAGGAAATGCCCCAAGAACAATAGAGGGCGGAGGCAGAAGCAGAACCTGGGTCATTTTACTTCAGACACTTCATCCAGAATGGTCTGAGCCGCGGACTTTTATATGCGCACTGACCACGTGATGTACATTTATTATGTCTTTTTTTAAAGAATGGAAATATTTATTTCAGAGGCCTTATTTTTGGACATTTTTAGTGTAGTACTGTTGGCTCGTATTTAGAATATTTAGCTACAACAGTTTTTGACTGTTTAGTAGTCTCTGTTTTATGTTTTTAAATACAGAAATTGGCTTCACGAATTTGTAACACATGGTGATACTACTAAGACTTGTTCTTTATCCATGGAATGTAATATTTTTGCAGAGACGGATGGACCCACTTCACGGTGGTCATAAAGTCATACTTCTTCCCCAGTGACCACAGCAAATGACAAAGCATGAACTAAAGTAAAGATGTTTACAGATTACTTTTCTTACAAAAAAAATCTAGAGGACACTGTGTTTAAATAGATATTTAAATGCTTTTGAGGTTTAGTATCTGATTTTTTTTAGACACTTCCCCTATTGCATGGGCTGCCAAGCTGTGTGTATGTGTTAGATGTCACATATTTATAAGCTGTACAAACTGCAGTTGACTATTTCTCTCCTTGAAGAAATAATCCTAATCATTTTAAAAGGGGCCTGGGAATTAACGGTGGAACAGGTCACTGAAAATAGGTTTAGATATTGTCAAGATAGGGCGTTTAATGAGCAGATTGCAATAAAACCTACAGTATCAGCTAAACTACTTTAATACACATTCATTTTTAAACATTGTATTTGTTTTAATATAAATGTACAAATTATATCAGTGTTTGTGAATACAATGCAGAAATAATTGTTAATGATTGGTGCTCTGAAAGTGAGCTTAAAAATGACCTAAGACCTCTAATTCAAATCTGTCCTGTAGTAGCTCTATTAATAGATCGTTGGTGTTTCAAAGTCTGAACTGTGAGTAGAATGTATCGAGGCGTTTAACATGTAGTTTAGCCAGTCAAAAGTATGCATGTAGAGTTTAAAGACTATGTTTAAACTTAAATATTAATTTTAATAATTTGATTTGGAAAAGCATGTTATAATATAATGTTTTCACTATACGGTCTGCTTTGTGTGCTCATTTATTGTATTATTTGATATTGGTCTGTTAGTACTAATAATAGGAACAATTCATAGGACAAGAAGATTGCAGTTCAGAATTCTCTTTCCTTTTACAAACCACCCCCTGAAATGATCCAAAGAGAAAAACTTAGTTCAGTGTTTGAAGCAACTTGGCTTGCAGGCTCAGTATGAGTAACATAGTGGCTTTAGTGAACTTCTTCTCACAGTTTCCCCCTCCCACCCACACAGACTTATTTGAGGTCCTTAGTCAGTCGGCAAGCATGTTTGGAACCGGCCCCGGTGCTTTGCAAGGGCTCATGTTGCAGGGCAGTCACGTATGGGCACTTGTGTTATAAATACTTGACCACTCTCCAGGGTGCGGTTTTCAACCCTTTAAAGCAGCTCCGTTGCCTGCTTCCTAGCCGACTTTTGGCTCCAGGCGTAGGAACCGGATTGCCATAGGACACCTTCTGCTGAGAAAAAAGTAAAATGGAACACAACGGATCAGCTTCAAATGCTGGTAAAATCCACCAGAATCGGTTGTCAAGTGTGACGGAAGATGAAGACCAAGACGCAGCCCTCACCATTGTGACCGTGCTGGACAGAGTGGCCAGTGTCGTGGACAGTGTGCAGGCAAGCCAGAAGAGAATTGAGGAGAGACACAGAGAAATGGGTAACGCGATAAAGTCTGTCCAAATAGACCTGCTGAAGCTCTCACAGTCACACAGCAATACGGGCTACGTTGTCAACAAGCTGTTTGAGAAGACCCGGAAAGTCAGCGCTCACATTAAGGATGTCAAGGCCCGGGTAGAGAAGCAACAGGTTCGTGTAACCAAAGTCGAAACCAAGCAAGAAGAAATAATGAAGAAAAACAAATTCCGAGTGGTAATCTTCCAGGTAAGCTTGCATTTGGGGCCAGCTCGATGACCATATTCCCTCTCATCCTTTGCCACCGAGTCACAGGGGTGTCCAATGTCACATGTCAGCCATGGTATATGGGAATATACTGAGCTCGCCAAATAGTCACCTTGGGAGAGAGAACCATTCCTAACCAATGCTGCTGTCTCTCGCCCATGGGTCAGGCTTCTTATTAGTCATGGAATGTGAACTGTGGCTTGTGGCTCGGGCTATTTCTTGCCTTTGAAACTCAATACTGTCAGGTTCTTTCAGCATTTGAGTCTTAGTAAACACAGTGACCCAGTAGACTTTAGAATGTTGGAGCCAAAAGGGTCTTAAGAAATCTCAAGTTTGAAGACTGGTTTTGCTACATAAAAGAAGAAACCGGGAGGTTCCAAGGATGCAGTTCGGGAGTAGAACACTTGTTCATGTGGCCGAGGCTTGTGTTTGATTTACAGCAGCCCCCTAAAAGAGAACAGTTTAGGAGCCAGCACCCAGGCAGTCATAGATTTATTCTTACCAAGAACTCAACCAGTAAATCAAAAACTCTGAATATAGTTTGTCCATTGGAATTTTTTTTGTATTATTCACAATAAGAAAAGCTAAGTGTTTCCAAATCAGGCCATTATTTGTGTTAAAAATGTTGACTGGTTTTGTAAGACAGTCCAGCCCATAGTTCATGGTGACCTAACCCTCACTATTTAATAATCCAGGCTGGCCTCAAACTATGGTGGTGATCCTGCCACAGCCGTCCAAGTGCTAGTACTATAGACACTGAGTCCCAACTCCCCATTAAGTTTTATGTCTTAATATTATTCTTACAATAATACAGATATAGAAGTCCATAAATAATTCCTTACTCAATTGGGAAGCCTTTTTCCCCCCCGCTAAGATCCTATAAATGCTCAATATATGTTTTTAAAAGACCCTATGGGAAATACATATATTGTATTATAAAAATACAGTATATTTCTTAAGCTCTTGTAAATTAAATGGACAAGTTGGACTCTTTAGTCACATTAAGAATGAACGATGATAAGAAAAGACAAAGCAGATGACACCAGGGATCTTTGCTTGCCTATTTAAACACTGGCTGGTACAGAACTGTAAATCCAAAGTACAAAGGTTAGGGAAGGCCCGTCTTTCCAGTTCTGCTCTTGGGAGAATCAGTTGGCACATTTTGGGAGACATTTTTGATAGTATGTATTATGAACTTTAAATTTTTCCAAACCTACTGGCCCCGAATTTCCTGTGTGTCAGAGGATTTGTTGTAAGCATAAAGTCAGGAATGTGTGGGAATGTCCATCCATGCATACACACATCTATATACTTTTAAAAGTGGAAGTCAGTGTGCACAGAACCCTAGAAGAGCAGACAACATGAAATACAGAAACAGTGATAGAAACGTCAGGCCTGTAACCTTCACGTTCTCTGTGCATTCGGCAGTGTCCCAGACTCAAGTTACGCTGGAATGGGCGAGAGGTACTTTTGGATTTGTTTTTATCAGTTCACAGGGTATTTAGGGAAAAGATGGGGAATTTCGAAGATAGAAGAGTACACTGGTGTCTTTAAAGTTCTTTCCCATCACCCTTTTCTTATAAGCTCCGAGAGGCCTTTCTCTAGGCTTAAAAATGTCACCTGACTTCAGGTGTCCATTCCAGTACTGGTGCAGATAGTGATGAGCTGGGCATGGGACCAAAGAATAGATCCATTCACCTCCTGGGGCATCAGCCACTGCCTGCTCACCCTCATGTGCATGCTTATGTCAGGAAGAACACTGGGGGCCCCACGTATCAGGGGAACCTATAAGCAAAGCAGTTCCCTCAGGATTCACAGAAGCTGCAGCAAGGAAACAGAAATTTCACCTGGCTCCATCTATCGGTGAAATTCTCTCCCTGACCCCTACAGAAAAGCTGTTTTTCTATTTGTTTCTATTCTCTGTAACTTGCTGGTATTTCCTTCCTGTGTTTGGATTCTATAGTTCCATAAAGAAACTGAGAGATACTAGCTAATCATAAAGCTCTTTTCTTTTAAGACAGACTACCTTGAAGATGATGTGAAACTAAGATGTATAAATTATGCAGGAGTTTGTCAAAACAAAACAAATTGCTACCTTTTAGAAGCCTACAGGGAAAATAGGAAGTTTCATATTGTTGACCTAAGACTGAAATTTCTGTACTTGTTATAGGTTAGAATGTATATAGATATATTTACATGGTTATTTTTAGCAGTTAAGATTAACCTTACTTAATTCTCATCGAAGACTGTCCCTTCTAAACTTATTTGAAACTGAGCTAGGCCGCTTAAATATATCTTCATTTTTTTTTTTTTTTTTTTTTTAAGATTTATTTATTTATTATATGTAAGTACACTGTAGTTGTCTTCAGATACACCGGAAGAGGGCACCAGATCTCATTACGGGTGGTTGTGAGCCACCATGTGGTTGCTGGGATTTGAACTTCGGACCTTCGGAAGAGCAGTCGGGTGCCCTTACCCACTGAGCCATCTCACCAGCCCCCATATATCTTCATTTTTATCTGAGATATTCCTTAAGTTTTCCCAGGCATCTCTTTTGTTGATAATATTTATTGGTGTCTTATCTTCTACAGTTGTATACGTCTAAGCTTTTGGCCAAATTCTGAATGTTGGCATTTAAAGGTTGCCTGACATTCTTACCCAGGTTGTTTCTCTTTGAACACTGGTGATCCCTCTCCCTGTGCGTGGGTGGCATGAGCCACAGCGTAGCTTCTCAATTGCAGTTACTAAGGAAGCACAAGTCTGTGGCTAGAAAGTTTTCAGTCTCCTCTAATGATAAGTTCTGCACTTCTGTGTATCCAAAGTGTTGCTGGCTGTGTTCCTTTGATACTGATTCGCTTCCACTTTTCTCGGATCCTTAGCATTCATTCTGCTGTAACAATGGTCCTTTAGACCAGGTGTGGTGGTGTAAACCTACAGTCCTGTCAGTTGCCAGGCTGAGGCAGGAGGATTGGGAATTCAGATATCCTGTGATTTTTGAGGCATGCCTGAGCTATGTGAGACCCTGTCTCAAAAACAATAAAAAGCTAGTTTTACCTGGACTTTGATATAGACATGTGATTGTATTCAGAAGTCAACTGTAATTTACCCCATCAACCTTCTGTCGTTAGCACTGTGTGCTTGCCCTTAACTCACAGTGGTCCCAGCTCCTGGGGGCTGTGTTAGATTCCCCGGCAAGGTCTTTCCCTACCTTTGTCTCTGTTTGCTTGATTTTGTACTGTCGGCTCTGTGTTTGAAGAGAAGGATGTGTGATACTCCAGTTTCCCCGTGTCTTACGCCTCCACTGCAGGCTTCTGGGGATCTCTGTCTACCAAGTAATACCCTGATGCCCTTTGGCTCTTTCCTTTTCTAATTATACCTTCTTAGGCTCGCCCAGCCCACACTTTTGCTGAGGCGGCTCCCCACAACAGGTGTCAGGAAGGGAGAGGAATAACTTGCCTGCCTCTAACTGATTCATCAGAGAGTCATTAGACGCCCACCTCTGCCTCTTTTGTCCAGGAGAGGCAGGGCTCATGAGCATTCTGATCCTGTAGCCAACAAGGCCATTTCAGTGAAGGAATTAGATTCTAAGGATGTCTTCTTGACTATCAAGCTGGTCATGTCTTAGAGTGTGTGCAAACATCCTTCTTGTGTATTTATTCAATCTGTTGAGTGGAATCAACCTGAATTTCAAACGTCTCATTTAGAAAATTTAACTCATGGTCCAGTTTTTAAAAATGTCATAATTCTTTGAGGCCAGCCTGGTCTACAGAGTGAGTTCCAGGATAGCCAGGGCTACACAGAGAAACCATGTCTAGAAAAAAAAACAAGAAAAAAAAAGTCATAATTCACCGGGCAGTGGTTGCACGCCTTTAATCCTAGGCAGAGGCAGGTGGATTTATGAGTTCTAGGCCAGCCTGGTCTACAAAGTGAGTTCCAGGATAGCCAGGGCTACACAGAGATACCCTGTCTCAAAAAAAAAAAAAATCGTAATTCCTGAAGTTTTTGCCTGTTGTGTTTTAGAAATAACCTCTAAATGGCACACCAGTTTCTTTCACCTGTGCCCTGTGCTGGCCTGTCTCTAGCTGGTTCTCTTCTGACACACTTGGCAGAGTCTGTTCTTCTCTTAAGTGGCTTTGCCCTTCACCCCTCCCCCGCCCTACTGTGTAATTCAGGCTGGTGTTGATCTTGTGGTCCTCCTCCCGAGTCCTCCTAAGAACTGGGGCTATGGTCATGGACCACTGTGGCAGCCAAATAAAGCTTTTAAGATGACTCATTTGATAGGAGACTTCGCTTGATCTGAAGCCATCCTGGGATGGTATAGAATTTTCCCAAAGTCAATTTCACTCTGAATTTTGAGATACCTTTTACCTCTGAGGAGTTTTGAATGAAACACCATTCAGTTGCTGGGAACTGGTTTTCCTCCTGCCGTGGGATCTGAATTCAGGCCATCAGGTTTGCTTGGCAAGTGTTTTTTACCTCCTGAGTCCAAACTCTTCTCCTTTTTAACGTGAGTTCCGGGGTCTGAACTTAGGTTCTCTTGGGTGGCAAACTCTTCCCTGCTGGGGCCTTCCCAGAGAGCCTTCCGCAGGCACAGAGAGGAGTGTTGGAGGGTCTTTGATGACAGGGTGGCCTGTAGAGGAGTGATCATCTAGGGGAGGGAGGGAGCCAGGCCAGGGGAATCTCTCAGCTGACCGATTAGTAATCAGCTGCTTCTTTATTTATACAGTTTTCACAGAACAAAGACAGACCAGTGATTGTCCAAGTGGCACAGAGTGTGTGCTTGATCTTTCTTTGTATGTGCAGGGTAACAAGTTCAGGTTAAAGAGTCCAAAGAAGTCTCCTCCGGAGCAAGCACGTTTATTATACGACAGCCTGCTTGAAGGTTGGCAGTATTTGCTGTCTGAAAGCACTCCGGACAAACAAGAGTATCTGAACTGGTCTTTTTATGAATAGCAAATAGAAATTATATAATAACTTCTCTTACTACATGTTTCATCATCTACACTGTAAAGTAGAAATGTTTTAGTTAATCTGTCCTATTTACTGAATTCCATTTCTCCAGGATGTACCCTGCGTGTCCCCTATCTTTAAGCTACATTTTTAGAGACCTAAGCCTATGATAAAAAGAGACCTTGAACCTATAACCTGTTCTCCTGGTCAGTCAGAGTTTGCCAATTGTCTCTCTGTTTACCCTGCACCGATTATGCTGTTTGAGTTTGCTCAGGGGAAGATACCCCAAGAAGATTTCTGGAGTGATAACCTCATTTAACTCTGTGCTTATCTGTGCTCAATGATCTCCAGGGCAAAAGGAAGACTTCCAAATAGTGGCCAGATAAAGTTAATTTTATGATTTTCATAAAGTAGCAAGTCCCCAAGAATGCAACACACAGAGCTCAAACTCCAAAAGTTAGAGACAGAAGGACAGCAATGGTAGTAATCCACTCGGCTTTGCTGGAACTGTGCCGAGCAGCTGTGCTTCTCGCCATTTTTAGTGGATATAGCTGTGCCACTTCACCAGCTGAGCAGTCTCCCTGTGCAAGAGTTTCATGATTTTAATAAATTTTATATATATTCTCTAATTCTTTTTTGCAGCCCAGACTTCATCCCCCTCCCGGTTTGCCCCATGACCATTTCCAACCCCATACCTCCTCCCCACTGTCTCCACGAGGATGTCCTCCAATGTCCTCACCACCCCCACCCCACCATACCTCCCTACTTCCTGGGGCCTCAAGTCTCTCGAGGGTTAGGTGAATCTTCTTTCACTGAGGCCAGACCAGGCAGTCCTCTGCTGTATATGTGTTGGGGGCCTCATATAAGCTGGTGTATGCTGCCTGGTTGGTGGTTCAGTGTCTGAGAGATCTCGGGGTTCAAGTCAGTTAAGACTGCTGGTCTTCCCATGGGGTTGCCCTCCTCCTCAGCTTCTTCCAGCTTTTCCTCAATTCAACCACCGGGGTCCCCGGCTTCTGTCCATTGGTTAGGTGTAAGTATCTGCATCTGACTCTTTCAGCTGCTTGTTGGGCCTCTCAGAGGGCAGCTATGCTAGACTCCTGTCTGCAAGCACACCACAGCATCAGGAACAGTGTCAGGGACCCAGGCCTCCCCTTGAGATGGATCCCAATTTGGGCCTGTCACTGGACCTCCTTTCTTTCATGCTCTTCTCCATTTTTGTCCCTGCAGTTCCTTCAGGCGGGAACAATTCTGGGTCAGAGTTTTTGACTGTGGAATGCCACATCCCTCCACTTTATGGCCTGTCCCTCCACTGGAGGTGGAGTCTACAAGTTCCCTCTCCCCACTGTAGAGCACTTCATCTAAGGTCCCTCCCTTTGAGTCTTGAGAGTCTCTCACCTCCCTGGTCTCTGGTACATTCTAGAGGGTCCCCCCCACCTCCTACCTCCTGAGGTTGCCCTGTTTCCATTTTTTTCTGCTGGCCCCTAGGGCTTTAGTCCTATTCCCTTTAATGTCGTCTCTACATAATAGTTCTTAATGCATATTTCTAGCCCTTACCTCCCTCCTGAATCCCGGTTTCTCAGCCTCTCTGCACGAATACCCACTGCGCATCGAAGGACAGGGTCTCTTGCTTCTGTGCTTTCTCAGTTAATGGCAGATTCCTCCCTCTGTAGATCTAGCTACGGGTTCTATGGGTTCTATGGGTTCTATGGGTTCTGACTTCCCAAGCAGAGCTGCAGTCAGAAGACTTCTCACCCCTTTCCCTGCCCGCAGATGCCCTGTCTTCCCTGTGCTTAAACTCACCACTGCACTCTACATTCTCCTTGCGTGTCCTAACCCAGATGCCCTGTCTCTAGCAGAGTGACACTCGCACAGCATGGGTCAAATCATGTCCCTACTGTCCTCAAAACCTTGAGAAGTCTTCCTGTCAGAATAGTAACTTCTGTCCTCACTACTGGACCTAGAGCCTTTCTTGACCTGGCCTTCTCTGCCTGGGAAAAATTAGGGCATTTGAATAGATTCTTAAAGAAAGCTATCATTTGTAAAGTTAAAAAGAGGTTAAGGGGGCATTGAAGAGAGAGGCAGCCATGTATACGAAGGTGTAGAATGTTAGTGTCCAACTACTTGGCGCTGAGATGTGACATGAACTTCTGCAAGTACGTTGGGGCACGTCCATAGCTATCCTGGCATTTACATCTCAGACTGCTCTAGGGTGGACCCATCTTGCTGAAGGATTCAAAATCATTTGTGTTTGAGGAACTTGAGAGTGGATTGTGACTAGAGAAGCAGGAAGGTGGGGTCAGGTCAAGAGCTTTCTAAGCATACTGGAAGGTTCAGGTTCAATTCTTAAACACTGGTGGGCTCTGAGAAGTCTTCAGTGGGTTCTAACCAAACTCTGCTTGTAAAAGTATTTCTCAGGAAACTCTCAGATAATGAATGATCTGGAACGAGAGGGCCTGGGGGAGACTGATGGCCCAAGTTCAGACCCGAGGCGATGAGGAGCTGAGTTAAGGCATGGGTAGAGGAGTGAGAAGCGAGCTCAGTATGCTGCAGTGTTATTGGTGGAGCTTGATGGCCAGTTGACTGTGGGACAAGAGGGTGAGGATGTATTTGGGGTGGTGTTCCTGAGATCTTTACCTTGTGTGTTGCCTAGATGGCCACCGGTGCTGAGAAAGGCAGGAAAGGCAATATAACGGATGAGGATGATGGACGGGCCTTGAGGCTTGTCCTTCTGAGAGGTGCCTGTGCTATAGTTAGAGGGAGAAGTTTGTGAGCTTTGGAGTGGAGATGTGAAGATACAGTATTGTGAGAAAAAGGCCAAGGAGAGAGAAAGAGAGAAACCCTGAAAGATGTAGGCTGGGGACAAACAGCAGGGAGAGGCGGGTGGTAAGGTGTGAGGTGTGGTCAGAGGTAAAAGCTGGTGCCTGCTCCAAAGGAAGTACTCACATGCATTGTTTTTCTCTCCTCCAGGAGGACATTCCCTGCCCCGCATCCCTGTCTGTTGTTAAAGACAGAAGCCTGCCCGAGAACCAGGAGGAGGCCGAAGAAGTCTTCGATCCCCCAATAGAGCTCTCCTCGGATGAGGAGTATTATGTTGAAGAAAGCAGATCTGCCAGGCTTAGGAAGTCAGGCAAAGAGCACATTGACCACATCAAGAAAGCCTTTTCCAGAGAAAACATGCAGAAGACACGGCAGACTCTTGACAAGAAAGTGAGTGGGATTAGAACTAGGATAGTCACTCCTGAGAGGAGAGAGAGGCTGAGGCAGTCGGGAGAGAGGCTGAGGCAGTCAGGAGAGAGGCTGAGGCAGTCGGGGGAAAGATTTAAGAAATCGATTTCCAGTGCCGCTCCCTCAAAGGAAGCTTTTAAGATTCGGAGCCTTAGGAAAGCGAAGGATCCCAAGGCCGAGGGCCAGGAGGTAGACAGAGGGATGGGCGTGGACATCATCTCAGGTAGCCTGGCTCTGGGGCCCATCCATGAGTTCCACTCTGATGAGTTCAGTGAAACAGAAAAGGAGGTGACCAAAGGAGGGTACAGTCCCCAAGAAGGAGGGGACCCCCCAACGCCTGAGCCTTTGAAGGTGACTTTTAAACCCCAGGTGAGGGTAGAGGATGACGAGTCACTCCTGTTGGAGCTAAAGCAGTCCTCATAGAGGATTTAAGTACGAGCATCCATCACTTGGAATCATGTGGTTGTAGTTTGAATGGTGTGGTATTCATATTCATTTATAT
Source organism: Mus musculus (assembly GCF_000001635.26). NCBI lineage: Eukaryota > Metazoa > Chordata > Mammalia > Rodentia > Muridae > Mus > Mus musculus. The sequence goes on from NC_000070.6 coordinate 48,672,725, forward strand.
TCATCCGCAGTGGAAAGGCAGATGGTAGAAAAGCTTCATTTCTTACCTCTAAAATCCTAAAGATGCTGGAAATATTATATACAATTTTTGTACAATTTCCTTGGGAATTCTATTCCCCTGAGAATATATGACTCTGACAGCACCCCACCCCTGTCTGCCTACCCCCTTACGTCATGCCTTTTCGTGGCAGCTCTTGGCCAATGAGAAAATAGTTGCACGGCTCTGGTCAGTTAGATGATATGCCATTCATAACACAGGAACAACGGATCTGTGTCCGTTGTTCATCAGCAAACTCTAGATCTGGGTCAGGATTGACACATCCAGTCAAGAAGGGGAGTAGCTGATGAGTACATCGTGTTATCCAGATGTTCACATCTGGAGATTCATTAGTGAGTCAGTAGCCTTATGAAGGTTACAAAGTTCTTGTGTGAGGGAAAGGAAATGGAAGTCTGGGACTTGAACATTTTAGCTGCGGCAACATAACTTTATTCTAGTGAGATACTTGGCTGGTTGCCACATATTCTCAATGCTAAAATGAAAAAAAGGGCTTGCTCTTCCTGTACTTCTTGGAGAACTTGAGATCTGAGGTGGTGTCACAGAGTTTGTGAGAACAAGACACACGACAAGTGGAGAAGCCCACAAATCGCACTGGCTCCCCTAACACAGAATGGAAACAGTTACATCTGTGAGGAAGCCCTCGGCACAGGCTCCAAGGCCAGAGCTGAGCGGAAACTGGGGTGGTTCACAAGTCTTCACGGAATAAAGAGTGAAAAAAGAATGCTTGCATGGGTGCCTTCTCGTTACAGACTGAGACCATACCTTGGCCTTTTAGCCACGTCCTAACATACTCCTTGGAAATCTGCCTCTAATTGTCTTTAGATTTGGACATGGTGTGGGCGAGTGCAGGTGTTGTTTGCACAGCACAAGGTAGAAGTATGGGGCTCAGTTGTCAAGTGGCTTTTCTGGGGTCTGCCCTGATGTGCTGGACATGGGAATGACTTCCGGCATGCCTGTTTTCCAGAGTGAGCCCTTTAGGGCTAAGAACAGCACCCCTAAGCTGTCACAGCCACCTTGGAGGGCGTCCAATTCCTGTTACCTCTTAGATTTACATCTGGGTGGTCAAGAAGTAGAAATTGCTACTGAAGGAAAACCATACTGATTCCGCACTTCCAGCACACTGTAGTCTTCAGGTCATTTTCTTGATATGGAAAAGATGGTAGGATTTTATATATATATATTTTACTCACATTTAGTTTAATTTGGAATATTCATGTAGTACTTAAATAAATGCAGGCATGACGGTGCATGTCTGCTACCCCAGCACTGAGAAGGCTGAAACAGGTCACAAATGGAGTGAGCCTGGATTCTCTTTATATGTACAGATCAGTATAGTTTCCTTTTCGCATGGCCTGAATACATGTTCTTCTTGCTGCCTCCTCTTCCTCCTCCTCCTCCCTCCTCCTCCCTCCTCCTCCTTCTCCTCTTCCTACTCTTCCTCTTCTTCCTCCTCCTTTCTCCTCCTCCTTCCTCCTCCTCCTCCTCCTCTCTTTTGGTTTGTTTGTTTGTTTTTGTTTTTTTTGAGACAGGGTTTCTTTGTGTGGCCTTGGATGTCCTGGAACTTTCTCTGTAGACCAGGCTGGCCTCTAACTCACAGACACCTGCCTGCGTCTGCCTCCTGAGTGCTGGGGTTAAAGGCATGCATCACCACTACACAGCATCTTGTTCTCTTTATACTGCAAACTAAAGCATTGAGTAAAACTTTGAAAGAATAATTCCAAACACATTTTCATAACAGCTGAGAAGGAGGTTAGGTGTCCAAGAATAAATTTGAATGTGAGATGATGTTATTGCAAAACGTGAGGCCAGTATTGTGGTTGTAAATCTTTTAACCAATGACGAATGGTAACCACAATATGCAAATGAAGGATGAGTTAACCGATGGTAAATCAAGGCTCCGAGGGAATATAGGGAAGTCAGAGCTGTGGTAAGTCGAGGGTAGGAAGAATATCGAGAAGTTACAGTAGTTGTTTTCCGTTTGTTTCATTTGGTCTAAAATATTTTTCTGCAAATATCTAGGGCTTTTGTTTACTGACTCATTAATATCCAGCCTTAACAGCTTTTAAAGTGTTGCACCAGCAGCTATGTTAGAGTCTGACTGGGAAGGAGCTATGTCCTGGCCAGCTCCTTGTCTTGATAGCTAGCATTTGGCACCAGAACCACCGGATGTTTTGTGCTGCTGACGGCTCACTGTAATCCTGTGCTCTGTGTTCACTAACAGGAGTCCCCCTCCATGTTGTAAGATCATGTGTCAGCATCTTTTCATGTCTAGGACATCCCTAAATTCTACATTAAGGATCTCTTGTACCAGTCCCTCCAGGGGTGACTGACATTCAGCCGGTGGTTTGGGGAGATGTACCTTCCACTTTAGACCATGGCCAAGTTCATCCGTAACTTCGCAAAGAAGGCACCATCGATGATGGCCGCTACCGTGACTTACTCGAAGCCTTGATTGGCCACATTTTGGCACTATGCCAAGGTTGAGGTTGTTCCCCCAACCCCTGGTGAAACCCCTATGTGAATTCAGAGCATGAACTAAATTATTCAGCTGGGCGTGGTGGCGCATGCCTTTAACCCCAGCACTTGGGAGGCAGAGGAAGGTGAATTTCTGAGTTTGAGGCCAGCCTGGTCTACAGAGTGAGTTCCAGGACAGCTAGGGCTACACAGAGAAACCCTGTCAAAAAAACAAAACAAAACAAAACAAAAAATCAAAGTGCTAAAACTGGTAACTTCAAACACTTCCGATTTGTGCTCTTATTTGAACATTCTTGTATCTTCTACCTTCTTTCATGGCGTGGAGATGATGGGCTGCAAAATTCACACACTCACTTAACGTAAATGACATTCTAGGCAGTGTTCATTATTTTAAAACACCCGGTTACTTACTGATCAGTAGTGCAGTGTTACACACCAGGCTTTAAACAATTTACTCAAGTCAAACCCTTCGAGGGACTTACCCCCTTCTGGGAGTGAGATGGAGCAGGGCAGCTGCTGCAGTTGCTAGGTGAGGAGCTGGGGTGGAGGCTCTGCCAGGGGAGACAGGGAAAGGCAAGCCTGTCTCCTGCATGTGATGATCCAGGTATCGGAGTCAACACGGGCGTTCGGCTTGTCGAGAGTGGATTTGTGTGTATTCCCCAAAACAAGTTTTCATGAATAAAAAGTAGAAGCCAAAGTAAAAAAATCCAACCATTTTGTCTTCTTTGCCTTTTGTACATTATGTTGGTTTGGAACAGGCCTGGTGCTTGTGGTTCTTTTTTATGCATGTCTGTGTGTGTGAGTGTACACTTGTGTGTTAAGGTCAGAAGAGGCCATCAGGTGACCTCTGGCAGGCCACCTATTCTCTGGAGGCAGGATCTCTCCCTGAAGGTAGTTCTCCCACTTTCTCTTCTAGGCTAGAAGCTAGCAATCCTCCTACCTCTGCCTGCCTTTTACAGGTGAGCTGCTTTTGTGGGTCTGGGATTCGAACTGTCATCCTGAGGGTTACAGAGCAAATACTCCTAACGGTTGAGCCATCTCTCAACCCTTCACTGTATTCTTATCTGCTACAGGTCTTGGATCACATTATACAAAGTGTCCCTCCGAACCACGTTAACTGCGTTTTGATGACATGGAATCACTGGACTCCTTTCGTTTTTCTTTTGGGGCAGGTTTTCTATAGCTTCTGGTTTTCTGAAAGTTCAGGTTTGATCTTCAAATAAGGAGAGGGCTAGTCATGTTTTCATCCTGGTGCCTGGTCTGTAGTGAAGGCGCTTGCTGCTCATTTTTGGGCCACTCCTATGACTCCTTTGAGCAGGCGATGTCCTGGCATTTTCGGCTGCCCCCTCCCAGATCAGAATCTAGCAGTGCTGGGCGATCAAGAAAAGCTGCTGCTTCACTTGAGTCTCGAAGGACTCACCAACCCACGCTCCCGCGGGTTGCTTTTCTTGCTAGTCTGCCCTCCCTTCAGCACACCCATGCCCTTGAGAAGTAAAACTGCCTCCTTGTAGGTTGAAGGCCACTGTGAGCTCTTCAATCTATTCATTGCTCAAGGCCAGAGCTCTGCCTGCTTCTTGTGTGTTTCAAAGAAAGACAGCTCCTGATCCTTAACACGGGTGGCTTTCTTCTTGTGTATTGTTTGGCACCTGAAATTCCAACTAAGGCAGCACGCTATTCCATTTAGACTGTGATAAAAGCCTCTGTCACCCGCTACACTGGCCAAGGCCAGTTGCCAGGGTACGTGTGGCTGCTCAACAAAATGGCCTTGGTTGCAGCAAGAACACCAATTTTTACCGTGATCCTTTGGTGTTTGTCACCTTGGAGCTGAATGACAGCATAAAACATCAGAATGTGTTAGGGATTTAAAATGCATTTGTAGGGCACATTCTTCCCCTTTCAAGTTCTAGCTGATGGAAACGCCATACAAGGCTTAGTAGCAAAATTGCAGACCAAAGTGCCGATTTTACCAGAGGCTTTGCATATGCAGGATTTCCCCCAAATGTAAGGCACCTGTCTGACAAGTTACGATGGTAAAGGTAGCATGCAGCCATGACCGGAGACAGGCCTTTGTGTCCCCTTGGGGAACTGCATGTTGTGGGTTGCTTCGAGAGGAAGCAGGATTTAGAGCAGGGCATCCCATTTCATCAGTTCATGGCCATTGGGAGAAGCTGAAATGAAAGCTTACCCTTTGCAGAGAGCCTCATCCCTACCAGGAGGTGGCAAGGCGTCAGGAGGGAGGTGGTTGGGATGGGAGCATGGAATCCGCTACATATGAAAGCAGGGTTCAGTTTGAAGGCACTGCCTAGTTTAAGTCCTAATGTGCAGAGTTCAAAATGTCACCCGCGGGCTGGAGAAATGGCTCAATTGCTTTTGCAGCATTTTGTTCGCACCCACAAGGTGGCTCAAAGCAGACCCAAACTCCAGATCCAACATTCTCTTCCGGACCCTACAAAGTATGCGCAGTTACACAAGCATATATGTAGACTGAACACTCGAGAATAAATACATCTGTCTTTTTTATGTGACCCAATGAACTTGGTTGTTACCCCGTACTGAGGCCTGTTTTGGACATACTGAACTGAAGTGCTAGTCTTAAGTGAGGGCTGATGGGGGAGAGCTATAGATCACAGCTTAGAGGAGAGGCTGAGATTCACACGTTTTGGGGGGTGGGGTGGGGGTGGGGGTGGGTAGTATATCTCATATCCCAGACTTACCTCAAGTTTGTTGTGTAAGTAGCCAAGAATGACCTTGACCCTCTGACCTTCCTGCTTCCATCTAGGGCCTTGCATGTTAGGCAAGCACTCTACCAATTGAGCTAAACACCCAGCCTCAGGCACTTCTGACAAAGTAGATAGGTGAAGTGGTGGGTTTTCATCAGTCAGTCTTGACAGTTTGAAAGGAGGGGTTTTCATAACTGACAAAATCCCAAATTGAGTTTTACCGGTGACTCTGACAGCATTAATTAGGAAGGGCCAGAAGTTTCTCAGTCATGGCTTCGTAAGCTCCCTCTCCCAAAGTTAACTTACTTCAAGAGGTGCCTGATGCACACAAGGGGCACAGTGAGTAGGGTTTGCTGGGTCCGTGAAGGTATCACTCCTGCTGGTTTGCCCGCTATGTCACATTGTAAAACACCCAAGATTCTAAGAATCTCATGGGCCCAATGTCTTCATTTATTAGATCTCGTTAGATGTTCCATCAGAGCATACTTTCCACTGACAACCATAGCTGAATAAATACCTCAGTTTAGGATAAAATAAAATCCATTGAAATGAGTATCTTCTGTGGGAAGCCACATGTGCCATTGCAGAGTGGCACTGACTACTGCTGGCCACCACGCATAAGTTTGGACAAACAACCAATGTGTACATATGCAGTAAAGTTTTTTGCAAAGACACTGCCTGGCCCGGGCATGATAATGAGGCTTTGAGAGTATAACCAATCAGATGTGAGACATGCAAATGAGGTATGATAATGAGGCTCTGTGAGGTACAGAGAGTAGCCAATCAGATGAGGATCATGCAAATGAGGCGTAGTGCATAACCAATCCGGGTGTGAGACATGCCTCTTCTAGGCCTATATAAGCAGCACCAGTTCTTGGCTCGGGGTCTCTTCGCCTCTGCAATCAAGCTCTCCCAATAAACGTGTGCAGAAGGATCCTGTTGCAGCGTCATTACTGCTAGCCAGTCCAGCGCGCGCAAGAGTCTTCCTTAGCTGTATGAATACCTTCCCCGCCTCCAAAGGCAGAACTGTTTGACTCTTAAAACTTCCCTGGAAAGACCCCTGAGGGGCAGCTGGGAACCTTTGCCTCCCCCTCCCCAAATCATTCCCTCCTCCTGAATTGAATGCATTATGGGTGGGTTTCCATGGAGACAGGAGTGACTCTCAGGCTCCTTTGGAACCCAGTCAGTTTTCAGTCCCTCCAAGCCCCCTGCCTAGAGGGGCAAGGGAAACCTAAGAAGATTCTCATTGCGTGTTCTTTTTAGTTTTTGAGATTGTAATATTATATATATATATTTATATTTAGTGTTTGGCTTTATTTTGATTTTTTGCTACTTAAATATTATCTTTTTAGTATTCACAACACTATTAGCAATATTAATAAATAACACTAATAACTATTAACACTAATAATTTAATTTTAATATTAATATTACCTTTTAAAATATTTCCCTGCATGTATGCATGTATACAACTGCGTTCCTGGCACCCAAGAATGCCAGAAGGCGTTAGGTTCCCTGGAACTGGACAGATAGGTGGTTATGCGACACCACATGGGTGCTAAAAACTGAACTCAGGTCCTCTGCAGGAGCAGCAAGCTGGGCATCTTTCCACCCCCAGTGATTTTTCATGTGTGTGTATGAGCGAGTGCAGGTGTGTGTGTGTGTGTGTGTGTGTGTGTGTGTGTGTGTGTATGTGTGTATGTGTGCCATGACATCCATGTGGAGATCAGACCACAATGCCAAAGGATTGGTTCTCCCCTTCTACCTTGTTGAGGTGAAAGAGGTCAGCTCAGGGCATTTGGAAAATTCTACCAGACCCCTCCCCTCCTGGAAAAAAAAGGTCATGAAACACGTAGGCACCCCCCCCCCCCCCCCCCCCGCAGAAGGGAGTGGCTTAATTACATTCCTCAGACCATGGTGGTGGTGGTGGTGGACTGACCATTGGCCACCTGCTGGTGGGGGAGGCCCAGAGCACATAGACACAGGGCACGTTGGTCACCTAGAAACAAGGGAAGTCCTTGCCACCTCATTCCCTAAAGACCAATCAGTTTAAAAGTCACACTGTTCTGCCAATCACATTGTGCCTAATGGCTGCTCCTCTGAAAACTGTATAAATACTCGCTGCAGGAGATGCACGTGGTCGACACTTTTTCTTCTGGTGTAGGACGACCCCAACACGTTGGAACAATGAATTCCTATTGCTTTTTGCATCAATTCCCCACTCCGAGTCATTCACTCAAGAGTCCCAGGTAAACTAAGGCTCGCCAGAGTCTTACAGAGGCAGGTCTCTGTTTTTGTTACTGCTGCAATTGTGCACTGCAGACTAGTTGGCTATTGGGCAATTCTCCTATCTCCGTCTCCCACATTTCAACAGGAGTGCTAGTGTTCTTGATGGACACCACCACACCCAGATTTGTGTGTAGGTGGCCGAGATCAAACTCAGGTCACCAGGCAGGTGCAGCAAGTCTCCCTGACCCCAGATGACCTAAGTCAGGATAAGGGAACAAAGAGCAGTTACGGCTGCCGCTGTTTTCTGGTGTCTGGAAGGTTTCTCAGATACAATGGCTACAATGTTTTAGGACTGCTTCAACCACGTAGGGATTTACGAAGAGTTTCAAGTCTGTTCCAGAGACAGGAGGCTGAAGTGAGCGAGGATATTAGGAAGGTGTCTCCTCTGGAGACTGTCTGTGTCTCCCCTAAACACTAACGCCCACCTGTTCCTGCGTTATAAGCACTAGTTATGTCAAGCAATTTGCATACATTACCTGGCTTAATAACGTACTCTTACAAAATGGATTTAGAAGCGAAATATAAGGACTATAGCTGGTCCAAGTTCTCAGAGTTAGATTGTGGGGAGCAAGGGGCAGAGCCTGGAGCAGAGTGCGCTAGGCTTTCTTATGGACTGAAGTTTCTTACTGAAGGACACAGATAGGAGCACACTGAACAGAGCAGTGGCATAGTTTTGTTAGTTTATTGCCTTTTTACTTGTTAAAAAAAAAATCACCGTTAATTGCCTTTTTACTTGTTAAAAAAAAAAAATCACCACTTTATACCGAAAGGTAACGGCTGTACTTGGCTTAGTTTTTGTTTTTTTTTTCAAGGAAACCACCCGGACTTCAAATGTTTCCAATGAGAGAGCTGGAGCTTCCTGTCCTGGGAAACATCATTGCAACTCACGTCTGACACCTAGTGGACATTATGATAGCTGTTTATCTGTTGCATGCCAGCCCTTAATCAGGAAGGAGACTGCATTTTTTTTTTTTTTTGCTTTTTAAAAATTAGATATTTTCTTCATTTACATTTCAAATGCTATCTCAAAAGTTCCCTATACCCTCCCCCCCCCCCCCCCCCCCCCGCTCCCCTACCCACTCACTCCCACTTCTTGGCCCTGGCATTCCCCTGTACTGAGGCATATAAAGTTTGCAAGACCAAGGGGCCTCTCTTCCCTGTGATGGCAGACTAGGCCATCTTCTGCTACTTATGCAGGTAGAGACACGAGCTCTGGGGTACTGGTTAGTTCATATTGTTGTTCCACCTATAGGGTTGCAGTTCCCTTCAGCTCCTTGGTTATTTTTGCTTTTTTAACATCTGCTTTGCAGTTGGACGCTCAGTTTCACATTTCAGCCATTTACTAACTCTGAAAACTTGGACAAGTTGCATCTTTTATATTTCCTTTCTAGAAACCATTTTGTAAGAGTATTTTATTAAGTTAGGTAATTTATGCAAATTGCTTGGTAAACTAGTACTTATTCAGTTGGAACAGCCGGACATTAGTGTTTAGGGGAGACACAGGTGGCCTCTAGAGGAGCCACCTGTTGTAATATCTGTGTTAAAATTTTGTTTTTGTTATTAGTAGAATTTAAGGAATTTACATATTTATTGATATACTATCCATTTTCTTTGTTTTGATAGGACGTAATTGTAAAGTCTGCTTAGCTACAATATATTGTTATGGTCCATAAGTACTATAACCATTCAATGGCTTTAGCTGTCTGGCCTCTGCTTGCATCTCCAACTGATTTATTTATTTTATGTATGTGAGTACACTGTCTTCAGACACACCAGAAGAGGGCATCGAATCCCATTACAGACCACCATGTGGTTGCTGGGGATTGAACTCAGGACCTCTGGAAGAGCAGTCAGTGCTTTTACCCCCTGAGCCATCTCTCCAGACCCAGATTGGTCTCTTATTACTCTATTTCTGCACTCCAGGCCTGCTGGCCTAACAGATCCATGGCTTCACCCCACCACTCTCAGGACCTTTGTGTCTCACCCAGTACCTGTCCATGTACTTCTTAAATCCTGTTTATCTTTCAGATTTCAGTTCAAACAATATTTATTCAGGGACATTTTCCTGGCTTCCCTCCCAACTCTCTGGCCAGGAAAGTCTGCTGTTACATGACTTGGGAACATTCATTGTTTTAAAGTTTATATATGGGCAATCCCTGCTCAACCGTTATAAGCACCTTGAGAGTTGGGCTGTGCTTGGCCCATTGCTCTGTCCCTGTGCTCTGTCCCTGCCACAGTGCCTCTGATGAAGTCGCCTCACTGCCAGGAAGACAGCCACTTAAGAAAAGTTCCTTTCCAAATGGTTGCCACTCCAGCATACTACCCCTAGCCCACTTGGCCCAGGAAAACCTCACTCATCAGAACTCGTGCCTAAACTTAACATGGCGGGAAGGAAACCACAGAATTTTGACTTAGCCTGGTCACTACTCATAAATAACAACTCTAGAAAAGAATATGGATGCTATCAACTTGAGGCCAAGTGAATAAACTGGTTCATGGGGGTGGAGATTCAAAGATACATCATTGTGTGCTCAGAACTGTTAGTCCAAAGGAGACTCCATATTCTGGCAGCTAGACAGAAGCCTGCATCACTCGGGAACGTGTGAAGCCAGCCTGTTCACCTCTCCCGGGAGTGGTGAATAGTTCATCTGCTTTGAGCTCCCTCTCAGCAGGTGATGGAGCCTTTAGCCACCGCCAGAGCTTTCTGGATTTGAGAATGAAAGACACACACACACACACACTTTATTGCCTAACGAGCTCAATGGTTCCGACACTTCGAAACCTCCCTACGGCTAGCACACACTCGCCTCCAGTATTCCTGAGTTAACATTTTCTAAATCTATTTTTTATCTTTGGTTCCCCAGACACCCACCAGGGAGTGGCCCCTGGGACCGCTTCCCCAGATTCTTACATTTCGGCGGGCCTTTAACTCTGACCTCTCTGCGAACATGGCGGTTCTCTCTCTCCTTCTTCCACTCTGTCCCTTGCCATGCAATCCAAAAGTCCCGACTCTGTCTCCCTGCACAGCCGTTGGCTGTGTGGCAGTTCTTTATTACGAATCAAAGCCAGCTGGGTGCAGGGACCCTTGACCTCTGGAAGCATGGTTTTTGGGAGCTGAATTAAGACAAAGCAATTAGAACCATTCCCCAACATCTACCAAAAGGAACCATTTCCTTATCCCTAGCAAAGGGACAAATGGCTACCCTTGGTGGTGCCTATTAGCATACCAAAGTACTCCAGGCTCCCTCAGTACCACAAGGACCTGTTACACATTTCAAAGTCCATGTCGCATCTTAATTCTTCCCACCTCTGCCACTACCCTAAACTCCCCCAGCTACTCTTTCTCCTTATGACCCCGAGATTCCCGCTAAGCTCACCCCCTTTGTCTTCTGCTGTTATTAAACGCGTTCTCACGACCGGCCAGGAAAGACGCAACAAACCAGAATCTTCTGCGGCAAAGCTTTATTGCTTACATCTTCAGGAGCAGGAGTGCAAGAAGCAAGAGAGAGAGAAAACGAAACCCCGTCCCTTTTTTTAGGAGAGTTATATTTCGCCTAGGACGTGTCACTCCCTGATTGGCTGCAGCCCATCGGCCGAGTTGACGTCACGGGGAAGGCAGAGCACATGGAGTAGAGAACCACCCTCGGCATATGCGCAGATTATTTGTTTACCACTTAGAACACAGCTGTCAGCGCCATCTTGTAACGGCGAATGTGGGCGCGGCTCCCAACATTCTGCTCTCTGTCCCCTCCCTGCTCCCACCTCCCTGTGTCTCCTGGCCAAGTCTAGTCTGCTGGCCATGTTCTGTCTACTACTTTCTTTCTTGGCTCTGGACTCTTCCAGATGCCTCTGTCTGTTCTCTGTCTGTCTGTCTGTCTGTCTGTCTGTCTGTCTCTGTCTCACTGTACCCCCACCCCTTATCTACAATAAAAAGTCTTTATCTGCAAACCCACCAGGCTGCTCTGTTACTATTCATTTCTACCCGTTTTTCACATTCCCAAAAGCAGGAAGGCTGCTGCAGCTTCCTGGGATGAAAGAGTATGTCCAACTCGCTCAGAAGCTAGGACTACTTTATAATCAGCGTTGTTTTAACCTGGTGGCAGCAAACAAGCAGAGCTTAATTCTCAGCTGCTGGTGCTTAGTATGGTTCCTGTGCTCTTGAGTGGGACATCCCAGACATTGGGCTCATCTGGTCTTACACTGTCATATATAGAGATCTGAGTTCATGAAGGTGCCAGCAGGGGGAAGATTTCTTGCTCCACTGACTATTTTAGACGTAGCCTGTATAATAACTTCTTTGGCACTAGATAATATAATAACTTCCATCTACTTTTAGAATGAAGGGTAACTTATTTGAATTATTAATAGGCCAGCTCAGCATTATAGTCATAAAATAACTTTCCTTTATTTACTGGGAAGCTTCTCCTGACCTCGAGGAAGTCATCAGGAAACGTGTGCCTATAAGTGAGCTCGGGCTGGACTATAGAAGGATTTCTGGTGGTTACCCCGCTTGCCTCAGGAACTTGTGAAACTGGTTTTTCATCTCCAAACAGAGCCATTTCCTTAAGCTTTACCAGAAGAGAAATAGACTTATACCTGGGGTTGCACATGAAAGCCCATGCTGGCCTCAGGCCCCCTCAGTTCTTGCTCCCAGTACTTGTTATATATTTCAAAAGCCCCAAGGCTAGCCTCCCGCCCCTTCTCATTAGGCGTATCTCCTCCCAGATACTTGCTGTTTTTTTTCCCCACGGGGTCCTCCCTTCCTCACATCTCTTGCTACCTCACTATCTCCACTATCAGCACTTCTGCACTCTCTTGCTTCTCTGGAAGACAGTTCTGGTCACATCCAGTCTACTGTCTCTCTCTGGGTCAGGTCCAGAGGAAACTCCATTTCCCCACATTCTGACAGTCAGACAAAAGCCAGCATTCCTCGGGAACTTGTGAGGAAGTCACAAAGTTCCAAAAAAGTTGTGAGGAAGTCACAAAGTTCCAAAAAAGTCCAAAGGAGCCATTCGGAGACCCGTGGTGCTATTAGCATACCAAAGCACACGCTGGCCTCCAGCTCTTCAGTGTCACAGGAGTACTGGTTACACGAGAGCCGGTGCTGGCAACCTGGCTCTTCTCAGTGTCCTGCTTCCTACCATCTTAGCTCTTCTCAGCTATCCCCACCTCCCACTCTAAACATCTCCAGCTCATGGGTTTCCCTCTCCCCAGTCACTCACTCTCCTTATAACCCTGCTATTTTGTGTATGTGCTTTCTTGGTCCTCTCTTTGTCTTCATCTCCGCCTCCCCCCATCCCCCACCCTTTTACTGCTTCTCTCTGGTCAGGTCCAGTCTGCTGGTCAGTCTACTTCTTTCTTTCTCTGTTCTAGACTTCCAGATGCCTCTGCTGTTTTCTCCCTCATATCTACAGTAAAAGCCTTTCCGTAGCCAGACATTGGAGTGGTTACTCATACTGTTTATGTACTCCACAGTCTTTCAGACGCTTCTGGGTATTTTCTTCCTTCCTTTCTTTCTTTCTTTCTTTCTTTCTTTCTTTCTTTCTTTCTTTCTTTCTTTCTTTCTTTCTTTCTTTCTTTCTTTTTTTCGAGACAGGGTTTCTCTGTATAGCCCTGGCTGTCCTGGAACTCACTCTGTAGACCAGGCTGGCCTCGAACTCAGAAATCCTCCTGCCTCTGCCTCCCAAGTGCTGGGATCAAAGGCATGCGCCACCACTGCCCAGCTATTTTCTTTCTTTCTTTCTTTCTTTCTTTCTTTCTTTCTTTCTTTCTTCCCTTCCCTTCCCTTCCCTTCCCTTCCCTTCCCTTCCCTTCCCTTCCCTTCCCTTCTCTTTCCCTTTCCCTTTCCCTTTCCCTTCCCTTTCCCTTCCCTTTCCCTTTCTTTCTTTCTTTCTTTCTTTCTTTCTTTCTTTCTTTCTTTCTTTCTTTCTTTCTTTCTTTCTTTCTTTCTTTCTTTCTCTCTCTCTCTCTTCTTTCTTTTCTCTCTTTCTTTCTTCCTTTCTTTCTCTTTCTTTCTTTCTTTCTTTCTTTCTTTCTTTCTTTCTTTCTTTCTTTCTTTCTTTTAAGACGGGGGTTTCTCTGTATAGCCTTGGCTGTCCTATAACTCACTCTTAGACTAGGCTGGCCTTGAACTCAGAGACCCATCTGCCTCTACCTCTCAAGTGCTGGGATTAAAGGTGTGCGACTACTGCCTGGCATTGTCAGAAGTTTCTTAACTGTACAGAAAAATGTCCTAAATAAACCTAAGCAGAGGGTTTATGTAAAGGGCAGGAGCCGGGAGTGTGGGGATGGCTCAGTGGGTATGAATGCCTGCTGTACAAGCATGAGTGCCAAGCTCATCTTCCTGGTGCTGAAAGACCCACAACGTGACGACTCCCCCACGTTCTGACTCAGGAGAGGCGACACCCCAAAATCACCCACGAGAAACGGTCTTGCTACAAATTGCAAGAGGATTTTAATTCAAGAGCGCTCTCGGGCCCATGGTCATACACCACACAGGGGTAGAGGACCGTGGCGCCCTGAGTAGCTGAGTAAGGGGGTATTTAAAGGAAAAAACCACAACTCAAGGAGGTGGGAAGGGAGTTGTTGGAAAATACCAAAAATACCAGATAAGAGTCGCAAGGAAGTACAAAGTCACAGGTGTCACAAAGAATACCTGGTAATTGTTAACTCTGAAGACAGTTTCTAAGAGCCCCTAACAATAGCACATTTGCATTGCAGGTTCTGGTAATGGTCAGGGTGACTTTCTTTGAATGAATACTCCTTAAACTCAGGAAGTGGGTGGGTGGAGGAATGTCACTATCTGTTTTATGATTAGCATACCTTGGAGCACTGAGTTTACTACTCTTTCAGTGCCCGTGTGAAGAGCTGTGCATGGTCATGCGTGTCTGCAATCCCAACACTGTAGAGGGTTCAGATAGGATTGCTGTGTGCTTGCTGGTTAAGTACAGTGGCAGATCCTGTCTCAAGGACCTAAAATAGAGCTAGAGAACAGGTGCCCTTCTTTGATCTCTCTACATGTGTACAGTGGATGGACATACACACATGTGCATATGCATTGCACACACACACACACACACACACACACACACACACACACACACACACAAAGAGCAGTCACCTACCTGCCTGGTTCTACTTTCCACCTACAGTTCTACTGCCCCAAGAGAGCACTGGAATGTCCTTTTCTGTATCTAAGCACTGAGTTGTATACTTCAGGACAGCTACTTCAACCCTGAGGTGCTACCATTGATGATGCTACAGTTGTGTAGGTAGCAGATACGTGGATCCTTCTGGGGACGTTCTGAAAGACCCACAACGTGAGGACTCTCCCACGTTCTGACTCAGGAGAGGCGACACCCCAAAATCACCCACAAGAAACGGTCTTGTTGCAAACTGCAAAAGGATTTTTATTCAAGAGTGCTCTCGGGCCCACGGTCATACACAGTCCTCTACCACGCAGGGGTAGAGGACCGTGGCGCCCCGAGTAGCTGGGTAAGGGGGTATTTAAAGGAAGAAACCACAACTCAAGGAAGTGGGGAGGGCGTTGTTGGAAGATACCAAAGATACCAGTTAAGAGTCACAAGGAAGTGCAAAGTTACAAGAGTCACAAGGAATACCTGGTAATTGTTAACTCTCAAGACAGCTTTTAAGAGCCCCTAACAATAGCACATTTGCATTGCAGGTTCTGGTAATGGTCAGGGTGACTTTCTTTGAATGAGCACTCTTTGAACCCAGGAAGCGGGTGGGTAGAGGAATGTCGCTATCTGTTTTATGATTAGCATACCTTTACAAAGGCCACAATCCCAAGCCTGGGCCTAAAGGCCTAGAATTCTGCTTTTACTTTGTTATACTTTCAGTTCTGTGTCACTTTTCTCCTCACTGAACCCTGTTCCTAAATCATCTTGGAACCGCAGCCATGATGCTGCAGAAAGCCAGGCTGGATTTTAAGAACGCCAGAAACTTAAAAGCACATTAAAATGTCACAGGCTATTTTAAGGTTAGTAAGTTTTGAGGTGTAAGCACCGCCCCCTCCTTGTAAACGGGCTGTGGGCAGTGTTTGTGAGGACTGGCTGCAGCTTTCCTGCACCTGATGTCCTTACGAAGCCTGCTAAGCTTCCCAGGGCAGCTCTGTTCCTGTGCATCTCCTGGACCAGGAATTGACTCTGCACCGCTGTTGCTGTCAGTCACTTGTCTTAGGAGTTGTGACACCTGACCCAGCTTGCTGGTTTACCCATGCCTTCCTAGGAGGAAGCTCTGCTCTGTAAGTCCAGTGAGCCCAGGGACATGAGCACACGAACCTTGCTATTTGGTGTCCTGTCAGTCCACCGGAGACTTGGAGTATATGGGCATTTTTGTTGACTGTTTTATCAATTTTGTTTTTGTTGATTCTTATCATTCCCTTTGCCTTCTCCTGGCCTACTTTAACACCCATAATTGGTCTATCTCAGTAGTTCTTCCTCCTTCTCCAGAAAGCTCTCTACCTAGAGGTCAAGGCGTGCTGGTCAAAAATGTATGGTCTCTCAATAAAGTATTTGGCATCTTTAGCCATCTGGGAAATGCAAATCCAAACTACATTGCGATTCCATTTCACCCCTACTGGGAATGACTGTCACCAATAAGAAAGATGATGACAAATGCTGGAAAGGACTTGGAGGGCAGACACAGGAGACATTCCCACACACTGCCAATGGCAATGTAAATGCTACTCTGGAGGTAAGTGTGGAGGTTTCTCAAAGAGTTAAAAGAGAACTATCCAGATAAGTCACTTCTGTGACTGTGCCTAAAGGAATTGCCTTAGTCGCTGTTCTATTACTATTACCAAAGTAACTATCATAAGAGAAACACTTAACTGGGGGCTTCCTCAGACGTTCTTTAGTCCGTTATCATGGTAGGGAGCATGGTAGCAGGCAGGCATGGTGCTGGAGAAGTAGCGGAGAGCTGTATCCTGATCTGCAAATGGAGAAACTCTGGCTTTGCCATGGGCTTTTGGAATATCAAAGCTCACCCCAAGGGACACACTTCCTCCAATTAAGCCACCATCTCCTAATCCTTCTAGTCCTTTCAAATAATGTCACTCCCTGGTGACCAAGCATTCAAATATATGAACCTGTGTGTGTGGGGGCGGGGTATTCTTATTTCAACCACCATAGGAATCAAAAGCAGCAGACATTCAGGATTATTGAATATGTTTAGGTTGGTACTCACTGTTCACAGTACTAAGCTAGTGAGTCAGTCAGGGTCTCACAGCCACATAGATCAGGCAAATGTAGTTTAGCAACGCTACAGTCGTAGTAAAGGAAAACATAATCATGTTGTTTCCGGAAAATGGGTGGAACTGAAGGTCATCATGCTGAGCAAAATAAAGACAAAGATCACATTCTTTCATGCGGAGAATAAAGATTTTAAAAAAATGAATGGTGTGTGTGTGTGTGTGTGTGTGTGTGTGTGTGTGTGTGTGTGTGTAGGGAAACGAGGACCTGGAAGAATTAGTAAGAAGACATGAAGGATAATGGGAATGAATACTGTTAGCATCTAGTCTAGGCTTCACCCCACAGTTACCTGGCAACAGCCAGGTGTGCCTCATTATGAGAGGGGCTGCTCGCCCCTCCTCTCTCTCTTGCCTTCTTGCTCTTGCTCTGTCCTCTGGTTCCTGCTCCCCCTCTCTTTCCATGCCCTCATGGCCGGCCTCTCCTCCTCTACCCTCTCTCTGTCTTTCTCTGTCTCCACTCCCTCAACTCCCCTCCCCATGTCCTGGATAAACTCTATTCTATACTATATGCCATTGTGTAGCTGGTCTCTCAGGAGGGAGGGATGCCTCGGCATGGGCCTGCAGAGGCATTCCCTTCCCCCACACCTTACCACACCCCCACCAAACATATTCCTTCTCTCCCTTATCTTTTTTTATAAAACACAACAAATACACTCCAGGTTACATAATATACACAGGTGACAGTGCCACAGTAGACTGTTAATTTGTACAATTATACTTTAAAAATCCGTCCAGGGCTTGTAGGTAGCTCATGGGATAAAGTGAGGCTGTACAAGCACTCAGACTTGTGTTTGATACCCAGCACTTGTGTCAAAAAGCTGGGCATGGTTGTTCATACTCGCAATCCCAGCACTGAGGTGGTAGAGGCAGGCAGAGGCCTGCGGCTTGCTCACCATTCAGACAGCTGAGGAATGAAGATTGAGGTGGTCTCTGGTTCCCATATGCACATACATCTGTACACTACCGCGTGCACGTGCGCGCGCGCATGTACACACACACACACACACACACAAATACAATCAGAAATCAGTGCTAAAATTTTAAATGCCAAATTTGACCTGTCCCTAGTTTGTAATGGAGAAGGCTTTATTGGGTATTTAATATACACTTATCGTCTCTCATCTTCAAATCTACTCTGCCACTACTTTCCTGGGCCCTCTGAATATTTTTCTGAACCTTTGTTGCTATACTAAATGCTGTCAGTAGAGGGCACTAGAGAGACAGCAGATACAAAAGACTTCCCAGTTGTGATGCAAGGCTCTTTGCCAGCTCCTGCAGTGCCCTTCTTGGGGTATATTCTTGGGCACCGGGCTCCTGAGCCATCTGCTGTGTACTGTGGCCAACAACACCCTGTGGCACCACGTGTAGGCTGTTTTATAGCGGAGTGCTTCCAGAGCATTACCTCCTTTTAAGCGGCCTTCCCTGGTGCCCCGGATGTTTTACTGTTGGTTCTCTGCCATCCCGCGAGTCAAACCATGATTTCCCCACCGGCACAGGATTTGGGCCTGGGGGCGGGAGGTTCCACCTTGATTGGTGGATGCCTGAGTATCTGCCTACATCTTTCTTTTTCTTTGTTTGCTTTTCTTTATTGTTGTGGCTGGACTCTTCACTATTCCAATCCTCCAATCCTGTAATTACTGGATCCCAAACTTTCCCAGATAAACTTGTTGCAGTGTTAGTTAGACTCTTGATTAGATCCTGAGATCCCAACTGATGCACAATGGGACCTGGTTAGAAATGCGATCCAATGGATTGATACCCACCCCTGCCTGTCTTTCCTCCTTAGGGCCAAGTTCACGGTTTTGCTATACTCACTCATAGTGTGAAGAGAAGCCCCGACGTTTCCTTGTGAGCCCCTGTAATATCTGGCC
The DNA here is from genome assembly GCF_000001635.26 of Mus musculus. Classification (NCBI taxonomy): domain Eukaryota; kingdom Metazoa; phylum Chordata; class Mammalia; order Rodentia; family Muridae; genus Mus; species Mus musculus. The sequence continues at coordinate 48,691,408 of NC_000070.6, forward strand.
CCCTTTAGTCTCCTGACCTCTCCTTTCACATCACAGTCTCTCTCCTTCCTCTTCCCTGGCAGTTTTACAGACACCATTCTCTCTGGAATCCTTTCCCTTCACCGTATGTATGTGTGTATGTATGTGTGTGTGTGTGTGTGTGTGTGTGTGTGTGTGTGTGTGTGTGTATGTATGTATGTATGTATGTATGTATTTTTGAGATGAGATCTCATTCTGTAGCCAGGATGGCTTGAATTTCATCATACAGCCCAGAACTGCTTTAACTCATGGCAATCCTCCTGCCTCAGATTTCCAAGTGCTGAGATTCCCAGTGTGCGGCACCACACTGCTGTCTTCATTTTAACCGTCGGTTTCCACCTTCTGACGGTCGAAGGTTGGCCTTTACTCACTTTCAGACAATCTTTTGGATTGATACCCAACCCCTGCTTTTATGAATTATAAACTGAAGGCAGGGACTGTGGCTCTCTTGACCCTGCGGGGTTTGCAGGGTCTAACACCTGTGACAAAGCCTATCCTTGCTCCTCCTGTCCTGGTCCCGTGTGATTTCCCTGCCCATGCTCCAGTTTGCCACAAGATGGCAGGCTAGGACACAATGTCGCTTGGTCTCCTTATAGAGATAAAAACCCCTAGGGGTTTAGGTTTAAATACATTGAGCCAGAAGAGGACCCTTGTGAAGTACATGAATCCAAAGTCCTCTGGAATTTCTGGAAATTCCTCTGGAAACGGTGGTTACATCCTCCACCTCTTCCCTGACAGAGGAACAGTTAGGAATACCAACAAGCAAGACAAAGGGGAAGACTCCCTGGGGAACCGGGCATTGCATTATTTAGAGATGAGTGTTAGGGAGTATGTGAGAACTCTTGAGCTCTGGTTTGCAGGGGATCCAGAATACATGGCTGTATCATGGCCGCTCCTTAGCTTTGCCCAGAGTAGATTCTGGAAGGAAATGCAGTAAGGGTCCCAGGCCCAAATCCGGCTTCTGCCTGTCTTGGTAAACAAATTTTAACTGGGCCAGGACAGAGATCACAGGATCTTCAAAGCCAGTACTACTTAGTGTTACAATGTTTGGGATTATCTGGTCTAGATGCGTGGAAACTGCTTAGAAGCCTTATATCTGGCTTAGCTGTGGGGAAGATCTGACTTCTTTCTGAGGAGCATACTTGCTTGGGGAGGGCAGTATAGATTGCTGAGGGCTCCTAGAGATTTAAATCAGAATTATTTTCAGGAATTGTGCACTTTATGTGCTGTACACGTTCAGTGTTTTCTTCCTCCTCTCCACTCTCCTCCCTTCCCTCTCCCCTTCTATATTTTCCTTTCCCTCCCTCCCTCCCTCCCTCTCTCCCTGCCTCCCTCCCTCCCTCCTTCCCTCCCTGCCTCCCTCCCTCCTTTCTTCCTTCCTTTTCTTTTAAGGGTCAGGGTTTTTCTGTGTAGCCCTGGTTGTCCTGGAGCTCGCTGTGTAGACCATTCTGACCTCAAATTCAGAGCTGGGTCTTCTGCCTCTCCTGGGATTAAAGGAGTGAGCTGCGTGGCAGACTGGCTTCCTGTCAGTTTTTAAGGGAAGAACAAAGGCGATACATGTGAACTCCTTGTACTTTCTCAGCACGCTTTCCCAGATTGGGGCCGTTAGACTAATTACTTCATTTATCAAGATGGAAATCAAAGGCCCAGTAGCTATTTACCTTTCATTCAAGAATACTCTTGGCATGGCTGGTGCAGTCTAATTATGAGCGAGGAGGTGCTCAGGCTTAGCTCAGTCAGGACTGTGTTAACTCGCTTCGCAAGGGTTGTGTGATTAAATACAGTCCGCACAGGTCATCTTCCTGCCAAACCTTTTGAGTAAAGAGAGTGGCCATTTCTTAGCTTCCTAACTGTTTTTGCACTTATGAAACCAGAAAAACAAGAAACAAGTTAATAATTTTAGAGCTCACACAGACTGTATCTAGGGCCTGTTAGATTTCTCTTCTTTAGGTAAATGATGGTTGTACACTTGTGGGAAGGTCTGTGCCAGGGAGAGAATTCTCAGCTCTCAGAGTATTGGTTTAAAACAAACAAACAAACAAACAAACAAACAAACATCCCAAAGAACCCAAGTAGGCGGTCTCTTTTCCTCTTAATTTTTTTGTAGGAAAGTTATTATATGACATATTCTTCATTGTATATACTTAGTGTGTGCATGTATACACACACACTTGCTGGCCTTCCAGATATGCATATTTTATTTCAAAGTAATTTTAGACTAACACATTTCTGTTTAATGAAGAAGTGAAGAGAGCGTGGGGCAGTATCAAGAGACATATTCTTGGCCGTATCTTCTTAAATTGTCCTTCAAACTATTGTAGTTAAATGTGTAATAAAACTACTATTTTATAGCCTGGTATGGTGGCTTATGCTTCTAATCTAGTACTCAGGAGGCTAAGGCAAGAAGGGCATGAGTTCGAGACTAGCCTTGACTAATCCCCAAGACTATTTCTAAAAAAAAAAAAAAAAAAAAAAAAAAACCCGAAAGACAGGCAGTAAGATAGCACAGTGGGTAAAAAAGCTCTTGCCTCACAAGCCTGGAGATGTGAGTTCTGCATAAGACTGGAAGCAGTCAGAAGGGTTGATCTGCAGAGCCCATGTCTGCAGGGAGAGAGCCAGTTCCACAAAGTTGTCCTATGACCTTGCCCTAGTCACTGTTCTATTACTATGAAGAGGCATCATTATCACAACTCTTTTTATAAAAGAAAGCATCAAGCTTACAGTTCTAGAGGCTTAGTTCATTTTCATCATGGAGGGAAGCATGGCAGCATCTAGGCAGACACTGAAGCACTAGGTGAGAGAGCTTTATATCCTGAACCATAGGTGGGGGTGGGGGTGGGGTGGGGGGTGGGGGTGGGGTCTGGGCTTGGCTTGGGCTTTTGAAACCTCAAAACTCCCAGTGACACACTACCTCCAATCAGGCCATACCTTGTAATCCTTGTAATCCTTTCTAATGGTGCCATTCCCTGGTGACCAAGCATTCAAATACATGAGCCTTATAAGGCTTATTCTTATTCAAACCAGCACAGACCTCCTCATGTCAACCTTGACACCTGTACTCATCAAACCCACACATCATACATGCACACACAATAATAACACGTTTTTAAAATGTAAAGGTAGCTTTACAAAGTCTTTTTAGTGTATCTGTAATCTTAGTTACAGTTATCTGTATAAATTTAAAATACAAAACTAAAAGAAAAGAAAACAGAAACAAAACAAAAAATCAGATGAGTTCAAGGCCAGCCTGGTCTACATAGTGAATTATGGGCAGCCAGGGCTACATGGTGAGACCTTGTCTCAAAAAAACTGACATCCATCAAAAAACAACAACAACAACAGCCCCACTTCCAATCCACCAAGGTGGAATCTTTCTAGACTTCCAGTCTGAGCCTGCCATTTCTGTGTGGCAGGAGACCAGAGTATTTGGCTGAAATGAAGGAGTTAAAGGAGCCTGGGAATTTGGACAGAGTGGAAAAAGCCTTAAGTAGTGATCATTCAAACTCAGAGAGCAAGCTGACTGGAGAAACCTTGTTGATCTTTCCTTAAGTATGGTCAGATGCTACAGTTTACTCATGGGAGAATCGTCCACTGCTGTAGTTAGAAAGCAAGGACATCTTAGTGGCCATGAGAAAGGAAAGGGATCCAGTTGGGTGGCCACTGGCTGTCACCAGGAGCCTTGCTGCTATCTGCATAATGAGTGGCTTCTCAAATTTTCACTTCCTGCAGCCAATTTGCCATCTGAACATGCTGTTTACCTGGGTCGGTGCTGGGGAACACAAAAACCAGAGGCGTGCCGTTTTGGATGGCTTTCTTGTACCTGTTTGATGAGGTGGGCTGTGATCAGCTTCTATAACTCTCCCAGCTACCATGGTGGGCAGAAGGTCCAGGCAGCCTTGAAGCTGGGTTTTCTAAAGTGAGTGGTGCTAGGTTCTGCTGAACTGGGGTTGCCTTTCTCTTGAGGTCTTCTCGTCTTCTTGTTTAGCTTGGGATGATATGAACTATCAAGAGAATCCATGATTTTATATTAAGTGCCATGTGAAATGATATCAAAGTATTGTCCAGCTCTATGTTGTCCATCAAAAAACCAGCCCATTGTTTCTGTGGTGACCACAGAAACCCATCCGTCAGGTGATCCTGGGGGCTGCCCCTAGCTTACTGCTGATTTCCCCGAAGGAACACCGCTCCAGCGCAGGAAGGTAGTAGCCTTTCTCATTTTATGTAGATTTTTGGTCAAAGTGGTGGACAAACACACAGTTGAGATCATTTTTAATCATGATGAAACCTGATTGAGACTGAAGGGAAAGGTTTCTCCTGTATTTTTATGTATTAGCAAGAGATAATAAATGGAATTCTTTTCAAAGGAAAGCAGTGTCCCTGGGCTGGGCTGCCCCTGAGGGCCATGTCTGGGCTCCTGGGCCTACTGTAGCTGAGGGTTAAATTGATGTCTGTGACCTGTGTTACCACCAAGGGCCATGTAGATGTTTAGGGTCTGTGCTGCCACCTGATGCCGTCTTGGTGTCCATGGGCTGAGCTGCCTACAGGGGCTGTAGTGGCTATTCCTGGTTGTCAACTTGACTATATTTGGAATGAACTACAATCCAGAATTGGAAGGCTCACCAGTGACCCTTATCTGGAGGCTTGGAGATAGAAGTTTCTGATCTGGATCTTGGTATGGAGATCTTGAAGCATAGTGGCTATGGATTCCAGAAGATTAAATCTCCGAGTTCAAGGTCATCCGGGATTAAAGGTGTGGTGGGACATACCTTTAATCTGGGCTACACCTTTCATCTGGGATTAAAGGTGTGATGGAACACACCTTTAATCTGGGCTACACCTTCTGCTGGAGACAATATAAGGACATTGGAAGAAGGGAGTCTTGCTCTTGCTCCCTCGCCTGCTTGCTGTGTGAGACTGAGTAACTGCTAGATCCTTGGACTTCCATTCACAGCTACTACTGAGCCATTGTTGGGATTTGGGCTGCAGACTGTAAATCATCAATAAATTCCTTTATTTTATAGAGACTATCCATAAGTTCTGTGACTCTAGAGAACCCTGACTAATACAGGGGCCATGTTGATGTGAGTGGCCTGTGCTGTCACTATAGCTTCTGTGGCCCATGCTGTGGCAGAAACCATGTAGAAGTCCATGATCTTTGTTTTTGCTCACCATAAAGACAAGGAAGCTACTTTTGCAGAGGTATCTATAAATGCACACTCACAGTTGAGAAAGAGGGACATAGAAGGCTTCTGTGACATCCCCTACTCACTTTGCTCCCCCCACCCCACCCCACCCCACCCCACCCCACCCCACCCCACCCCACCCCACCCCACCAAAAGTAGCTCTTAGAAAACTATGGAAGAGAACTCTTAAAAATTGTAGCAATGTTGCTGAGGCCCAGCTCTCCACAATTGATGGTGTGGGGCGGGGAAAGACTCAGTTGTCTTTAAGGGCTGGTCACTGGGAGGGTTTTTTTTTTTTTTTTTTTTTTTTTTCCCTCTTCCTCCTTCTTAGTTTTGGGGGAGGTCACAGGAAGGAGGAAGTTGACATTGGATAACCCAGCAGTGGATGTGATAGGGTAAGTAATGAGAAATTGATAAAGCCACAAAAATATTATGGAAAAAAAGAGAAGGGGCTGGTGAGATGGCTCAGTGGGTAAGGGCACCCGACTGCTCTTCCGAAGGTCTGAAGTTCAAATCCCAGCAACCACATGGTGGCTCACAACCACCCGTAATGAGATCTGGTGCCCTCTTCTGGTGTATCTGAAGACAACTACAGTGTACTTACATATAATAAATAAATAAATCTTTAAAAAAAAAAAAAAAAAAAAGAGAAAAGAAAGTTTTTCCCTGCCCTGGGGTGGAATACAGTTATTGATAACAGCACACGAGTACGCGCGCGTGCACACACACACACACACACACACACACACACACACACCCACATTTAACTTAGGAACATCAGGTAATGGGTGTGTAGTTTAAAAAAAACAGGCTAAATCTGTCTAGGGACCAGCCACAGTGGTTTTGCCCATCCCCTAAGGCTAGCTCCAAGCAGCAGTCTGGCCCTGATCCCCTCGGATGCTAAACTGACCAAACCAGTTTTTCCTGACAATGCCTAGAGCCAGCCGAGTGCGTTCTTTGTAGTTTGCAACATTCTGTTGGTTCATCTGTCTATTCTGTGTTCTTTAACCACGTTAGAGTTTTCTGATACGCTTCCATGCTAATGGTCACATTTTCCATTTTGTAAGTCCTTTCGGCTTCTGCCAGTGCCCTTTACTGAGCTTAAACCGAGCACACTTCCAGAAGGATGGAGGGGAAAAAAGTCTCAGGAATTTGAGGGGTTTTAAGAGGCAGCCTCAATATTCAACTCAAGAGAGAGAGAGGGAGGGGGAGGGGAAGAGGAGGGAGAGAGGGAGGGGGAGACAGGAGGGGGAGGGATGGAAGGAGGGGGACGGAGGGGGGAGGGAGAGAGAGAGAGAGAGAGAGAGAGAGAGAGAGAGAGAGAGAGGAAAGTGGGGAATAAACAAATAGAAGATAAAAACATGGGCTTTGGAATTCGGTATTTGGTTTTAATTCTAGCATTTCAACTCCTTAACTTGATTGTACAAGTGACAAAATTTCTTTGTTCCTTAGTTTTTTATTTAGGATCAGAATATTTACTTGTTATTTGATTAGAGAGTTAAATCAACGTATGTAATGTAGAGAGCAATTTACAGTACCCAGAGTGCTTTGCAGCAGCTATTTCTTGTGAGTATGTCCCGTTTCCTTGCTCCTTAGTAATTCAGCCTCAAGGAATGACCTTCTCCTTTAAGAGTCAGAACACTCATTCCACTGAACACTTATATTTACTTGCAAGTCCCTGTGTTGTGTTTGGGACTTCAAAAGACTTGTGACAAGTTGACCCGACCACCTTAGTTGTTGCCCATCAGCCTTGTCTGCATCTCCAGGATTTCAGGGATCTAGGGCAATGCAGTTCATAAAATGTGCAGGAGCCACCAAGATAGCAGAACTGCTGTTCTGTCTTTCCTCCGCTCACTCCGATTTAGCTTGTCTCCTCCATATCCACACACTCAAGAAAACAAGAGAAAGCCATAACGAATCCCTGTGCCCCATCACCCAGCTTCAACAACTATTAGTTGCCTGTCAATCAAATTATATACATTATTACCAGTTTGTGGGTAAATTGGACATACATTTCTAATGATGTTTATATATGCACATGCATATCTTTCATAAACATTTCTGACCTAATAAAATGCTGCAGTATCAGTTTACTTATTCAGATTATATACAGATTTTTTTTCACTTGTTTGGAAAATGTCTGTTTACAATTGCTGGCCATATTAGGGTCCACACAGAATTACACAGGGACTCCCTTCCTTCCCTGTCTCTTCAGCTGTAACTTCTTCTTCTCACCTTCTTCTTTGAAACACAACAGTTGCCATGTATTTATGAGCCTACCCATGGGCAATCAAAGGAGAGCATACTCAGCCCCAAGGCAGCTGCCTCAGATCTTGAATTGGGTGGATCTCTTAAAAATATTATTACTGAATTACTATTTATTTACTCATTGGTTTTGTGTGCCTGTGAATGAGTGCATATATTTTGTGGCATGCAGATAGTCAGAAACAACTTTCAGGAATCATTTCTGTCCACTCTGTGGGTCCTAGGTACCCAACTCAGACCATCCATAGGTGCCTTTACCTAAGACATTTTGCTGGCATGGTGTAGATTATTTGCAATCCCTCTGTTTAATTATAAAAGTTTCTCAGTACATCTATCCTTCCTAGAAATTATTTTTGGGTCTGCAGAAGAGGGTGTCCTTGAAATCATGAATGTGTGCAATATACTTTCAAAAAGTGATGTAGAGAATGATGGAGTCCATTCTCTGGAATGGAGAATGATGAATCATGAGTTCAAAGGGAGACTTAATTCCAGCCTTTAAGAACAAGGGAAATCAATGGGAAAAGATTAAGAATGCATATGACTGAAAAGGCACACAACGTGGCTATAGTATTTAACTTTTAGAAAGGGGGACATAAAACTCGTTGTTGTGGCCAGCTTAATCATCTCATCATCAAGGTCAAGATTTCCAGTTCACATCTGTGAGGGTGTTGGCCTGACATTATACTGAAGACACTGCAAGACTTTGTGGCGGTTTCCTCTCTCTGCACACCTCTTGACCACCCCCTAGCTAAATGTAGCCAGATTCTTCTTTTCAGACAATATCATCGAATCACCATTCATCAGTGGTTGTCAGGATTAGCCCAGCATTTCTTGGCTTGACTTATAAATATAAAGGGGTAATTTATTCCTTGCTTGGCTCTCTGGATGCTTGGGGCAATTTTGTTTTTTTCTATCTGTTGCTTTGGCTACAATAGTGCTGCCTCTGTTTCCACAGAATGTAACTTCCGCCATTGTTCCTACTTTTGGGTTGAATAGTCTGTGGCCTGCCTTCATCTAAGTTGGGGAGCATCTTTGTTAGTGAACGTGTTCTTTTCCTTTCAGCTGTTCATCCAGATTTTGATCATTCATTCATTCATTCATTCATGTGGTTATCGGTGAAGATTGTATTTCCCACTCAAACCAGAGAGTGTAGAATAGGCAAATCATGGGCCCTTCAGACTAGGCCATGGTTGGTGTCTTAGTCAACATTTCTATTACTGAGACAAAACCACCATGACCAAAGATCAAGTTGGAGAACAAGCTTTACGCTTCCAGATCATAATCCATCATTGGAGGAATTCAAGCAGGGCTGGAACCTGGAGGCAGGAGCTGATGCAGAGGCCATGGAGGGTTGCTGCTCACTGGCTTGCTTCCCCTGGCCTCCTCACTTGCCTTATTATAGAACCCAGGACTACCAGCCCAGACGGTACTACCACAATGGACTGGGCTCTTCCCCATTGATGACTAATTGAGAAAACGCCTCACAGCTGAATCTTATGGAGGCATTTCATCAACTGAAGTTCCTTTCTCTCTAATGTCTCTAGCTTATGACAAATACACACACAAAATCAGTCAGTACAGTGGGGAAGTCAGAGCAATGCCTGTAGTTGCATATTATGTAGGGGTCTCCATGACATCTCTTCTTGTTCCTGATCAGCCTTATGAGGATCTCTGTCTGAATGCCCATAACAAGAGAGAGATTAATAAGGGTGTGTGTGTGTGAGCACCCCACAACAGGTTAAATTGTATGCCTGTTGTCCATGGTGGCAGATCACTGTGATCCCAGAACTCAGAGAGGCGATGTCGAAAGAAAGGAACAGAATTCAAGACCAGCCTTGGCTTTATGTACCCTGCCTCAAAAACAAACAAACAAACAAACAAACAAACAAACAAGCAGTCCTATATGACATTGCAATTGTTAGGTTGAAGGACCAAGGACTTAGGAAAGATTGGAGATTTTTATGCTTATGTGATGAGGAATGAACAGTCATGCAGAAATATGATTGGACAAAAAAGGGCCATGACTTAACGTAGCAGACCAAGATGGGGAACTCAACAAGGCCTTCAGATTTCTTTTACCCTCACTGCAGAGAATTCCTTTCTCCCAGGTATAGGCAGGGCTCCTTCTAGAATGAGTCTTATCTCTACTGTCAGACAAAGATAGGATAGAGAATTTCTTTAATGGCCAGTTCTAAGACACACAAGTGGGGATAGTTAAAGTAATAGCTTTAGTCTTTATGGCTTGATATGGGAAAGGGGGTTTAGTTTCAAAGATCCTTGGCAGAAGGGGAGTTCTGGTTTCTATAACTACTTTGCTCTATGGGATAGGAGACTGAGGGCAGGAGAAGGTGAGAGAAAAGCTGTGCCTCTGTGTATTCTTAGATTTGTTTCAGTTCAAGGCACCCAAGATTCAGTACCATATGTCATATTATTTTTTGAGTCACAACCTTATACCCAGCACACAGTAAGAACTCAAGATACAGATGTTTTTATGTGTGGTACTATTAAGTAAACTCAGGGCTTTGCACATGCTAGGCAAATATATTGCCTCTGGGCCACAGTTCCAGCATATGTATTTCAATAAATATTTAATCAATATTAAATGGTAGTTCATAACTATAACTCTAGTTCCACGAAATTTAATGTCCTCTTCTGGTCTCCATGGGCACCACATGGCTCACATGTGGACATGCAGGCAAAACAGTCATCTACATAAAATAAAAATTAATAGCTTAAAAAGTAAATATCATAAACATCTATGACTCATTTGCATATATATTTTAACCTTATTCTTTTTACTAGCTGTAGTTTATATAGTTATGTAAACACTGAATTAGTCAATATGGAGCCATTGTTCTCAGAGGAAATACAGGATTAGGCTTGCTGGCCTTTAGTAACTCTTTTTAAGTTTTTGCAAGTCATATTACTAATTTTTTTTTTTTTTTTTGGTTTTTCAAGACAGGGTTTCTCTGTATAGCTCTGGTTGTCCTGGAACTCACTTTGTAGACCAGGCTGGCCTCGAACTCAGAAATCTGCCTGCCTCTGCCTCCCAAATGCTGGGATTAAAGGCATGAGCCACCACGCCCGGCCATATTATTAATTTTTATGTGCTTCTGTTCCAAGACACATTTAATATTGTTGATGATTTGTTAACATTGATCAAACTCATGGCAGCAACATTATAGCTTAAGCCTAATGGGGACTAATCACATGCATACTCATGCATACACACAGATAAACACAGATAAACACAGATATACGCAGTTTTACTTGCTACTATTTTTCTGTGATAAGATGCCATGACCAAGGCAACTTATAGATAAAAGAATTTTATTTGAGGCTTATAGTTTCAGAGGGTTAGAGTCCGTGACTATCTGCTGTGGAGCATTGAAGCAGGCAGGCAGGTAGGCATGGTGCTGGAGCAGTAGCTGAGGACAACCATAGAGCAGAGAGTGAGAGACACTAGGAATGGTGAGAGTCTTTTGACACCCCAAACCCTGCCTTTGGTGACATACCTCCTCCATCAAGGGCCCACCTCCCAGTCCTTCCCAAATAGCTCTTCTAACTGGAGACTATTAAAACCTATGAGCCTATGGAAGTATGCTCATTCAGAACACACACACACACACACACACACACACACACACACACACACACGGGAAGCCGCCCTCACATTTGCCATTATAAGATGGCGCTGACAGCTGTGTTCTAAGTGGTAAACATAATCTGCACACGTGCAGGGGCAGTTTTCCCGCCATGTGTTCTGCCTTTCTCGTGATGACAACTGAGCCGATGGGCTGCAGCCAATCAGGGAGTAATACGTCCTAGGCGGAGGATAATTCTCCTTAAAAGGGACGGGGTTTTGCCATTCTTTTTCTCTCTCTTGCTTTCTTGTTCTTGTTCTTTCTCTTGCTTTCTTTCTCTCTCTTGCTCTCTCTTGCTTTTGCTCTTGCCCTTTTGCACTCTTGCTCTGGCTCTTGCGCTCTGGCGCTCTGGCTCCTGAAGATGTAAGCAATAAAGCTTTTGCCGCAGAAGATTCCGGTTTGTTGCATCTTTCCTGGCCGGTAGCGAACGCGTGTAAGACGCACACACACACACCTGAATCAAGAAGACAGATGCCATAAAAGCAGGAACTGTGGATGTGGAAGGGCTCACAGTTCTTGCCACTGAGGAGTTGGATGTAGTGTCTCTTGCCTATAACAGCAGCACCTAGAAGACTGAGGAAGGTTTTCCCGCCTATGTAGGTTATATAGTGGATTCTAGACCAGCCTGGGCTACAGTGTGGGATCCTGTCTCAAACACAAAACTCAAACTGAGATCATTTTGTTGCTCTCATGTTTTGAGCATGACTGTAGAAAGTCATGGCCTGGATCATCACACCTAGGTGAATTTGCAAATGTGGAAGTCATGAACAATGAAGATCACGTGTGTAGATGTGATAACAAAAATATGTACTGTATACAGGACATACACAATTGTTACTGTCTTTTCAAAAGACTCGTTTTAATTTTTGGTTGTGTTCATTTGTGTGTGTCTGTGGGTGGACACTTCCACATGAGTACTGTTGCTTGCGGAGGCTTTGGTTCTCCTGTGGCTGAAGTTACAGGTTATTCCAAGCCTCTGTGCATGGGTGCTGAGAACTGACAGGTCTCCTGTAAGAGCAGGACATGCTCTGAACCCTGGACCCATCGCTCCAGCTTCTTGTTAATATCTTATATAGAACTGTGGCATGCCCGTCAACGAATACTACAGAATTCATTTCAGGTGATGTTTCCCAGGCCAGTCTTAAGTATGCATGTTCTAGATCATCGGGATTCTCTGCAAAATAATTTTGAGAAACGCTGCTATCAAGTTGTCTCTATGCCTGTGGCATCTGAAGTCAGCTCGGGCCTGGATTCTAGCAGCTGCACTTGGCAGAGGCAGGGTCATTACGTTAAAACAGAGACTAAATTCTGTACCCATTTTGCAGCTGAGTTATTTGCCTGTCTTTTGTTACTCTGCTTTTTCAAGCTCTTGTATTTGATTTTATCCTGTCTCATTGAATTGAGTACAATTTTATCCTCTTGACATGTTTGTAGGCTTATTCACAAGAGAGGATTATTGATTTTTTAACACAAGTAAGCATAATTAGGGTTGCCCCACCAGATTGGCAAAAATAGCCTCCATCTTTGAAGGTTATTTCCCTCCTCCTCCTCCTTCTCTGGAGACAGAGTTTCTGTATATAGTCTTGTTGGCCTGGAACTCACTATGTAGACTAGGCTGGCCTCAAATTCATAGAGGTCTGCCTGCCTCTGCCTCCTGAGTGCTGAGATTAAAGGTGTGTGTCATGACGCCTGGCTCTGGCGATGTTCCTTCTGGAGGCCCCTGTTCTGTTCAAGGCTCCCCATCAGCGCCTGTAGCCTGGATTCTGCCCCACCGCATCCTGTCTATAGGCACTTAACAGGATCCTAGCTTGACCAAAGCTACCGGCTGTCCTCAATTTAAGTGATTTCAGTGAGACACTCTTTTGGAATCATTGACAGCATCTTGTCAGGGCTACAGCATAAGAAATGCCGCATGCATTTTAAGCACTGAACGATTTCTAGTCCCAGTAAAAGAGACCCCGGGGAGTTGACTTGTTTCTTAGTTGAAACCTCCAAAGACCCAACTACAGCAGGTACCTGTACACTGGCTGGCTTTGCATTTGTCTCATTTTTGATATCATGGCTAAACACAAATCACAAATCTGGTATTCAAAACATTATTTGATTAAAAAATCCTGATAATAGATGCAATATAATTTCAACTTGCAAGAGACTGTCAAAGGAAATGTATATCATTTTTGCTCTTTGCAACTAATATTCTCCCTGCTCCCACATTTTTCCTTTAATTTCTGCATAAACACACACACACACACACACACACACACAACTCTGTACCTATCTTGGGGCTTCTTAATCACCTATCCTATTCTCCCTGTCTTCTGCTTGGTAAAATACATGCAAATGCAATTTGAAAGAACAAGTGCAGATGCCACTGGCTCTGACAAGATTTTGTGCTGAATTAGCAAACTCAGAGGTAGGTATACTGATCTGTAACCTGACTGGGAAAAAAGCAGCGAAGAAGGATGCCTATGTGAGAAGTGTTTAGGAAAACGCCCCGTTTCAGGCTGCCTGCGGAAGCGGAAGTGGATTCTCTTATTCCGAGGGAAACTTCGGCATGGTCAATCACAGATCCCTTTCCATCGACCAATTTTCCTTGCAGGATTTTATGGAGCAGAAGTTAGGAAAATGTGCGTGGGGAGATAAGGATTTGCTTGTGGCAGTTTTAAGCTAGGAAGCTGGCTTCCAGGCTGTCATTTAGTGAACTCACTGCTCTCCCTTTGAAGCGTTCGCTCAATGCAGGCACCGTACTGAGCGGTTGCAGTATCTGTCAGATCAAGAATCGAGGCTGAGCGTGATCTAATCGCAGCAGAGGCAGGGGCAGATCTCTAAGTTTGATGCTAGCCCACTGCTACCTATGGAGTTCCAGGCCAGGCAAGGGTACATACTAAGAATAGATCCCAAAAAAGAAAGAAAATCAACACTCAAAAGTTGCACAGAAGGGATGTGCAGTTGTTTTTTTTCAACATAATATATATTTTTTGATTATCTCTATTGAACTTATTTCACAGTCTTCCAAGGTCCACCTCCATCCTTCTGACTCCCCCCCCCCCCCCCCTAAAAGAAAGGTGAAGGAGGAGGAGGAGGAGACGACAGGAGAAAAAGTCCAAGTCAATTTGTGTTGCTGATCTATTCACTGGAGCATGGTCAAACTCCCAGTGGCCAGCCCTTCAGAGAAAACCCAGTCCTTTCCCACCTGCACCCCCACCAGAAGCCTTCAATGATGGAGAGCTACACTTCAAATTTTATTTACAAATTTTAAGAGTTCTCTTCAATAGCTTTCAGCCTAGGCTGTTACTTTTTTTTTTTTTTTTTTTTTGCTAGGGGTTGAAGCAGGGTGGGCTTAGGGGGTGTCACTAAAGCCTTCTATGTCTCTCTCAACTGTGAGTCTGCAGTCATTGACACCACTACAAAAGTAGCATCCTTGCTCCTTACAGTTAGCAGGAACATGAATCATGGATTTCCACATGGTCTCTGGTATCAGCATGTGCTACAGACATATCCATAGTCTCCAGGGGCAGTATAGACTGTGGACATTAACATGGCTCTCTGCCCCAGCACACCATCATGGTCTCATGTTCCCTGGCCCACCACAGCCTTTCTCCTCACTGTATATTCACTGCTCATCCCTCTACCTTTCCCACCTCTCCATCACATATCTGCGGCATTGGAAACTGCACTGCCCCCTCCTCTCTCTCTCTCTCTCTCTCTCTCTCTCTCTCTCTCTCTCTCTCTCTCTCTCCCAAGCATATATTCATTGCAACTGGTCCTTGGTCTGGTTCAAGGTTTCTGGTTTCTAAAGCACCATAAATATTGGACTGATGTGTGATTGGCTAAAGGTTACACAGTTAAGCACATGCAAATCCTATTCTTGCTAATATCACAACTAAAGAAGTATCTATAGTGATGTAAAGGGGAGGGGAAGAGAGAG
Organism: Mus musculus; assembly: GCF_000001635.26. Lineage (NCBI taxonomy): Eukaryota > Metazoa > Chordata > Mammalia > Rodentia > Muridae > Mus > Mus musculus. Next base: position 48,706,446 of record NC_000070.6, read on the forward strand.
GAGAGAGAAAAAGGAAGGAGACAAAGGACAGAGAGGAGAGTGGGGAGAAAAGGGAGAGGATATTTAATGTTACTTGGGTGCTCTGTTCTCTACATGTTCATTAAGACATTTACCAAACTTGTTCAAACCCTTCTGCATATTATCTTTGCATTCTCTGTTATTCAGAAGGATATGTCAACAATTTCCAACCATGATGCGGGTTTCTTCATTTATTCTCTCATTTCCAGCATTTTTCCTCTTTACATATTTTGAGATAGTGTCCTCAGAGTGACATAAACTCTACATTGCATTTTCTTTTCAAGTATTTCTGTTTCTGTCTGATACAATTTCTATCTTTGTTTCTAGCAATACTTCCAGACTTAACAATTGCATTGTCTTATAGTGAAGATTGATCATCTTTTCTTGGTTAGCGTTGATGTGGTAAATATTAATTTTCCCATCTATTTACCTTTGCCTCATTTGTTTAAAGTACATATATATTCTGTGAGATTGGGATATTTCTGTCTTTATAATCACCTTCCATTTTGAGACGGGATCTCAGGATCACTTGCTACTCAGACTTAAACTCACTATATTGCTGGTTCTCCTGCTACCAACCTCTAAATGGTGGGAATTTTAGTCACACACTGTCATGCCCTGCTTATGTAGTACTGGGGACCGAACCCAGAGCTTTGTGTGAACACAGGTAAGTGGTACTGTGTGTAGTAGGCAAGCAGTGTACTAAACGAGTTAAGTCCCCAGTCATCTTTATTTTAAGACCAAAGTCTCACTAGGTTGTTCAAGGTGACCTTGAATTTAAGACCCTTTTGCTTCCATCCCCAGAGTACCTGAGATCTCAGACCTGGGCTGTCTGACATCCTGCTGTCTCCTTCTCACTCCTCTGTAGTCAGTCTACACAGCGTCTCAGTGTTTCTTTCTGAAATTATTTTCCTCCTTGAGGGATTCTCTTTTATAGCTGTACTTACACCAGCATTATTTCTGCTGATCAGAAATGCTCTTATTATTTTGATATTAAAAGTATTTTACCTTAAAATTTGAAGGAGGTTCTTGGGCACAGGATTCATTGTCGGGAATTACTTTCTCTTAGCCCTTTGAAGATATTTCTTTGATTTACTGCTTTGCTCCCATTGAGAAGTCAGCTGGTGTTTTATTGCCATTCTTCTAAAGTTAATGTAACTGTCCCTTGTAGTGTGTGGAGAGATTGGTTCCAGGATCCCTACAGATACCAGGACCTGCAGTTGTTCAAGTCAATGTTTTATTTCCGTAGCAACTGCATATAACCTCTATACATCTGCCCGTAAGCATCAGTCATATCTTGAGTTCCTAATACTGCCGAATACAATGTCAGCGACATGTAGTGTATTGTTACAATGTATCTTGTGCTTAGTCAGAGCAGAGTAGTCACACCTGGGCACCCTGAAACATTTGAATAGGGAACCCTGAAATATCTTCTGACTGATTTTTATCATTTCCTTTGTCACCGTTACTCAGTAGCTTGACTGTGACATGCTTAAGTATTGATTGCTTTTGTTTGTACTTTTAAGAGTTTGTTGTACTTTTTTTTTTTGGGAAAACCTTATGGTATTATTTCTTCACATATTGTTCCTGCTTTATCCTCCTCTCCTTTTTATTTCCTTGAGCTACTTTATCATGGTCTATATGCGTGCTTTCACCTTTTCTGACCCTGTATTCTTCCCTCCCCATGTTTTCTTCCGATGTTTTCCTTCAGCAATGATCTGTTGTTAGGTTATATCTCATCTAATCCTTTTATTACTCATCTTTCATGTTTCACCTTGCCATCAGTTTTCTTTTGGATTTAGACTTTCTATTTAACTTATCTCCCGATTTCCAAATCATTTCTCTACCTTCTATTTAGCCGACTGAGAGGTAATAATAGTTTCCTTACCTGCCGTTGAGACCTCAGTATTCAAATCTCTTTTAGATTTGTTTCTGTTGATTTCAGGCAGATATTTCTCCTCTTCTACCTTCCCCTCCTCCCCCTCTTCTTTCTTCTTCATCGGGTGTCAGGTGTTGTTCGTGAAGAATTTTGAAGATAATCTGAGGATTTGGACATTGCTTTCTTTCTCTGGGCAAGATTCCCTTTAGTGTCCACACAACTCACCTGGACAGATTAGCTTAATCCTCTCAGACACTGAGATGATTCAAGTCTGGCTTTACCCCCTGTGAAGGCCAGTATGCTTTTAGCTCATCCATATTCTTCATGTAGCATTTTGCTGAAAATATTGAGAATTTACCAGGGACCCTTGGTCAGTCTTGGACTCAAATATTTATCCCTTAAGCCCCTGAGACCTTGGTGCTCACTTTCTTGGCCTGTCATTTGTCCTCTTCACTTCCCAGGGTCATCAAGTTGTTCTCAGGATGATAAATTCTAGAATTACATCTGTCATGCTCTCTTTCTGCCTAGATATGGTCTTATTACTTATTTCTAGCTTTGTAGGTCTTTGAAGTTAGTAATATGCTATCAAAATTAACTTATAAATGAAGACACTAATATCAACATTTATTGATCGTTTAAAGATATTTTTCTGCTGGACAGTGGAGGTGCATGCTTTTAATACCAGCACTCTGGAGGCAGAGGCAGGAGGACCTCTGAGTTTGAGGCTAACCTAGTCTACAGAGTGAGTTCCAAGACAGCCAGGGCAATACTGAGAAACCCTGTCTCAGAGAAACAAGCAAACAAAAGAACAACAAAGTATTATTATAACAATAATAAAACATTGACCATCTGACCATCTTATCTAAACCTACCTTGGGAAATTTTCCAGTATGTGTGTCTGCTCCATATACAGATGGAATGGCACACACACCCAGTGACTGCTCATAGCATTGACTCTTGATGTACTTTAGAAAATAACAACCTGCACTCATTTATTTATTCTATCACCACATTTATAAATTCTGCTCCTGCTTCATATAGAATTTAAATGACTTGCAGGCTTATAGGTTTCCTGTTCTTTCCAAAAACAATCTAGATGAAATGTTATCTAAGATAGTTAAAAAACACTAACATTATTGGAGGGTGGGAGACACTTGACCAGTGTTTTTCTTTTAAGTGAGAAAGGATGTAAGGGGAGTCTGCATTTTACTGTCCTGCCCTGAAAAGCTTCCTGTTACACTGAACAAATTAGTTTGCTCTTTATTTGAAATCCATTTATGAAACTACAGATGTGGTTTTCTTCTCGGAAGCATTCCCAAGTGCCACTCATAGCGGCAGTATTGATTTTTAATAACGCTAGGTTCTGAAGGCCTGGGGGCCTTTGATAATATCTCCTCACATTGATAAGATCCTGGAAAAGACAAATGATCAGATCCAAATTAATATTGCTGCGCTCACAGGCATCTCCATCACATTTATGACAGTATATAAAGAAATCACGCTTTAATTGAAGATTGCCCGCAAAAATGGAAGAATTCCAAGATTCTTGATATCTAGAGAATGTTAAGGTGAAGAAGGTAGGAAATAAAAATGGGTTCATTTTGTAAAATAAGTTTTGGGCACTGGAGAACTGGAAGGCAATCAGCTTTGAAATGGTTTTAACAAGTCTCAGTCCTGTGGAAACCCCAGGCTCGATGCAGTCTCCTCTGATAACGCAGGTAAGTGGTACTGTGATACTGTGTACTTTATCTTTGGGAAAGGATCTAGCAAAGAACTGTGTGACGTCAGCTCTGGGGGGGCGGTGTCACAGACTCTGGGTTTTTACTTCCAGGATGCATCTCAAGACCTTATTTCAGGCATCACGTTTCATAAAAATTCGTAGAATGCTATGTGGCCTACAGCAGCCCCACGGACCTTGCACAGGATCAGCCTCCTCTTCTGTTGCTGTTGGGTTGCTTGAGGTTGCTTGAGGCTCTGTTCCACTAGGCTATTTTCCACAGATCTTCATTTTGGAATCCAAGATGGAGACGTATCCTACCAAGAACATAGCGCTCTTTGTAAATAAGCTTCTGTTTTGTGTGTCAGGAATTGGTAAGTTAAGTCCAAGGCCAACCCTGACAATGGTCAGGCAGATAAGCTGTGCCTGCAAGGAGATGGGAAAATCATGAGGACCAAGTCTTTTGCAGGGAAGGTGATAAATAGTTGGTGGCATTACGAGCTGCAACACAAATGACACCTATTTTAATGTCAATTCCAGCTCTGCAGAAGTAGAAGGTATTGGATGTCACTGAGTTCTTTCAGTTTTGTTTGGGCTTAGCATTGTCAGTTACTTTTGGTTATTTTTGGTTACCCAGGAAGCAGGTTTTCAAAGTGGCAACAGAGTTGAGACTGCGTGGTTGATTCTTGGACCACATTGTTCTTCCTAAACTCAAGGATGCTTATTTTCCTCTGGGAAATGCTTGATGGAGGGGGATGTTATATGCATAACACTAGTTTTTGCTCTCTTGAGTAAGATTAGTAAGTCTTCAATTTACTCACTAGGGGAAATGTAAATTTTAGGTAGTAAAATTTAAATTTTAGGTGGTTAAATATTACTTATATGTCTTAGTAATAAGACATAATAATTAACATTTGGGCTGCTATAGCAAAATGCCACAAACTGAGTGATTTATAATTAGTGCAAGCTTACTTATTTCTTATAGTTGTGAAGTTCAAAATGGTGACCTTTATCTCTGAGTTCTGGTCTATTGGTAGGTATCTGTTCACTGTGTCCTTCAATTGTAGTAATGAAATAATCTCTCTCATACTCAAGGGCACTAATTCTATTCATGAGGGTTTCATTCTTAGGGCCTAATAATCTCCCCAAACTCCATTTCCTATTGCCACCCTCATTACAGACTTTAAGATCAGAGGTACACAAAGACGAATAGCTATGGAGATAAGATGTTTCTACGAAGTCTTTTTTTTTGGTTTTTTGAGACCGGGTTTCTCTGTGTAGCCCTGGCTGTCCTGGAACTCATTTTGTAGACCAGGCTGGCCTTGAACTCAAAAATCTGCCTGCCTCTGCCTCCCGAGTGCTGGGATTAAAGGTGTGCGCCACCACACCGGCTCCCAAGTCTTCTTAATATATTTCAAAGTCCAATTTAATAATGAACAAGTATTAACCATCCCTTGGGAACTTTCTTCAAATTTATTTATTTTAACTGACTGATGGATTGGTGTGTGTGTGTGTGTATGCGCGCGCGCGTGTGTGTGTGTGTGTGTGTGTGTGTGTGTGTATGCGCGCGCGTGTGTGTCTGTGTGTGTGTGTGTGCACGCGTGCGTGTGTGTGTGTGTGTGTATGCGCGCGAGCGTGTGTGTGTGTGTGTGTGTGCGTGTGCATGTGTGTGTGTGTGTGTGTGTGTGTGTGTGTGTGTGTGTGTGCAGCATGTTCATGGTATTGCAAGTAGGCAGAGGTCAGAGGATAGCTTGCAGAAGTGAGTTGTTTTTCTTCCACCGTGTAGGTACCGGGAATTGAACACATGTCATCAAGCTTGGTGACAAGCTCTTTTACCTGTCTTTGCCATATTGCTAGTTTGTTGCCTCACAAAATTTGTTTTAAGAAGAGGAAAGGGATTGAAGGACAGACACAGAGACAGGCACACACAGACATTCACACACAGTACTCTAGATCAGCTGTGAAGTAACATAGGATTAACACTACGCATTAGCTTCGTTGTAAAAATTGATTTCATGACAACTTCAAGGCAGAGTAAGGTTGGTTACACTGATTTCTTAATAGCAGGTTATACAAACAAGTTGAGCAAACAGTAAGTTCATAGTCTTGAAGGATCTCACAGTATTGATATCTTTATTGTGTGGTTTGCCAAAAAGTTCAGTCTTTTGGGGGTCAAGAGACACAAATATGTCTACCTAGAACACCTATGAAATCTTTTTAGGAGGGTCTCTGTGTTTTACCCTTTGTGGGAGTATTCCTATGCCTCTTGCTTATAGCATAGCCTGAGTACTTTGGGCATTTTAAAGTACTATGTAAGCATACCTTTCACAAGCTATATTTCACCTCTAGATGAGTTTTACCTGAGTGACCTCACTTAGTAATTCAATGTGACTTTCTCTTTAATAGCACGTCAAAGAGATATTTGCATTCAACTCAGCAAGCTGCAATCTGTCTTCCCATTGGTATTGTTCTTCAGTGGGACAAGGAACGAGACACTCAGGAAACCGCGTAGATCCTACCCTTACCTTCCTGTCTTGCAGTTCCTTGTGCTTCTGTTTGACCTCTGTGCCTATGCCTAGCCCTTCCACACGCTTTCATCTCCTCCTTAAAGGCTGCCCAAGTGTTTGTGGAATTGTGTTGTCTTCTCCATCTCCGGATCTGTGTCCACCTAGACAAGCTCAGAGGAGCCATACCGCTCTGGTGTGCAACAGACATGTGTGGTGCCGGTTCACCTTGCTCATTTTCTCAAGTGATAACAGAAAATCTTGTAAGAAATAACCACGCCTCTCTGGGGACCCCATAACAGGGAAGAGTGGAGGCCAGGGAGACAGAGTCTTACACCGAAGCACAGAAGGAGCTCCCTGGGAAAAGGTCCGAGATGGAAAGAAAATCAGTCACAGCAGCCTTATTTATAATAGCCAGAAGCTGGAAAGAACCCAGATGCCCCTCAACAGAGGAATGGATGCAGAAAATGTGGTACATTTACATAATGAAGTACTACTCAGCTATTAAAAAGAATGAATTTATGAAATTCCTAGGCAAATGGATGGACCTGGAGGGCATCATCCTGAATGAGGTAACCCAATCACAAAAGAACTCGCACAATATGTACTCACTGATAAGTGGATATTAGCCCAAAACTTAGTATACCCAAGATATAAGATACAATCTGCAAAACACATGAAACTCAAGAAGAACGAAGACCAAAATGTGGACACTTTGCCCCTTCTTAGAATTGGGAACAAAACACCCATGGAAGGAGTTACAGAGACAAAGTTTGGAGCTGAGATGAAAGGATGGACTATCTAGAGACTGCCATACCCGAGCATCCATCCCAAAATCAGCCTCCAAACGCTGACAACATTGCATACACTAGCAAGATTTCGCTGAAAGGACCCAGATATAGCTGTCTCTTATGAGGCTATGCTGGGGCCTAGCAAACACAGAAGTGGATGCTCAGCTATTGGATGGATCACAATGCCCCCAATGGAGGAGCTAGAGAAAGTATCCAAGGAGCTAAAGGGATCTGAATCCTATAGGTGGAACAACATTATGAACTAACCAGTACCCCCCGGAGCTTGTGTCTCTAGCTGCATATGTATCAGAAGATGGCCTAGTCGGCCATCATTGGGAAGAGAGGCCCCTTGGTCTTGCAAACTTTATATGCCTCAGTACAGGGGAACGCCAGAGCCAAGAAGTGGGAGTGGGTGGGTTTGGGAGTGGGGGGGGGTATAGGGGACTTTTGGGATAGCGTTGGAAATGTAAATGAAGAAAATACCTAATTAAAAAAATTTAGATGTAAAAGAAAAAATATACATGTATTTATCAGGCTAAAAAAACAAACAAACAAACAAAACACCTGAAAATAAAACAAGATGTATTTGAACATAGAAAAAAAAATCAGGTGTCTCCTGACCTGGGACAATTGACCTCCTGTGGGCAGAGGAGGCAGATGTCAGCAGAGTGAGTGGAGAACCAGCAGGTAAGGGCGGGGTCTGTCTGTGTGGTTCTCTGATGCACCTGCTCATTCCTCACCCTGCAGGAGCATCATAGATGCGAACAGGAAGTGTACATCTGTTCAGTGTGCCAGTCAAAGGAGAAGTACAGCAAATCACACAGGATGAAACAGACAGCACGTGGCTGAGTTACTTATGAAACGTCAGCCTTGCCCTAATAATCTGTCCTTATAAAATGCCCTAATATGAAGGAGGTGCTGCTCCTTTCTGGGGCGACTTGCCCTCCCTTTGTCTTCTTGCCTTACTGCACCGAGGGATAGGGTAAAGGCTTGAAACACTGGAAAGAGCCTTCACAAAGTCAACCCCTGGCCATGGCCTCATTAAGACCTTGTCTGGTGTTTTCCTGAGGTTAATCAGCCTCAGGCAACCACTGGACAGGTTAATAATTACATTTTGCCTATTTCTATAATATCGGAGAGCATAAATTATGATTAAGGTATGTGTCCATTTTTTCCTCTCAATTGTTCTAGGCAGAGCAATTTTTAGAGATTTTTTTTTCAAGGCTGCACAGCACACTCAGCTCAGACTGAACGTTTAGCCAATCCCAACTAGTCTGAGTTTATGTGCTGGGTTTTATTTGGAAAGAGGTGACCTGCTAGCAGTTGGGTGATCAGGGGACCACACAGACCCCACCCTTACCAGCCTGTACTTTCCTTAACTCTGCTGACATCTGTCTTCTGCCTCCAGGATTGCCCGAGCTCAGAAGCCTGCATCCGAGATACTGTAACTGGACATTTTCTCAGGAGTTTCTTTAGTACTGTAGCATATAGGACCCTGTCTCCCTGGCCTGGCCTTCATCCTTCTCGACAGTGACCTCCCCACTAGGCACAGAGTTTGTCTTATCATCTGTCCACTCAGCATCTTAGAAGATCTACTAAGGAGCGGGCACCCCAGGCTCTAGCTTCTCAGACTTTCCACACAGTCAGTCTGTGAACTTCTGAATCCAGGAAATACAAATTTTGCAGAGCTGTTCTCCAGACCAATGTGGTAGCCTTTTCTAGTACCTCAGTGTGCTGTTAGACCCGGAAGGCTTCATTGTTATAAAAAGCATGTGCTGCCAAGCAGGCCTCAGTGTTCTGAGGATGCTTCAGAGGAGCTGGTAGCTTTTATCTTATGTCCATCCCCACCACAGATTCCAAAACATTGCTCCATTAAAATGTACAACTTTTGTGTTTTTAAGGGACAGTTAAACTATTTTAATTTTTAAAAGGTCAAGAAGAGTTTCTACTACATGGCTCAATTGGGGGAAGTATTTGCTTTATAAGCATAAGATCATGAGTTTGGATCCTCAGTGTTCATAAAAACAGCATGGCTGCTTGTGTCTGTCATCGCCATGCTGGGGTCTTACTGGTCAACCAGTCTAGCTAAGACATTGAGGTTCAGTGAGGGACCCTCCTGTCTTAAATAATACAACAGAGAAACAATTGAGGAAAACATTCCAATATCAGACTCTGAACTACGTATATCTTTATATACATGTGTGAGTGCACGTGCACACACACACACAGACACACACAGACACACACAGACACACACAGACACACACAGACACACACACACACACACACACACACACACACACACACACACCTCTACTATGAACCGAATCTGAATAGACAAACAACAGGCTAGATCAGAGCGTGACTAGAATGTTGACATGCATGCAGTTAAGAGGCTGGGCAGACTCACCATCACCAGGCCTTCCTCTGAGACAGTGCACAGTGGAGCAGGGCATGGTTTGTCTTGTTCATTGGGTTTGTGGCTGTTAGCCGCTTCTTCACTTCTCAGCCTGAGATCTATGGGGTGAAAAAGCACCCAGCCAGCTCCCATTCTCTAGCTTCTCTCTATCTCTCTACACTTTTCAGCTTAGTTTCTTTCAAGATAGTTGCCAGAATTCTCAGTTGTTTTAAGGATGACAGAGATAAGCATGACATCGTCTCCATCCTTCTAGAAATCAGAGCCCGGATAATGGTTGTTTTCAGCATGTGCATATGTGATGGTTTATTTTTAGATCACATTTTTTTTTTTTAAATTCCCAGTATCCCCTTTACTCTACTCTGAATTTATTGTCTCAGTGCTTTGGACCAAATTCCCTATTAGCATCTGGTTACACATATGTGAAGAGAGGGTTGTAAAATATATTTTCAACATTAACTATGAAAAGAAACTGGGTTTTCATTGTTTTTTGTAGAAATACACGAGGGTTTTCTAAATGAGTCTTTTACTGGCTTCAGTGACATCATGCTGCAAAGGTAGTTCTGAGGAGGGTTACTAAAGAATTGAACAAGTTCTGCTCCTGAAGACGAATGTTGCTGTGCATTCCCTCTCATTGTTAATGACCAGGATACCATTTGTTACTTGTAGTGACGTGGCAGCCAGCGTGCAGCGCAGACGGTGGTGGCCTGGAGCCAGTATGAGAGATGGTTGCTTTCAGGAATTCTGCAAAGTGGTAATTAAACCTAGCTATTACTGAAAATTAAATGATATAAAATTTTAATAAATTACATTGTATTACAGAGGCAATAAATATTCAAAACCACAGCTTCCAGGTTTAATATTCTTTGCTATTACCTGCGCTCCTGAGATTATTCTGGCTTGTATGCATGTAGCAGAAATTCTATGCCATAGCATCCTGCTATGCCTCTTCCCAACTCTTTCTAGATTCTGTGTTCAGTGATACATTCATAGCTAGGAATCAGCTCCATGGTTGATACACACTACACAAGTTGGAAAATATTCTCAGCTGGGCTTTGTCCTCACTGTCTCAGGACTCTTTTTACTACCACCTCAAACTTCCCTGTCTCAGGAACTTCTGATTGTCTAGCTTTAACTCACTCGCATCGTTCCTTTGATCTTTGCAATCTACAATGGGTAGTGGATCTGTGTTTCCTCTTGCGCTACCTTTTGCTGGAGCCTTGAGGATGGAGCTGATGCTCTGTGAGCAGACGGCATGGGAGAAGGGGAGACAAATGACTTGTTTTGCCAATACAGCTGCTCAGGCTATTGTCTTTAATTACACTTTCCTGCTGGACTGATAAGGAAATTGGTCTCTGACAGCAGTGAGAAGCTGTGAACCACAGAGCCCTGATATTTCTTTTTGCACACAAGCACTGCACACTAAGCCAATGAGCCATGAATTATTTTGACAATTGTGATTAGCTATGTTTCTACGATGTCAGGATCTTTGTTTTCTTAAAGTCATCGTCTTCATTCAGAAGTCTGCTGCTGCTGTTGGTGAAGATTTCAGTGGCGTTGGTGTCAGAAGCATTGTTTGTAGCTTTTTGCTGTACTCCTTACTCACACGCTTTTTTTCTTTGATGTTAAAAACAAACCTGATATATGCTTGGAAACACAATTGGTAACTATGACTTAACCTCGGTGACTTTCCCTATCCAATTCTCCCAGGTTCTTTTAGATGCCTCAGCAACTTGGTCTCAAAGTAAAGATTTATGGTGCTACATACATGTGTGCACACACACACTAAAAGTATTAGAGTCCTAAACCAGGGCTTTGCACATTGTGAGCAAGCTATTAGAATCTAAAAGATGCGATTTAAGAAATATGTTCTCACTAAAGTATTCTGAAATAACATATAAAAGATTGGGAATAGAGTAATTATTACAGGGTAAGTGAGTGTACCAAAGAGAATGCGATTTTTTCTTGTTACTGTCCATTGAGGGAATCATTTTAACCTTTTGCCTCAAGCAGGTATATACTCTTCTTATCCAAAGAACTTTGGAATATAATAATCTTGTTGCCAGCTCTCTGTTACAGAGAAGGGAACACATCAGAGAAACCACACTGGGAATCTCAGCTATAGACCACCTACCTTAGAGGGACAGAGAGCCCTAGCTTCAACTATGTGTTTCCAAATTTGCCCAAGGACTCAGCATATCTGTTAGTCATCTCTCTTTTTGCTGTGACCAAATGCCTGACAAGAAGAAACTTAAGGGAGGAAAGTTTTCTTTTGGCTCATGGTTTAAGAGGAGTACAGCCCATCATGGTGGAGAAACCATGGTGACATGAAGTGGGAAGGAGCTCCTCACCCAGCTGCCTCCTCAGGCAGGAAGTGGAGAGTATGAGGTGGTACGGCCAGTCTATATAGCCTCAGATCACGCCTGAAGTGAACCATTTCCTCCAATAAGGGCATTTGATATAGAAACCACCACAGGACATAATAAAACAAGCCCTTTGACTAAGTATTTAGGCAGAGACTCATCTTGGTAGCAAAAGTCCCAGATAAAACCATAAATTATTTAAGTATCCTAGTAGAAAACATGGCATTGTTATGTTGAATGTGTCAATTCACAGAGGAGGGTGAACAAATGAGTTCAGAAATCTGATTAGTATGTTTGTATTTTGCAACTTCCATCTAATAACCATATAACCTTGTGTTTAGTAATTGCACTCATGGTTGGATGTTAGCTTTGAATTTTTATGTTTATGTGTTTCATTCAAAGTGACTTGTAGAGGGCAGGAAACTAGAAAGGGCTCGAAAGAAAGAGGCCTTAAAGAGGCAAAGTGATAATACAACATATGGGATAGGAATGTAGACATGGGAAATACTGGGGTTATATGAACTCAAAAGAGACTGTTGAGAGCATGCACAAGGCCTGGAGATGCTCAAGCTGGGCACAGTTCCAGCATAGAGGAGGTTAGATGTTCATAGAGTCCCATCCTTAGTCAAAGGGATACTGGCATTTGATTGCTGCTGGATGAGGGAAAGTCACTTCATTCAGTGGAGTAACACCTGACATGTTGATTACACTCCAGGCGGGCCCCATGCCTAGGAGTAGTGTATGTGTGTGTGTGTGTGTGTGTGCGTGCGCGCGTATATTTAATAGAGAAAGTTGGGTGGGTATGGAGGTAGGAGAGGATCAGAGAGGAATTTGGGTAGGGGTATGAATAGGATTAAAATATGTTGTATGGAATTCTCAAAGAACAAATAAAACCATTATTAAAAAGAGAAGTGCTGGAGTTAGAAAACTTTAAGCAGGAACTGGAGAGCAGGGGAGAATGTGGAAGGAAGGGTTGGCAAAAGCTAAGTGTTTGAAAATGACCATGAAAACTACTATTTGGTATAGCTATTAAAAAATTAAAGAAAAATTGAGTGATAACACCCTTTATAGGTAGATAATGCAACCTTAAGAAGCCAAAGGTTATTAAGTGAAAATTCCCGTACCATATGTGTGGTACCTCTTTGTGAATTGTTCATCAAGGAGGCTCTGGAGGCCCCGACATTATAAGATATTAACATTGCTCTTGATTGCCCCTAAGAAGTAGATTGTTAGACTCTATTGCTGAAGACACCATATATTTGAGCTTTGGGACATAAAGAAATTTGGATCGTCAGTTCGAAGTTTTCTTCCTTTCACAGTTCTAGTTTTCATAGCTTTGCACACTGCTGGGATAGAAAAATCATTATTGGTCACACCCAGCTGTGGATACCACTGTCACAGTAATGGCCTGCCTGGCCATGCTCACTGAAGTAACAGTGGCACAGGAGCTAGTTTTGGGGGCAGACAATAGTTTTCTGATAGGATCTGTGGCCTGCTTTACAGGAGGTAACTTCGACCTGGTTTTGTAACCTAGCCAAAGCCTGTGCTGGGAAGTTCACAGGCCCCGGGGAAGACCCTCCTAGAAGTATTGGACATTTGGTTTGCTAAATGGAGGTGGTATAAAACTGTCTTCTAAGTTTATGTTTATAGTCATGGACTGTTACTGTTGTCAACTTTCATCAGAGAAGCTTCCCTCTGTGATGGACAGTGGTTAATGTAGAAACTCACAGCTGGTCAGAGTTCAGTCACTAAATGCTGCTCTGCTTAGCTCTTCCAAGGCTCAGGGATTAGGAAAAGGAGGCAGAGAGAATGTAAGAGCCAGAAGCTAAGGAGGAATACTAAGAAACGGTGTCTTCTGGACATGCATTGTACCCATGACCCCACAACAGCTATGGTCACCTGCGTAAGACCTACAGAAGACTGAGACAATCATCATTTCATCATGCATGGGGGAGGGTCTTATGAGCTCCCCAACCTCTCCTGAGGGGGGGGGGGTGTTCTTCTTCAGTACTGTGGCCACAGGATAAGTTGTCCATGTTCCAGTAAGTAACTCCCAACTCATGCTCTGCTAGCAACCATAGCTAAATTTGGTGGGTCACACACACACACACACACACACACACACACAGGTAGATAGGAAGAAAGGCTTCAGTGGAGAGGGAAGGGGGTTAAAGGGTAATGTGAGAAAAAGACCCAAATTCAGTATATACACATGCTAAGCTGTCAAACAGTAATAATATAACCATATATGCTTGTGTTTCTTAGACTCACATTATCTGTAAAATAGGAGTAATGATAACATGTCTTATGTAAAACGCTCAGCAGAGTTTCTGGAGCCAAGCAAATTCTTCACAATGTTAGCTGTACAAATGCTAGTGTAATTATTTTATTATTGGTTCCACAGTAAATTAGACTCTTATCAGAAACTATGCTATAATTTAATGCCTTTTTAATATATTAGAATATCTAGTAGGTGTTTCATTTTCATTATAAAATGAGAGACCCCCCACTCCCAAGTCCTTTTTATCTTTATTCTGGTATTCTAAATATACACTTCTTTGGGTATTAGTCTGCATTGCTTCTTGGTGCGGGTGGACTCTACCTGACTATTGGACCAGTCAAGGTGAAAAGGGAGAATTACAGAAGCAGCTCCCAATATGTTGTAGGCTTCCCCAAGCCTCTTCTGATAGGTTTTGCTAACAGGTGATTCAGTTTGCATTTTTGACTGTATAAACAGTGAAGATGTGGTAACAGAGCGAAACAGTCTTCTTACTGTCTACGACTTCATCCATTGATTTATTAATTGTTTGCTTTATTCATTCAATCGTGACAAACGACTTTCTAGAACATTCTAGTCATTCACTGTATCCATCTCATAACAGCCACTTCCAAGGACTTTTTGTTAAGTAGTAGACACATAAAAAGTGAGCAAAGAAATTAAATACAACTACTTGTTGTGGATAATGATAGTGAAAATCTCTTGTGCTGATGTCGAGAGGAGGATGCCTCCTAACCATAAAGACCATAAAGACAGGACCCAGCAAATGTTTCATTCATACAACAAACGTTTCCTGAATGCCTCCTTTATGGCAGACAGTTTTCAAACACCTGGGCATAGAGCAACAAAGAGGGCAACATGCTCCCTGCTCTCAAGGCTTTTATCTTTTCCTGAATGGATGCAGAATAAACTCATAGTGAAAATGGCAGATAAGAACTCGAGCCTTGCAAAGAATTAAAACAGGAAGAGATTCAGCTGAATGGCTGAATAGCTGCTTTATACAGGGCAGGATCCCTGAACAGGTGGCATTCGAGATAAGACCAATAGGCTAAGGAAGGAAACCAGGAGAGCATTTTGGGTAGAGAAAAATCTAGGAGATCTCCCAGTTACAGCAGAGCTCTCCGCAGACATTTATTCTTTGCACTTTGCCCAGTTGAGAGTCCCTCTGTCAACTACTGTCCTGGGTACAGAGAAACTTCTCTGATGACATTTGATGGAGATAGAATTTTTAAGGATAGTTTGATATTATATCCAATTAGCAAACTAGTAGGAATAGGTTCATTTTGAGTTCCGTCCTAGGCATGCATCTCTTCCTGTGCAACAGGGTTTTAAATCCAAGCTGAAAATGGATGGCTAGCCCTGTGATGCTATTATTTCATCCGCAGGGATAGCTTGCCACACTGGTCCTTAGTGTAGTTCATTGAGTTCACATCTTAGGGGGATTGCCGATGATTCTCTCCCACCGACATTCTGCATTGCACCTTTTAGAAGTACAAGTGGAAATAAGTAAGGATAATTATGTTACAGTCTTCCCTCTACCCAAGTCAAGACTCAGGGACCATCACCAAAGAGGGGACAGAAAGATTGTAAGAGCCAGAGAACAGGGAGGATCAAGGAGAAATGTCTTCTGGTCATGACAGGATCACTGCATTCATGAACTCTCAGCAGCTGTGGTTGCCTGCACAAAACCTGTACAGGGTCGCTCTAGTCAATATTTCAACACAGAGAGCAGAGGGGCTCACAAGTTCCCGTTCCTAGCTGAGCACTCTTGAGATGGCTTCTGGAGGAGAGCAGTGGATAGCTCAATATCTGTGGGTATATAGACAGCACAGGTTGGACTTGAGGGGTTATTAAATTTAAAAAAAAAGGACATGAAGTTAGAATGGCCTGGGTATAGGTGGATCTGGGAAGAGGTGGGGGTGGGAGTGGAGGTGAATATGATAGAAAGACATTGCATGCCTGTTTAAAGTGTGTGTGTCCCACACACAGTATTTGAATCCTGACAAGTCCTTAGCTCCTGCCAGTCACCTCTACTTATATCTTATTGACCAGCTTATATGCCAAATTCTTGCAGCACGGAGACAGTCTGTTATGCAGGAAGAGGAAAATATAGACATTGGGAAGACAGCAGAATATCCTGCTGACCACTTTCTAGTCATAGAATTTCTGAGAGGAAAAAACCGAAGAGGTTATTAATTTATGATCACTACTTTGAAGGAGATGGGTCTCTAAGGAGAAGTGACTTCTTTTTGAAGAAGTCTGATTGGGATCCTACAGCCTTCACAGAAACTGTTGGTACAGTTGACGTGTATGCTGTTTTAGTCATTACTCTATTGCTGTGAAGAGAAACCACAACTAAGGAAGCTCTTACAAAGAGTTTCTTTCGTTTTTTTGGGAGGGGGGCTGGCTTATAGTTTCAGATGTGAGTCTATTATCACGGTGACAAGCATGGTGGTAGACAGGCTTGGTGCTGGAGAAGGTGAAAACTACATCCTAATTCATAGGTAGTGTGTGTGTATGTGTATGTACATATGGATATGTGTGTATACATGTGTGCATGTGTGTATATGTGTATATATGTGTGTATGTGTGTGTGTGTGTATGTATATGTGTGTGTGTGTATGTGAGAGAGCTTTCAAAATTTCAAAGTCCACCCTCAATAACATTCTTGCTCCAAAGGGGCCACACCTATTAATCTGTTGAATCCTCGAAAGCAGTTTCAGTTCCCAGAGACTAAGCATTCAAAAATACAAGCCTATGGAGGCCATTCTTATTCAAACCACCACAAACGCTCAACATTTTCTCTTTTTGTCTCTCAATTTCCTCTCATTTGTGGTTTAATCTCATTTCTTTTTTGTTCAATCTTCTGGAGAAATGAGATAAAATCAGTTAGCACGATTCAATTACCTGAACCACTGAAACAGTATGAGCTAGTGATCCTCTGATGAATCAGGCATCCGGCAAGGCATTTGGAGATGAAATGTATGCTGTAGTCTTGTCAGGGTTTATTGACAGAACTAGGGACATGGGAGTGAGGGCAAGTTCCTTTGCAGAGAATGAGTTAGTCGAGTCAATTTTCATGCAAATGGGAAGGGGGGCATACATGTCCCACACTGATGAGGCTGGGAGTCTGAATAATCAAAAAATATATGTTCTAAATCCACTAAAGGACCGCATAAAGGAATGCAGGGTGAGGAGGAATGGTTGGCGCTGTGAAGTGTTGGCCACAAGAGGAAGGAGGATTAAGAGCACCGTGCCCATGTGAAGACATTGCTAGGCCTGAGTTAGCGGAGGTTGTCGTTAGTTGGTCTCTCCTGACAGCTGGTGTTTTGATGGGCTGCTGGTTTTGTCTCCCGTGTGTATGCATTGGCAGAGGGAAGGCTAATACTAGGCAGCTATTAAAAGAGAGAGAGAGAGAGACATTTTAAAATGCCATCTTTTGTGCATTTTCCAAGTGTGCCTTAAATGGTGGAACAAATGTCCTTTGAAATTCTCCCTCCCACCCTCACATGCTGTCCTTAGGCTGTCTACTAGGCTAGAAAATTGTGCTTTCAATAATAAACTTCAATTTGAAACTCTTTTTTTTTTTTTTGTTTTTTTGAGACAGGGTTTCTCTGTATAGCTCTGGCTGTCCTGGAACTCACTTTGTAGACCAGGCTGGCCTCGAACTCAGAAATCCACCTGCCTCTGCCTCCTGAGTGCTGGGATTAAAGGCGTGCGCCACTACGCCTGACTAATTTGAAACTCTTAAAACTATTATAAAAATAGTTCCACAATGCCAGACAATTCTAGTTGCTATTGACATTCTCCATCATGTTCCAACACACACACACACACACACACACACACACACACACACATGCACTCATGTATGCACGACCAGGGTCTAGTAAGTGTTAATTAAAGTGGCAGTCCATAGTTATGACATTTTCTCACTGTAGCTTCTTCTTAGAAAGTCGGTGAGTATTAAGTTTGATTTATTTTTTTCTGCGACAGCATGTTGCTCTGTGGTTCAGACTGGTCTTGAAGGCATGTACTTCCTGTCTCAGATTAAAAAGTGTTGTGATTGTAGGCATATGCCATCATGCCCTACTAGATTTTTAAAAACTTGATAGCAGAATCTAAAGTGTCTGGATATTTGGAAAGGCAGAAAGGTTTTGCTTAAAGGAGAGATTTTAAACAGGTGATAAAGCTAAGGGAACTGGGCCTGGTAGTGCTTACCCCACACTCTGGAGGCAGAAGCAGAGGCAGGCAGATACTTGTTCTATGTAGTGAGTTATAGGCCGGCCAGAGTTACATGGTGAGACCCTGATCAACCAACCAAACAAATGAATAAGAGTTCCTCAATCATGAACAAATCAGTGTCACTACTATGGGAGAGGAATTTTGTTGGTATTTTTGCTTGTTTCTTGTGTGTGTGTGTGTCTACATATGTATGGTGCATATGTGCATAGTATATACCCATGAATGTTTGTGGGTGTGTGTGCCCAGGCACACCCACGGATGCCAGAGGAGGAAGTCCAGTGCCCTACTCTATTATTATCTACCTTTTTATCATGAAACACTAGCTATCATTGACCCTGGAGCTGGGCAAGCTCCAACAATCCTTCTAGCCATCTTTTACAGAGCTGAGTTTCCAGACACATGCATAGCCAAGTACTGCTTCTTAATGTGAATTCTGGGGATTTGAACTCAAACCCTCAGGCTTATATAGCAACTGTTATCCACTGAGCCATTTCTATGGGTCCCAGGAGAGATGACTTTATAAGTTTGGGGGCTGAAGTGTGTCCTCCTCTTGCAGAGAACCTGGTATTAATTAACAAAAATTTATAATTCCACCTCATATTAAATCTAACCACACAAGGCATTACTATTTAAAGGTTAATTTGACATATAAAAAAGGCAGTCTCTGACCTCAATATTCAATTATAAAGGACCATTAGATGACTCCAAACAGCAGAAAGGGCAGGGGGATGTTTGAGCTTTTTGTAACCACCTTGGAACTGGAGATAGGCAGGTTCAGATTGTATAATCCTGTCACACCTGCACAGAAGGCCCCTAAAGGCCTCGAGAATCTTCCCCTAAGGCATTTTGACTCTTTTCTGTGGCAGCAGACCCAAGTAACCACTAATGAAAGTGTGTTTTCATTGATGATGTGGAGAGAAAAATAGTATGTGTGTGTGTGTGTGTGTGTGTGTGTGTGTGTATGTGTGTGTATGTGTGGGATGGTAACCAAAACTTAAAAAAATCTAAATATGTTATAGTTAGAAGCAGTAAAAATTCATTTACAGAGGTGAGCTGCCAGGGTGTAAGCAAGAGCACCGTCCAAGGCAGCCGGAAGGAAAGTGCACACTCAGCCACCGCCAAGGCAGCACAGTTCACTAGAGCTCCCGACACAGACAAGGCGCAGCATTAATTGCTTTGTTAGAAGAGAAACGGCCTAAAAATAAGTGAACAATCCTGGGCCCCAGAGGTACTAATAGCAGTGGAAACGGTTGCCATGGCAACAGCAAAGGCAGAGTCAACCAAACGAATTACTAATACATACGAGTGTAAATGCATCTGACATTGAATAATGTGAGCCTACTCCTTAGCAGATTCCAACACTATTTTTGAACTTGGAAAAAACCATGCTTCAGCATTTATCACATGCAGGGTTTATTTTAGTCTATGGATTTTACAGTGAGGGGTAGATTTTTCACATGACGTGGTGGGATTGATTAAAAAGTAATTCTTATTATAAGAATACCACGGGAACATTAGAGGACATTAAAAAATAAATGGCCTGTCATTCTCCCTGTCAGTACAACAGCTTGCTTATGCCTTCTTGCTCTTACCCCCTTCTGTGTTATTATATATCTTTAAAGTTCTGACAGTTTTGCATTCTGCGATCATGTAATCCCACGATGCAAGCATTTTCCATATTTTCAAAGTCATCTTCACAGCTGCTGATTAAAATGCTGTCATAGCTGTTTATCAATTGCATCATGTCGTTGGGTGAACCTTCACCTGTGTGAAGTGTTTATATATTCTTGATAAATTATATTCAGACAATGCGGCGGTGGACAGGTTGTGTTCAAGTGAATTATCAGCATGCAAGTTCTCAGCAGTACATCCGTTCAAGCTCGTACGTAGGCCATGGTGCATCCCAGCGCAGGAATACCTTCTAGCTGGAGGTTGGAGAGGTCAGCAGTTCTTGATTACTAGGCAGTGTCCACAATTAATAGAGTAGGGAAGAATGCTTTTTCTCATTATGCCGTATATTGCTTTATAATGCACATCTGCGTCCACACCTTGGGCTCTATTACAATCCCTAGTGTTTTCTGAAAGACCATTTCTTATCCCAAATGAATCTGTCAATAATAATTATTATGGTAAAAGTAAAAAAGCCCAGCCAACACGATTGAATCACTCCCTCATCGTCTGCGGTGAAGACAAGTGACTCTATATCACAGAATGACAATGCCTCTTGCATCCGCAGTAAATCAGGTGTCTTTTTCATGCTCGTTGGAAGTACGGCCTCATATTTAGAACCATTCATCTTGTTTTGTGTACATAATGGCCCAATTGGCTCAGAATAACTGTGTCAGTGTTTCAGGTTTTAATAGAGCTGTTTGCTTCTATGAGGATGCCTTCAGAATGTACTGCGATTCTGCTCTTAGATTAGAAAATCAAAGGGCAGCCTCATAAGACACTATGTAGAGGCTCTGCCTACACGTGGAAAATTCAATCCTGATGATGGATTAATGACAGGCTGCAAGTGGGATCATTTGTTATCAAAACTATTGTTTGATGAGCATTCAACTACTGAAGGGTTGTGTTCATTCAAATCGACCAAAGGATGTTGGCTTTCTTCTGCTGCCACTAAGATATGTGGAAAAGAGTTGCATTTGACCATTTTTGTCTCTGACGAAGTTATTCACTGGAGAGAAAGACAAGAGGCATAAGTATGAAGGGGATGGGAAACAGGATGAGGCCGAGAGATGCAAAGACTGGGGTGAGGTTGCTCTTACAAGTCCTTGTGTATTTGACACTGAGCATTGTTAGTGAGTCTCCTGGTCAGGAAGGAATGTCGGAGTGACTTTTGTGGGTATAGTGTGGGGCGTCATTTGAAAATCAGACTTTAAATGTCTAAATGTTTAGTTTAGGACAATTGAAGTGAAAAAAATTCTAGTTTTCTTTTTCCTCATAGCACAAGGGGGAAAAAAAGATTTAAAACTTCTTGTTATCAATATAATCCTGCCCCATTTTGTGTTGCTACAATAAGTCACCATTGACTGAATGTCTTACAAATATGGCTTCACAAAGGTTCAAATCCAGGGCCAGGACTGCTCAGGCCTGATTATTTTATCTCACTCTGGCCATCAGCTAGTCTTTGGCCAAGTTAAAACTCTCCAAACATCACCTCCCTCATTCTGTGGTGCTAGTATTCATAGAAGTCTTCTAGCTTTGTTGAAAAGATTCAAAGAGAGAATCCACAGAAATACTTAACAGGATTTGTTGAGCAGATGTGGTAACTAACAAATGCTAATTGTGACCATGGACACAGTGCAAAAGAAGGCCCTTTGTTCAAACTAAGGAAGATTTCTGTTTATGCCAGTTCAAATCCTACTGAGAAGCTAAATGGGTAATTTGACTCAGTTAGGGTTAGATGGAAATTCATAGTGAACATACACTAATCACACAAAGACTCCTAAGCAGTTCCTGAGACATGGGGGTGTACCTGCTCCTAAGTCATGGATTTTGTTACAGCTCCCACACTATGGACGGAAACAACCATGAATTCTCTTTCAGATAGCTCACTTATGTCAATTACTGGCCTTAGCTCTATTCCAATTACTTAGAGGTTTTTCAGTCACCAAATTATAGATTCCAACATGAAATGCACACCCTGAAATGAGTTAGATTCTTTTGGAGAAAGAATTCCCACTGTGATTAATTATTATGGAGGATATATTCCCAAGACCTGCTGCTAGAAGAGAACAGGAATGATTTTCTTTGATTTCAGTTGTGCTGTGCACTTTGTCAAATTAGGTCCTTCGGTCAGACTTCAGCAGTGGCTCTCAACCTTCCTGATGCAGTCACCCTTTAATGTAGTTCCTCATGCTGTGGTGACCCCCAGTTATCAAATTATTTTTGCATGGTTGTTGCTACTTCGTAACTGTAATTTTTCCACTGTTATGAATTGCAATGTAAATATCTGATATTTCTGATGATCTTAGGTGATCCCTATAAAAGGCTTGTTGGACTCTAAAGGGGTCACAATCCTAGGCTGAGAACCACTGCTTTAGAGAAACGTAAATACAGGATATATCTGCTGTGATTTGAACGTGGAATGTTCATCATAGGCTCATGTGTTTACAAACTTGGACCCCACCGGGTGGTAGCATTTTTGGGAGGAGGTGGAAGCTTGCTGGAGGAAGTGGGCCACAGGGTTGGGCCCTGAGGTTTTTTTTTTTAAATTTTAAACAAAATTTTTATTAGATATTTTCTTCATTTACATTTCAAATGCTATCCCGAAAGTCCCCTATACCCTCTCCCCCACCCCCGCCCTGCTCCCCAACCCACCCTCTCCTGCTTCCTGGCCCTGGCGTTCCCCTGTACTGGGGCATATAATCTTTGCAAGACCAAGGGCCTCTCCTCCCAATGATGGCCAACTAGGCCATCTTCTGCCACATATGCAGCTAGAGACACGAACTCTGGGGGTACTGGTTAGTTCATATTATTGTTCTTCCTATAGGATTACAGACCCCTTCAGCTTCTTGGGTACTTTCTCTAGTTCCTCAGTTGGGGGGCCCTGAGTTTTTATAGCTCACTCTGCTTTTAATAATCTCTCTATTTACTGACTGTGGATCCAATGTGATCAGCTGCTTCATGATCCCACTATACTTTCTCTTTCACGGCACACTGTACTCTCAGTCACCAGCTGAAACAAGGCCATTCTTCCTTCAGCTGTACTTGTCAAGTGTTTTGCACAGCCATGAGAAAAAAGTAACTGATACAGTATCTTTCTCTTATGGACATGTTTCTGGTTTTGTCAGCTATTAACAACATTACCCATCAGTTGAAGGAATTATCAAAAACTGATGACAGGAAACCAGGTGCTTGATATAACTCTGTAGAAAGTCTCATTCTGTGACTGGCCTTCACTAAAGACTGTACTCACCTTTGTCTCCATTTCAACTGCTAGGTTACTTGGGGGGGGGAGGTTGTACAAAATTTTGGGAGAACTTTACTAGTTGAGCTGGCTAATCTTATGTGAACTGGACACACAAACTAGAAAAGAGGGAACCCTAATTGAGAAAATGCCTACATAAGATCAGGGTATAGGCAAGACTGCAGGGTATTTTCTTGGTTAGTTATTGATGGGAGAGGGCCCAGCTATTTTTCATGGTGCCATCCCTGGGCTGGTGGTCCTAGTTATTTTTAAAAGCAGGATGAGCAAGCCATGCAAAGCAAGCCAGTAAGCAGCACCCTTTCATAGCCTCTACATGACCTCCTGCCTCCAGGTTCCTGTCTTGAGTTCCTGTCTTGACTCTGATGATGAGCAGTGCCATCAACGTCTAAGTCACATAGGCCCTTTGATCTACAACTTGCTTTTGGTCATGGTGTTCCATTGCAGCAATAGAAACCCTAACTAGGACACCTGTCATCTCCCCAAAGTTTGAGAACAAATTCTTTGAAACCTGGCCAACTTCATAAGTGAGAAATTCCAATGAACTTCTATGTGGCATGAATAGGGACAAGTGGAAAGACTTAGTTGCCACAGAAGTTTGAATTTTTCCCATTATATTCAGTCTCATTTAGATGCTTTTGCCCATATATACACTCTGTAGCTCTGGGAGGATCTTAGCCTATTGATAACAATGGTGATTAATTGTGAGATGCCTACTGTATGCCAAACTGTGGGGCAAGTGGACTGTGCCACCAGATAGAAGAACTGGTAAGGCTGAGCAAGCCCAAACCCCAGGAAATCTCAGAATTGAGAATGGTAGGCGTGGGGCCAGCTTCCTGCCAAACCATCTGATCTGGAACACATAACCCTGCACTTCACTGAGAGGATGGTGACAGTCGGTCATGTAGCATGAAAACCTGGAGTTCTCTATGCTAATAAAGTATAGATATGTCTCAAGTGTTTAGTCAAGGAGCTTCACTTCCTGAGCATTCCTTCCCCGGAAAGGTATTTAATGCCTGGTTCATCTTGAGTAAGGTGTATGCATTCACATCCGCCATCAAAAAGGCAGTTTGAGCAAGCAAGACCATATTCTTCATCAAGGATCGAGGCAGGGGAGGCCTTTATCATAAAAAGCCATGCCTAAATCTCCCAGAGAAGGCCTTTTTAAATCTGCCAGCCCCTCAGCACTCTCAGCACTCATTAGGAACCAAACTGGATTCCGCCATGTCCAGGACTCAGTTCCTCCCTTCCTGCCTGGTGCCAAGGGAAAGTGCTGAACCTTGGACCCCGTTCCCAACTCCCCAGTGGCGTCTGGGTTACACAGGAGGCCTGGAATCACAGCATCGCCCCAGACAAAGCTGTTTGTTCTTGAGGGAAACACGCGCTGGAACCCCTATCACGGACTGTGTTCTTCCTTTCCTGAGTTGGCGCTCGGTCAATCCAGCTAGAGGTAGACACACAGCCCGACACTAAGTTATGCTCAGTACTCTGCACTTATAATCATATGTCCTATTTGCTGTAAAGTGGAAAGATATATATCCTTGCTACCCATCCCCAATTTAGGAAAGAGGGAGCAGAGGCACAGAGGTAATTGCCCACTATTGAACTACCAGCAATGTCTGCTGTTGACAAGTTATTGAGGATGTTGGACTTCTGGACTTCATCCTATATGTTGTAGTAGTTCCTGGTCATACAAGACTTTTTCCAAGAAGCATTCTATACTTCCTCTCTGTCATGTAGAGGACTCTAGTGAACATTTGTGAATGTTAAGTACCAATTGAATAGACTTATTGATGCTAGGTGTCCTCCATATACAGAGCGCCTGTTGCCCATAAGCTTTGTCCCTGTAAGGGCATCTGGAACCCATATTCTGCATTCCAAAAACTCAGAAGTCATGAAGTCCTTTAACATAATAGGCCTGTGTATGGTGCCTCAGTAGCCCATGCAGCCACTCAGCATGAATGTGAATTAGTTTCCATCTTCATTGTTTTAAGTCCCAGCTAAGGAACTCAGAACACTGTGACATCTTTGTTTACTCTGTCTTCTGCAAATGAGGTGACCACATACACTTAGATGGACATCCTCCAGATGTCCCTTGACAACTACATTCATAGGACACGCGAAAGGGAGCTGTAATAGTAGAAGAGCCATTGATTAGGAAGAACTCAGATGCTATTCTGAGTAGCTAGGATCTTAAAGCAGGAAGGGATAATAAACAGGGGACTTACCTAAGCAATTCTTGCTTGCTTTAGGAAGCTCATACCCAGAATATACATTAGCAAGGAAGGAAGCAGCAAGGAACCAGAGTAGCAGAATTCTATTGTACTAAAAGAGCAATTCTGAAATTTGCAGGCATGAGAACCCTCACAGAGCTTGTCTGACTCAGATTTCTGGGAGTGAGGTCTAAAAAGTTGCTGGCCTGTAAATTTCTCAGGGGATGGCCATGTTCTGGTCTGGGAGCCCAGCTGAGAGCTTCAGCACAATGGAGAAATAATGGTGACTTAGTTCAACACACTGGTGGTTGGGTTAGGGACGAGGATTCACAATTGAGAGGTATTTAGGAAGCAAAGGTTGTAAGGTAAGAGTAGTGAAGAAGAGAAAGGTTTTGATCTGGATGGGTAACTGGGTTGATAATGATACCATTGGTAGAGCTGAGAAGGAACTCTCGGGGGAGAATCAGAACCCTTGGGAGTGCCCTCTCCTCAGGGTGAATGCAGCTTGCTTTATCTTGTATAGGGGGTTTCATTGTGGATGGCCACCTCTCAACCTCAGTGATTTCTACTTCCTAAGTATCATGGAAGTATTTTGTGAGGGCATTTTAGTAAACAAAGTAGCTTTTGTGGATGGTTCTGTGTTATAAAGTAGGGCTATTGTGTTGGTTTGAATAGGAATGGCCCCCGTAGACTAGAGTTTGAATGCTTGGCCCATAGGAAGTAGCATATTAGGAGGGCTCCTTGTTGGAGGAAGTATGTCATTGAGGATAGGCCTTGAGGTCTCAAATACTCAAGCTAGGCCCAGTGTCTCACTTTCTGTCCCTGCTGCCTGAAGATGCAGATGTAAAACTCTCAGCTACCACTCCAGAGCCATGTCTGCCTGCATGCAATCATGCTTTCTGCCACGATGATAATGAACTAAACCTCTGAACTGTAAGACACTCCAATTAAATATTTTCTTTTATAAGAGTCATCGTGATATCTCTTTATAGTAATAAAACCCTAACTAAGACAGAAGTTGGGACCAGGAAATGGGGGATTGCTGTGATGGGCCTGAACATGCTTTTGTTTGGAGGAGTGTGGACTTTGAAACTTTGGATTAAAAAAGCAGTTGAGAGGAACTGGGAGGTGGACGGAGGGGAACTGTGAAGGGATGTAAAAACTAAATAAATAAAAGGAGGGGAAAAAGCAAAGTGGAACTTTATAAACACTGGAAAAAAAGAAAAGCAGTTGAGTGCTTTAAGTGGGGCTTAATTGGCTATAGTAACAGCACGGAAGACAGTGGAGCTAAGGGTGCTTTAAACTATGGGAGCCTGGCTCAAGAGGGTTCAGAAGAGAATATTTGTATGTGGCCCAGAACTGTTCTTGAGGTATTTTTGGCTAAGAATATGGCTGCTTTTTGCCCTTGTCTGAAACATCTACTTGAGTCTGAATTGAAGAGTTTTGGATTAAGCAAATTGGCAGAGGAAATTTCAAAGCAGCTTCATATGGACTCTGTCATATGGATGTTAGTGCTTGCTTCAGTGCAGGTCTATGATGAAAAGGAGCAAGTTGAGCAAATAAAAATATAAAATGTACAGATTGAAGAGGAAAAGGGCACTAGAAAGTGGAATGGAGCTATGTCCTGTGTTCAAGGAGATAAACATTAAAAAAAAAAAAAACCCTGATGCTAAATAGAACAAATGGAGTGGTGACCTCAGGGCAACAATCCATCCAGCTAAACTTCCAATTTGTGAAAAAGAATTAAATAGCTTAGAGATGTGTGGTTATACATGCCTTTAATCCTAGTACCCAGGAGGCAGAGGCAGGTAGATCTCTGAGTTTGAGGCAAGCCTGGTCTATAGATCAAGTTTCAGGACAGCCAAGCTTAGGCAGTGAAAGAAACCATCAGAAATAGCCAATGAAGAAGTATTGAATGAAGAGGCCCCATTCCAGACCCAGCAAGCAGCTTCGGCCACATGATTCTGGCTTTGGAGTTACAGATACAAGAAGGGAGTTATGGAATCTTCCTCCATGGCTAAGGAAAGCCACTAAGGCTAGACCTGTGTCAGGGTATCCCTGCATGAAAGCCTAGAGAGGCCACTGTGTGAAGCTGTGAAGGGGAAGCCTGGGTTGCCTTGGAGATTCCAAAAATGTTGGAGATGCTAGAGCTATGGATACCTGCTGAGGAGAGCTACTAACAGGGAGTGAAACCAGTCCATAAGAAAGAAGTATGTGATAGTCAACAAAGCTGATAGGATTTGGAGATCTGAAGACTGCTTTGACATCAGACACGGGGATGCAATGTTTGGAATTTGCCTATGACTCTATGGGGGTCATGCTTGATTTTGGTCTTGCTTTGGTCGAGTAT
Source organism: Mus musculus (assembly GCF_000001635.26). NCBI lineage: Eukaryota > Metazoa > Chordata > Mammalia > Rodentia > Muridae > Mus > Mus musculus. The sequence continues at coordinate 48,734,150 of NC_000070.6, forward strand.
TTCCTCAGTGTGTTTCCTTCCCTTCTTTTTGGAATGGTAATGTATGCCCTGTTCCATTGTATGTGGGAAGTATGTGAGCTTCTTTTACATTTTGATTTAACAAGGATTACAGTTAAGAGATTGCATGGGACTCAGAAAAGACTTTGGACTTTTAAACAGGGTGAGACTGATACAGACTATGGGGACTTTTGAAGGTGGAGTGAATGTTAGTGAATGATATCTGAACTCTTGCTACCTCTCCAGCACCATGTCTGCTTGCGTGTTACCATCCTTCCTGCCATGACAATAATGAACTAAATCTTTGAGCTGCAAGACAGCCCCAATTAAATATTTTTCCTTATAAGAGTTGCCATGGTCCTGGCATGGCATGGTCTCTTTATAGTAATAAAATCCTAACTAAGGCAGCTATTTAAGGATGAGGAGATCTAAGTGAGATGCAGGAGGCTTCCAGGAGCCATGTGATGTCACATTATGTCCCTATAACAGTGCTGTGTTGTTGTTGTCATCAACCATTATGTTAATTCTCACTATGTAACAAGGAAAATAACTTACATATATAATGTTTATATGTACATACATGTATATACACATTCATGAATATACATATATGTATATATATATATATATATATATACACACACACACAAAGACTGACAGACATACACACATATACACATATACACACACATGAACACACACACACACACACACACACACACATACACACACACACACACATGAGTTTAAATGTAGCACAATGGGTACAGAGCCTGATGTGTAAGCAAGCATAGGTGCATATGTGCATTAAAAGTGGAAGAGGAAGTAGGATTTCCCCACATTTGCTACCTAACCGAAGAGAAAACCCTGTTCATTGTGGCTTTGAGAAAAAGCTAACCAATAGCTGGTTAAATTCTCAGGCTGGGATTGGTCAGCCCATGCAGAAACCATGGGTAATTTTTGGCAGTGAGCTCTGCCATTGGAAGCACGCCTGCGAAGGCGAATGAGAAAGGAGCCTCAAGCAGGTCATAACTCATGTTTCAGTGATGCTGTGACTGGAGGAGGGAGAATGAAACATTTATGAAAATGACTTTTTTCCAGCCACACATTATGTTTGTCAAAGTGAAAATGGCAGGGGCAGGAGTCACTTCCCCGGAGACCCTGTATTGCACATCTGTTTTCTTGCAGGTCTTAACTGTGTCAATCCCTGTAGTGATCTGCTTTTGCCTTACTCCCAGGGCGTGTGAGGCTGCTCCCGACTGTCCACAGCACACTGACCACGGTTTGCCCCGTGCTCTAGCAGAAGCATGGTAGAATATTTCTGTGGCTGTGTAATGTTTGGAATTCTGGGAACTTTTCAGATAAATGTGAGAGCCTCAAGAGGCGGGATGTGGTGGCTGTTGATCATTTAGGGAGGTTGGTTGTGGTTTGCTAGTAGCTGTGGTCAAAGAAGAAACAAAAGGAAAGAAATTAGCCCCAGGGATTTTCCTAATTCCTCTCTCCCCTTTCTCCTTCTTTCTCTCCTATCTAGTGATAGGGGGTGAAACTAGTGGGATAAAGGGTGGGAAAAAAAAAGAATTGACAAAGTAGGAAAGACCAGCTACAAATACCAATGGGAGGAGAAGGACCACAGACTCCAAGGATCATGGCCAAATTAATTGAAGCAAAGAATTAATTAAAGCAAGCTTTCTTATTCATGTATACTGGCTGCCTCCCCTCAGACAGGGTTCAAAAGATCAGCATCGGACCTGGGCAAGAAAAAGTTTTTATAGCTCAGGGGTAGCTCAGGGGCAGGGGTTTCCAAATGGGGGAGGTTACATAGATGAGGTTACAAGAGCATAATAAATGGGTCATAAGTAACCTTTTGAAACCAAGATGCGATTGCAAGGTGGTCATAAGGTAGCCATAACAGCAGGTGGTCATAACAACCTTTGAAACACAGGCATGGTTGCCCTTTCCTGGAAAAGGCAGTACAGAACCATTTGTAGTTAAGGTTACAGGTGGGCATAGCACAATCCTTGAGATATTTAATCATAAACAAGAAAGGACCTAGTTTGTCTCCACTTTCACACCTTAGATGGAGGCTGGCTGGTTTCTCAGCTGAATGCGTGTGTATTTAAAGGTGAACTCGTCACAGGTTCGTATCCATTCTGTTAGTTGTTATTGACTTATCTCATGTCTTCCTGGGTGAGGACTTTTCTTGCAAGAGGTTAAGAAACAATTAGTTTTCTTCAGCAGGGATGAGCTTAGGGTACCTGGAAAGTGGAAGCAAAATCATGCGTGCGTGCGTGTGCATGTGTGTGTGTGTGTGTGTGTGTGTGTGTGTTGGGCACTGAAAATAAACAAAACTATAAAAATTGAAGAGAAACATACCTAGTTTCTTTTTTCTTTCTTTCTTTCTTTCTTTTTTTTTTGGCAAATACAATTAAAAATAAATCCTCTCATGTGACCAAGGGACCGATCAGTCATGTGACCAGCCTGCAGTGGGAACCACCACAATGTCAGATGGGAGAGAAAGAGAAGTGGAGCAGCTTGAGCATTATGAAGAGAGAGATTGAACGGGAGACCTGATGCTGGAGCGGAGTAGCCTGCTGTGAATGTCCAGCTCTGCCACCTGGGGCCATGGTGAGGTCCTAGCTCAGGCTGCTGCTGAGGGCTAAGTCTGAGTCTATGGCTATACAGTAGCGGGGGGTCGGTGTCAATGTCTGTGACTCTTATTACTACTAGAGAACACCGGGACATCCCTCATCAGGGCAGTCACCTGGATGTTCAAGGGCTGTGCAGAACTATCCCTGCCCCTCGTTGGATGTGCTGCTTTGGAGAGCTGGCCCCATCACTCACCCCAACAGCATTCAGGAGAGCAGGCCTTGTGCCTTGCCTAGGCAGCACAGTGGAGCTGGCCCTGATGGAAGGGGCATGGGTAAGCTGAGCCCCAAGGACCTGAGAGAGGGAAAGCTTGTCCCTGCCACTCCTCTGCTGTGAGATGGCCTGGGTGGAGTGAGGTTAGGGGGAGATGCCCTCTGTCCCCTTGCCCTTGGCCACCTGAGGCACTCGGGAAAGCTGATATGGGGGTCATGACTGCAGCTGAGCTGGTCCTGCAGCACTCAGGAGAGTGGGTCCTACACCTCACTTGGGTAACACTGTAGAGCTGGCTCTGGTCAAGGGGCACAGGTGAGGCAGCTCCCAGGACAAGAATGAGGGAGAGTTGGCCCCACCATTCGGCTGCTGTGTGGTGGCAGGAGTGCAGGGGTGACTATTACTCCTACCCTGCAGTAGCTGGGAGAGCTGGCTCCAAAGGCATGAGAGCAGGAGAGCTAGCTGTGCCCCCTCACTTGGCTGTAGCACTTGGGAGAGCAGGCCCTCCACCTCACCTGTGCAGCATAGTGAAGCTGGATCTGGGGGCATGGGTGAGGGTGAGCCAGCCCCAAGGGCATGAGAGCCGGAGAGCTGACCCTGCCTCCTGCTGATGGGGGCACTGGGTGGCCTAGCCTGAGCAGTGCTGGAGAGCGTGCCCTGATTGTGTAGATAAGGGAAGACTGGGTCACTGACCAGCTCAACAACTACTCTGGACTCTAAGCTGGCCAACCCCCAAATCTATATCATCTACAAATGTCTGGGGTGAGTGAAAAGGCCTGTCCTGCTGTTCCAAAGCTGCAGGATCTCCATGACACAGGGCAACAACAGGACTGGGAAGAGTCCTGATGATGACCCAATATTGATGGTGTCACAGAAGCCAGAGATCCCGAACCAGACTCATTGCAATGAATATTTGCAAGTGAAGATGTGTGGACAGAGGGCTATACTGTGGGGACACACTGTGACATATTATAGATTCCATGAAGAGATGTGTTCTATGCTTTTCTTTGTATGTTTTTTATTTTTGGGGAGAGGTTGAAAGGACAAAGCACAGATCTAAGGGGATGGGGAGATGAGTGGGACTTGGGTACAAGATGTGAAATTCACAAAGAATCAATAAAAGTAAGAAAAAATGAGGTGCACAAAGAAAGAAAAATCAATCAACCAACCAACCAACCAACCAACCAACCAACCAACCAACTAACCAACCAACCAATCTTCTAACCCGAGAAGTCATCTCCACAAAAGTTAGAACTGAAGCCGGTTTTATTACTAAATATCTGGTATGGTCAAAGTGAGGCCTTTGAGAGTGGTGGAGGCGTTCTCTCTCACACCAAGAGAGCATAAATTGGGGTGCTAGGGTTCCATACAAATAGCTACTAAACAACACAGGGTCATAGCTTCCGGTATCTTTGTCTTGGGAACTGTCAGAACAAAAATCATAGGGAAAGCGAGGTCAGTTTGGAAGGTGTGTTATAGGACTGTAGAGGCCCTGAAGAGAAAGCAAGCAGGTTACTGTGCATCAGGAACAGGTCCACGAAGTAGGGCACACATGAGCTGTTGGGCTCTTTATGGGGCTTATGGAAGAAACTGGGTGTCACATGGGTGTTACCAGAAATTTGAGGGAGTCTCCCAAAGTCATCACATGTGACTGGGGGAAACTGGGGTCATATTTGAGGTCCTTAGTCTTGTAAATAAAGAATTTAAGAATGCATTTAAAGAGATTCAAAGGCAATTTTATTATAGTTTCAAGGAAAAATATTCTCTAAGCAGGCAATCTCAGCAGTTGCCTGGAGGAAGATAGAAATAAAGAAAAAGTCCTGTCATCAATCAGTGCAAAAAAAAAAAAAAAAAGCCATTTTCTCTCATGTAGGAGGTTGGGCTGCTCCGTTTGCCACACGTGGTTAATTCCAACTGCACTTGGGGATGTGCTGGCTGTTGTTAGCAGGAGGGAAAACAGGCTTCTGTGTCTTTGTGATGAGGGAGTTTCGGAGCCTGGAGCACTGATCTCCTACAGCCAGGCTCTTTTCCTTGCCTAGGGACTGGGAGATCTGAGCTAACTCTCCCTTTATATTTGGATCTCAAAGACATGACTCCAAGTTTCAGAGCAGGTCACCCAGGTCATAAAACTGACAAAAGATCTACCTAGTTTTGAAGACATGGATATACATTTAGAAGAGAAAAGCGGCTACTTCAAAGTTTTCTGAAGGCAGTGATCTACGGAATGGGAGGAAGCTCTCTTATTTTTCCTCTCCAGTTATTTCTGCTCCACCTCTCCCTTGGATTCATGATTCTCTCTTAGGTAGGGAGTACCGATGTATGTCTTCATTTTTTTTAACAGGAAATTTAGATTTTCCCTATAGATCTACAGTTTGTTCTTTTTTTTTTTAATTAGGTATTTTCCTCGTTTACATTTTCAATGCTATCCCCAAAGGTCCCCCATACCCACCCCCCCAATCCCCTACCCACCCACTCCCCCTTTTTGGCCCTGGCGTTCCCCTGTACTGGGGCATATAAAGTTTACAAGTCCAATGGGCCTCTCTTTGCAGTGATGGCCGACTAGCAGTTTGTTCTTATAATACTTATTTAATAATCTAGCATTGCTGCTGGGCAGTTGTGGAGCATGCCTTTAATCCCAGCACTTGGGAGGCAGGAGCAGGTGGATTTCTGAGTTCGAGGCCAGCCTGGTCTACAGAGTGAGTTCTAGGACAGCCAGGGCGATACAGAGAAACCCTGTCTCAAAAAACAAAAAGCAAATAACAAAACAAAAAAAAAATCTAGCACTGCTTTAAATTTTCACATTGTGTATGTGTACATATATTAATAGTATTCATGGATTAATTTGGTAGAACTAGACAGGGCCTAGTGTCTCTCCCCAGCCTTGGGACACGGACTCAGAGGAGAGAGTAGCAATGGGCCTGAGTGATGTAGAAATGGTGAGGCCTAAAGGACAGGGACCCAGAGTTGCTGGTAAGCCAGAGCTATCTGGTTAGCACGAGGAAGCTGTCTGCTGAAGGCTCTTCATGAGGTACAGCTGAGCCGCCAAGGATCCAGAAAGGATTAGAGATTAGTAAGGAGTCAGAAGGAGCAAGCTAACTTGCCATTCTGCCTGTAGGGCTCAAGATCCGAGGCCCTAGGAAGGGAGCTTAAAGCGAGAGCCTAGATGCTCTAGGAAAACTTTACGAGATCTGAGTGGGTGGGAGTGAGTGTGGTGAGTGTGGTGAGTGGGTGTGAGTGAGTGTGGTAGTGGGGGAGACCAGGGAACTCAAAGCAAGGGTGTTTGTCACCAAGCCTGATGACATGAATTCTGTACCTGGGATCTACATGATGGAAGTGGAGAACCAGTTTCTGCCAACTGTTCTCTGATACATACACACACACACACACACACACACACACACACACACACATACACACACACACACACAATTTTAAAAGCTTAATAAAAATATTCTTAAAAATACAAACATGGATGTAACTGATCACAATTGGTCTCCTGTCTGTCTGCCATCCTCAATTTCATCAGGAGCATGAGATGTTCATTGAAGTGAATTGAGACAAGAGTTAGTGGCTTGGACTGTGCTTTGAACTATTAATTTGTTCTTTGATCACAGATTGCCTATAATGTTAGGAAATGTGTTTTAAATAGCTAAAATGTCCTATTAGGGGGTGCTTGAGAGATGGTTCAGTGGCTAAAAACAGTGGAAGACTTTATAGAGGACCTGGGTTTAATTCCCAGCAATGGCATGGCTGCTTACAACAGTCTGTAACTCCTGTTCCAGGGTATCTAACACCTTCTCCTGGCCTCTGCAGGCATCACAGCACCTGAGGGGTACCTGTACATACATGCAGATGAAACATCAATTAAAAAAACAAAAATAACAACAGAAATACCCCAAAAATGCTATTAACAACTGGAATTAGCTTCAACTCTCCTAAGCCAAAGGGAGTTGGGTAAAGAACAGGCAGAGGGACCAGAGCTGGGCTCAGATCTCCTCCTCTGCTTTCCTTTGTTGCCATCAGGCTGTCTCCTCAGGAGGCATGCCACCTGTGGCTTCAGGTTTTCACCAATGATCCTCAGTTTCTGGGAAGGCGAAGCAAGGAAGAATCTACTGTTTCTGTCTGCTCGATTCCTAACTAGGCCTTTTGGGGCTCTGTGATCATAGCTTATGTACCAGGGAAGGATACTTCCTGGCAGAGTTGGGTTCATGTGACTTACAGTTAATAATGCTGCTGTTGATGGGTAGGGAGGGTAACTGGGCTTAATGAAGTACCTTTATGTAACACCAGTGTGCCTCTCTACATGTGGGCACTGTTTTATTTGTCTTTGTGATCCCAGTGTGTAGCAAAGTATCTAGGACCCAGGAGGTCCCCAGTGCACGTTTGATGATTGGATGAACTTCTACTCACTTGCTGCCCAAGTAGAGGGAACATCCTTGGAACACCTTGGCCCCCAGGAATACTAAAACCCAAGGATGCACAAACTATATAAGCATATAAAAGTACCTGCTCCTGTATAAAATGGTATATTTGTATATAACCTATGTGCATGCTTTTCTATATTACTTAGGATGCCTAGTACAGTATGACAAGGGATGCACACATTCAGATTCCTTTTGGTACCTTTGCTGAGTATGTGTGTGTATGTGTGTGTATTTTTGAACCTTAGCTGGGTTTATGCATATGGAACTTGCTGACTGAGATGTCGAGATTAACCCTCTGTTAATCTGATGGCAGTAGAAAAGGCATGAAGGAACAGATTTTGGACTCTACCAGCAAATGATGTTAACACCAGAGAGAATTCACTAACTTTTAAGTCACTTATTTATAAAGCCAGCTGACCATGACTAGTGCTTAGTAAGGTACTGTTTAGAATGGCCACTGCCAAATAACCAGTACTGTAACAATAGTCTTTAGACAAATAAATGAAACTTGGATGAGATGGGATTTTAATTAGATAAGTACAAAATGTTATAAATATTTTATATGTATTGTGTTAGGTAGTTAGATGTCAACAACAAAAGCTATATTCATTTGAGAAGAGGGAGCCTCACTTGAGAAATGTCTTCATAAGATTGGCAAGTCTGTGGAGCATTTTTTTGATTAGTAATAAGTGTGGGAGGGCCTGGAGGGCCCAGCCCACTGTGAGTGGTGTTAACCCTGCTTAGGTGATTCCTATATATATATATATACACACACACATATATACATAAGTGATAAACACACTTCTCTTTATTGTTATTAAGATTTTGCCAATGTCTTTCAGTTACAGAGCACTTACTTAATTCCACTATTGGTCATGTGTACTGGCTAGTTTTGTGTCAACTTGACACAGCTGGAGTTATCACAGAGAAAAGAGCTTCAGTTGAGGAAATGCCTCCATGAGATACAACTGTAAGGCATTTTCTCAATTAGTGATCAAGGGGGAAAGGCCCCTTGTGGGTGAAACCATCTCTGGGCTGGTAATCTTGGTTCTATAAGAGCAGGCTGAGCAAGCCAGGGGAAGCAAGCCAGTAAAGAACATCCCTCCATGGCTTCTGCATCAGCTCCTGCTTCCTGACCTGCTTGAGTTCCAGTCCTGACTTCCTTGGTGATGAACAGCAGTATGGAAGTGTAAGCTGAATAAACCCTTTCCTCCTCAACTTGTTTCTTGGTCATGATGTTTGTGCAGGAAAAGAAACCCTGACTAAGACAAATTGGTACCAGCATAGTGGGGTATTCCTGTGACAACCTGACCATGTTTTGTGGAGGACTGTGGAAGGACTTTGGAAATTTGGGACAGAGGATCCATTCACTGTTAAGAACTCTGAGATGTTGTGTAGGAGCTTGGAAGATAATGTTGAGAAAAGTGCAGAAAAATGGAGGCCTGGCTTGTGAAATTTCAGAGGGAAAATTAAAGACTCTTTTCAGGGGCGTTACTATTTTGGATTGTGAAGATTCTGTGGTTCTGGTTAGCTGGGGCTGAAGAATCAGCTGTGATTAACAAGATACCAGAACTACTAAATAAAAAACTTTGCATTACTGGGACTATTGATGCTGGTTAGTTGGAGCTAAGAAATTAGCGGTGATTAAGAAGAGACCAGCATCACTGAGATGAAATCTTCTGGGAAGTGTTTTCTGAGAGCACAGAGGCTGTGTTCCAGAGATAGCCAAGGTTGTACCTTGTGCTGTGGCTGGACTTGGTAATGTGTAAGAGTTACCCAGGTGGTACTGGTTTTGAAGGCATGAAGGGGGTCACACTTGCCGCAGACCCTCTGGGCCCCTTTGTCTTCGTGGAACAGGTCTCTGGTGCAGGTGGGCAAAGCGTCGGATGGGATGACAGACAGATGCACACAGGAGAGGTTGTGTAGAATCTGAATGTAATTTGTCAAATTGAGCATCAAACTTTTCATACAGAAGACAATAAGGAAGTTGGGTGACATACCCGCAAGGTACAAAGAGGTTACTGGATTCTTACATAAAACAGAGGAATGCAAACACAGAAGGTCTAACAGGAACCACCTGGGATAGAATTCATTGTTAACAACTGGGATCAACAAGGGCTCCACCTAAGATTCACTTAATCTTAGAAGCCAAGGTCAAGGGCTTCATGCCCTTGCCATAGTTCCTATTTTAGTCTATTGTATAGTCCACCTTTCCCTTAGGCCATTGTAAATACGTGTGTATGGGTGTAACTCAGCTATCTATATGTATTAGTCAGGGTTCTCTAGAGTCACAGAACTTATGGATAGTCTCTAGATAGTAAAGGAATTTATTGATGACTTACAGTCGGCAGCCCAATTCCCAACAATTGTTCAGTCGCAGCTGTGAATGGAAGTCCAAGGATCTAGCAGTTACTCAGTCTCACGCAGCAAGCAGGCGAAGGAGCAAGAGCAAGAGCTAGACTCCCTTCTTCCAATGTCCTTATATTGTCTCCAGTAGAAGGTGTAGCCCAGATTAAAGGTGTGTTCCACCACACCTTTAATCCCAGATAAAAGGCGTAGCCCAGATTAAAGGTGTGTTCCTTAAACTCAGAGATTCAATCTTCTGGAATCCATAGCCACTATGGCTCAAGATCTTCAAACCAAGATCCAGATAAGGATCTCCAAGCCTCCAGATAAGGGTCACTGGTGAGCCTTCCAATTCCGGATTGTAGTTCATTCCAAATATTGTCAAGTTGACAACCAGGAATAGCCACTACACTATAGTTTTAAGTATCTACTCTGGTTTCTCCTTAGGTCTGAAACTTCCTTCTTCCTAGGTGATGGTAATTTCCTGTGTAGGGCAGTGACCTAGCTTTTGCTCAAAGTGATAGTGTAGTACCAGAGGCAATTCTGAATGTCACTGAATAGCAACATTCTTACTGAATTCCAAGCCCATGGTCTTACTCAAGGACTTTCTAGGACATTGGAACACTGGCGAAGGCTTTAGCTATGCCAGAATTCAATCTTAAAAGGCACTTATAAAAGAGAGCACGTGGATCCATACACTAGACTAACGCGGGAATGGAAAATTAATGTATGGGTTAGAGAGAACGCCAGACTCCAGGAGTGAGTTTCCGTGAAACTCTTCTGCCTCATGAGTAGTTTCCAGGCCTCAGCCTGTCAGGCTGACTCGACCAGAGTGCGTGGCACACACTGAGGCTCAGCACTGTGAGAGGCCCTGGAAGGCCATTGGTGAAGGTGTGCAGCCTCAGTTGCAATTGATGGCCCAGGACTGAAGGGGTCATGCAGTGTTTTGGAGATGCCAGTGCCATGAGATGAAAACCAAGAGCAGCAGCAGTGGAGTACTGGCATCTGGAGCCTAGAGGACAACGCATGTGCTACAAAGGGCATGGCTGGAGAAGTGACCCAAGCCCTTGGAGGAGCCCAGAAGATCGTGAGTTGGATCCCAGACATTGGACGGTTGGAGATTGATTTTTGCTTTTGATTGTGATTGTGCCCTAATATTTTTCCTTCTTGAAGGAAGAAAATATTTTAGTGGATTCCACAGTTAAGAGACTTTTAATTGTAAAAAGACTTTGGATTTTAAAAAATATTGGACATTTTAATGGGGTTGACTTTTAATATGTAAAGACTGTGGGACTTTTAAAGTTGTTTAGATCTTGGGGATGAATAAGAAATTAAGGGTTGAGGCTTACTAGTGATGTGTTTGTGTGTCAAGTTGACAAGAGGTCAATTGTACTGGCTAGTTTTGTGTCAACTTGACACAGCTGGAGTTATCACAGAGAAAGGAGGCATTTTCTCAATTAGTGATCAAGGGGGAAAGGCCCCTTGTGGGTGGGACCATCTCTGGGCTGGTAGTCTTGGTTCTATAAGAGAGCAGCCTGAGCAAGCCAGTGGAAGCAAGCCAGTAAAGAACATCCTTTCATGGCCTCTGCATCAGCTCCTGCTTTCTTACCTGCTTGAGTTCCAGTCCTGACTTCCTTTGGTGATGAACAGCAGTATGGAAATGTAAGCTGAATAAACCCTTTCCTCCCCAACTTGCTTCTTGGTCATGATGTTTGTGCAGGAATAGAAACCCTGACTAAGACAGCCATGGTTTGGGCCTTGCAAACTCCCTTCCCCTTCCCCTCAAAGGGAGCTCCTTTGCATGTGGCCACACACTAATCTTTGGTGTGCAGGTCAGGCTGAATTTGCTCCCAGATCTTCTTAGGGTTCAGCTCCTTGTCAGGCTCTCCAGGGAAAGCATCAAATGTAATTCTGTTCCCAGGTATGGACCTGTCGTGAGGGGCCAGAGTTTCCACTTTCTCTGGTGAAGTGGCACACATCACCATGGCTTGAGACAGTATTCCCCGCATCTTTGCAGGCTTCAGATTACAGAGTAAAACCACCATCCAATTTTGCATCTCTTCTAGAGGAACATGATTCTGATCCTATAAGACAGCAGACTGAGCAAGCTCTGAGGAGCAAGCCAGTAAGCAGCATTCCTTGCTTCTGTTTCAGCTTCTGCCTCCAGATTTCTGCTGAGACTTCCCTCAGTGAGGGAGCGTGATTGAAAGATGAAAAAAACCCTTTCTTCCCCAAGTTGCTTTTGGTCATGGTGTTTTAGCACAGCAACAGAAAGCATAACCAAGACCTCTATTGTATTTAAAGTTTAATTGATTAAGTAATGAGTGTGTGTATGCATGTACGTGCATGTGCTGTGGCACACATGTGGAAGTCAGAAGACAAATTTCAGAGTTTCTTCTACCCTGTGGGTTTCAGGGACTGAACTAGGTTGTCAGGGTTATCGGCAAGCACCTATACCTGCTAAGCCATGTCACGGTTTCATATTTCATGTTTAAAGAATGATTGCCTAATTATTTTGCAGGAACGAACTTCCATTAGTCCTCTTGGATAGAAGTAAGTACTAGCATATTTTCTGGCATTTCCTACGTGTTCTCATTAAGTAATCTAAGGCAGGTATTATTTTACTGCATGCCAAAATGACCTATTGAAGTGCCCCTGAGCACAGAGAATCTTGGTTTCCTGAGGAAGGAAGTTTGGCCTGCATCCTCCACAGAAGTGAAGCACCTCCTTACAGTGCCACTTGGAATGTCAGAAGAAAGCAAACACATTTTGCATTCTACTCCATAATACCCCTGAGCTTGTTCTAACAACTAACAACCATCCCTACTCTCCCACAGAAAGAATGAAATGGGAGAAGTTCTCCTCAGATGACACAACGGCAATTTTAACTCTCTGTAATTCTTCCTGTCACTCATTAAGTAATTAGAAGCATTCTCTGGAACTCATGGTAATTTTATTCAAGAAGGGCACAGTAGTTCACTATGAGGATCTGACTCTGGTCAGGAAATAATGAAGTCTGCTTTGCATAAGAGCAGCTGCTAATTCACCTTATATCACTTTTTTTTTGCCCCCAAATAATTTTAAGAACAAGCAGGTTTTTTTTTTTTGTTTTTTGTTTTTTTTGTGTCACCTGAGAACGTGGAAAGATCATGGGGTTTTCAAGAGAAATACCATTATGTGCAAACCTGGTGCCCTCAGAAAACTACTTCACCTTTGTCTCTTCATCCATTCAATGGGGCACTTCACGGGGTGACCTCTGTATCTAGAGTCACAGAATTTATGGAATGAATCTATATTTACACATAGGGAATTTATTGGAATGACTTATAGGCTGCAGTCCCACTAGCCCAACAATAACCAGCTGTGAATGGAAAGTCCAAGAATCTAATAGTTGAGCAGTCCCATGAAGCTGGGTGTTTCAGCTGGTCTTCTGAATAAGCTGGAATCCTGAAGAAGTAGGCTCTAATGGATGTGCTGGCAAAGTAAATATGAGCAGGGGAAGAACTAAGAACACTTCCTTTTTCCAATGTCTTTATACAGGCCTCCAGCAGATGGTATGGCCCAGATTAAAGGTGTGCTTCAGGATCTATATTAAAGGTGTGTGTCATCCCACCTCAAGATCTGGATCAAAAGCTTGTGTTTTCCAGCCTCAAGATATGGGTCACAGGGGTGCCCTCCATTTCTGGATTGTAGCTCATTCTAGATATAGTCAAGTTGATAACAGAGAATAGCCATCACAAGTTCTAAAGTAAATTCGAGTCACTAAATCCTTGATTGCAATAGAGACAGCATCAATGGTCTATTTGAACTAACCACACAAATACCCGATGAAAACATTTGGGGTTGGGGAGACAAAATCTGAATAAGAGGTATTTTTTTCTTCTTTTGAATGGCAAGGACGTGTGTTTGAATAATATTTATCTTGTCAATAAATCTCTTAAAAATGAACATTTGGGCACCATTTCTAAGTATTTAATGGATTAAGGCTTAATAGGACATGGGGCTGTCTTAGGGCTTACGATTCAGCAGAGGAGAGAAATGGATATTCATGTACCTCAGAGGCCCAGGTAGGGGTCAGTGGGAGGCAGAGGAGGGAGTGATTCTGTTTAGTGATGCTAAGCTAGATGGTGAGGTGAGGGATGCAGGGACTGCTTTGGAGGAGACCAGGACTAAGAGTTGTAAAATGTTTATTAGTTTCTCAGAAGAAAAGAAGAAATATTCTAGTCAGATCAGAGTACACAGATGTATAATAAGATAGACCATAGATCTTCTGCTTCGAAATTTCCATCAAAATGTTTTCTCATGATGTAAGAATGAACATTTTCTGCTCCATTTAAACATTTTACACTGAATTTCTCCCCTCTTCTGTTCATCCTGTTCTATATACCTTCTTTTTATTTTTCTAGCTCTTTCATATATACTGACTTAAAAAATATTTTGAATACATAGGACTGACTGATACCTTAGGTAAACCCACTGTGTGTGGGTCTGTCTTAGTTAGGATTTTTATTGCTTTGAAGAGACACCACGACAAAGACATTTATAAAGGACAACATTTAATTGGGTCTAGCTTACAGGTTCAGAGGTTCAGTCCACTATCATCACGGCAGTTAAGTATGACAGCATCCAGGTAGACATGGTGCCAGAGAAGGAGCTGAGAATTCTACATTTTGATCAGAAGGCATTTACTCTCTCTTCTGCAGGCAGTCAGGAGGACTGTCTATTCTTCACTGGGAAGGGCTTTAACATTACGAGCCCTCAAAGTCCACCTACACAGTGATACACTTCCTCTACAAGGCCACACCTCCTAATAGTATCACTTCCCGTGGGCCAAGCACATTCAAACCACTACAGGGTTTGATTACAGTACAACCTGGAAAAGATATAGAGTGATAATTAGACCTGATACATACCTATCATTCCAGTACAAGAGAACCATAAATTCAAGGCCAACCTGGGTGACAGAGCAAGCTCCTGACCCCCACCTATGTGAACATACATTTAAAATACTTTGCAAAAAGATATTTTACTTGAAGGTACAATTCTTCATTTTTAAAAGCATCAATAGTCTCCCATTCTTTGAAAGACATTAAAGCCAGCTTATTTAGTTGGCTTCCATAAAATATAAGCTTTATAATCAAATCTTTGTCTTGCTACTCATTGTCAGTAGGACCATATCTTTTCTGGGCTTTAGTTTGAAATGAGGTAGCCTCAGCTGTCTTGTGGACTCAACTGAAGAAATAATAAAACAATGAGTATTAAATACAAAACTCTCTGAGCTTGAGAATCAACAAATACTATTTACCTAACCTTTGTCAAAAAATTCTCTACATAAATGAAGTCAAATTTTGGGTTGTTAACATACAGAGTAGAAGGATATTAAATGATTAGCTTCATGGCCACAGAAAATTTAGGGCAGTTAATATGGATGATGGAAGGATGCGCAACAGCCACAGAGGAACTTGTCCTTAAAGATAGTTGATCCTTGTATTTTCAGAGTGACAGGTAGTGAGCGTGTGTTGAAAATCTTGGATAGATTCTAAATTGCCTGTCAGATTGGTATTGTTCAGGGAAAAACTTGACATATGGCCAGTCACTTACCCAATACACGAGGAACTCCCCTGAGCCCTATCCATCATCAGAGGGACATAAGACAAACTTCTGAGCCCAGGAAGAGAAACTTTCCTGCTCTTTTAAATCCAATGGATATTGTCCAGTTTTCTCAAACACAAATAGTACAGAAATGTTAAGCTTTCTACTCTTATGATCATTCAGCTCTACTCTTAAGACCAAATTATATATATATATATATATATATATATATATATATATATATATATATGATGCATTTAACTACCTTTTTGTAATTTTCTATCTTTACAGTTTTAACAGTTATTTTTCAATACCGCCTTGGCAAAGACTGCCACAGTCTGAGTCATCTTTGCATGGATCCCAGTCCTTCTCTACTCCTATTGTGTGTTTCTCTCCACTTTATAGCTTGAGTGGCTCTTCAGCCAGCGCTGGCCTGCTTAAAGCACTCTAGTGGCTTTCCATTACACTGGGGGAAAATTGGGTCGTTACTTCGCTTTATGTAGCTCATCCTGAGTTCTTTTGGTATTACCGTTTGAGAACTTGGGTCAGGATAGTGTTTGATTTTTCTCCTCTGTACGACGATAAGATACATAGATGACTTATCAAGAGTGTTGTTTACCAAGCTACATCTTTCCCTTGGAGAGGCTATTGTTGCACAGGAAGAGCAGAATGAAGCCCGAGACATAGAGTGTGCAGGCGTGGCTCTCTGAAAAAACTATTTCACATGCTTTCAGAGAAGATCAGCATTTGGACTATCTCCTCCAAGTGTGCTGTGTACCCTCCAATAAAGTTTGCTTTTGTAAGATGCATGATGGATAAGATAGGAAATCAGGGGGCTGTATAGATTTCCTGAAGGAATGGGGAGAACAAAGACCTGCCTTGAGCTTTAGAGGATACGCTGTGAACATGTCTGGGAACTTTGCCATATGCATTGTGTTCTCACTGTAGAGAATATGGTGAACTGACGCTGTGAGGACGAAGGATGGAAAAGAGTAGTACGTGCTAAACAGTTACTAGTGTCATATGCACGGAAAGTAGTCTAGCTACTTCCTTGCAGCATGCTAGTTCAATAGTTTCTGCTTGGGAGCAACAGAAATAAACAGAGGCAGATGGGTTATAATTTTTATACTTCTTGTACTATTACACATTTCAGTCAAATCCACTTCCTCTTATCTTGAGAAAACAAATGCCGGCAAAGCTATCTTAAGCAATGGTTGATAAAGCTGTCTGGGTAAACAATGGAACCACGTTTACTAAAGACAGAACATCCTAATGGTTACCAGCAGTATCTGTGTCTATAAACACATGCTGTGTTAAACATTATTCTGGGAGTTTTTTTCCCCCACTTAGATCATATAGTTTCCAAATAAAAGACACAAAAGCCTTTATAATTATAATGAGCCTTAAAGTACTAGAGCTAGGCAGATATCAACCCTCTATGCTATTTTGCTTGTTTCTCTGTCAATAACCCTGCGCTATATAACACTTGCCATATTCTGCCTGGGCTCCTCCAATGCCAACAGGCCAGCTCTCATGGCCAGTGCTCATGATCCACCAACCCCATGGCAACTTCCTTCTTCTTCCTCCTTATTCTGCTATCTGTGGTCCCTGCCTGAGACCCCCAAGCCCGGAAATGTTTGCTCTGCCCTCTCTCTTGTGCCCAGTCCAAGCGATAGACATCTTTATTAACCAATCAGGGATAACTTGTGGGAGGAGGCAAGGTTCATACAACAAAAACTGATATATGTGAGGATCTCCTCACCCTTGATGATCTTGTCAAAGGGCGGGGACAGCAAAGATCTTGGGGTACAGAATTTAGCAGTTGAATACAAGCAGCATAAGACCAACCCCCTACAAACATGCTTAACCTGCAATAGAAACCTCTCTTCGATTTTCATGGGATGCAGATACACCCTCAGGTGGTCATATGGATGGAGAGTTCAACACTGTTGCTCAAACTATAAAAGTTGTAAGAAACTGTAGGCTGAGGCCAGACTCTCCTGAGTACTCGCTCATTCAAATGCCTGTTAGTGAGACACAGATAAAATATATCTCTGTGATTCTGAAGCCAGCCTGATCTCCATAGTGAGTTACAGGACAGCCTGAGCTATATAGTGAGACCCTGCCTAAAAAACAAACAAACAAACAAACAAACAACAAACCTACCACCACCACCATCACCACCACCACCATCACCACCACCACCATCACCACCACTACCATCACCAAAAAACGAAAGCCAAAACCAACCAACCAACCAACCAACCAACCAACCAACCAACCACTACCACCACCACCACCACCACCACCACCACCACCACCACCACCACCATCAATAACAACAAAAACAAAACCAAGAAAACTGGAGTTCTCCAACTCCCTGAGTACTGCTTGGTTTTGTCAAGAGCTGGATTTCAATAACAAGGAGCATAGGGGTGTATCCAAAAGACAGAACAGGTGCCCTTATGAGAACACTCACAATTGAATCCATGCATTGAAAGGCAAGCAACTTGAGTGTCAAAGCACCTGTGAAGAAAGGAGACTAGCACCAGCAGCCTCGACCCCTGCACAGACCTGGTGCATACACACGGAGGGGAAAAGATTGATGGAGAGAGATGAGAGTGTACTGGTGAAGGAGTCTCCTAATGATTGCTGTGGAATGCTGCTTTTTGGGTGTGACACGGCTGTTGCCACCTTGAACTCTCAGCAGCTACATTTACCCATAGAACACCTGCATACAACTGGGATCATTAATGTTCTGCCATGGAAGGGGAAAGGGCTCATGGGACTCTGCAACTTCTTGAGCCTTTTTTTTTTTTTGCCAGTTAATCATTGCTATGAGAGACATTTTCTTCAGTGATATAGCCACTTGTAAGTTGCCTTTGTTGCTTTCACCCTAACTAAACTAAACAAATCTAAACTAAACTAAACTAAACTAAACTAAACTCAACTCATTGCATCAGCAAGCTGAGTGTGTATGGAATGATTTCTTGGTCTGTTATTAGTGACCTATGTGGAGTTAGTAAATATTTATTTCCCCAGGAAAAGTTCACACCACAGAGCTAACTTATGAGTTGAGATTTAAGTGAGGCACACTGTTGTAAAATGATGAGTTCCTCTATAGTGGAGGGAATGGCTTGAGAAATGGCAGGGTGGTAGTGGATCCTATGGAGGGATGCTCAGAAGGTCATGGATGGTAAGCCAGAAGCTGAGGGAATGTGTTGGCAAAGAAAGTTTTGCTTGTAAAACTATTGTCAAGTGACATCCATATGGGCATTCCTGGGGGTGAGCCAGCAGGGCCATCCAGGCTCACAATAGTGGTGCAATTGGTAGTGAGCAAGCCAGGAACAAGACTGGAGGTCTGAGCGCTGACCCTAAGAGCAGACTGCCCAGAAGGCCCAAAGTGACAAGGGCTCCTGCTGAGTTGTGACTGGCTGTGAACTGCATTCTTGGTGACCTCAGAGCAAGTGATACTGACCAATAGAACTCTCCCACCAGAGAGAGAATCATATGGACCCAGAGGACCTTAGGGCATCTATCTAAAACCTTCACAGGAAAACACATATCTTTCCTATAGCTAACTCTGAGACATTTGTCAGTCCATCATAGTTTTTATTAGTCAACTTTCCCTCTGAATATAAATCCAAGCAA
This sequence comes from Mus musculus, assembly GCF_000001635.26. Classification (NCBI taxonomy): domain Eukaryota; kingdom Metazoa; phylum Chordata; class Mammalia; order Rodentia; family Muridae; genus Mus; species Mus musculus. The sequence goes on from NC_000070.6 coordinate 48,753,016, forward strand.
AGAAATTCACTTGGAGGACTCACATAAAACAAAGCAAAAGAAAACCATGGGAAAAGGAAGGAGCTACAACCCGGAGGACACCCTCCACCCAACATTTGCATGAAACATTTGAGCTGAGAAAGACAACACAAGAGTCAGCACTCCACTACGGCAGCTCCACAAACTGAGAGCTTCACAACACCAGAACACAAAGATGATGTGGCAACTAAAGTGACCGCAAAAGACTAGCTTTTAAAGGTTCAAGACCAGTGGGTGGAATGGCTCAGTGGGTTAAGGCATTCTCAGTAAACCTGAGGATGTAGGTTCAAACCCTGGAACTCCCATGAGGGAAAGATAAGTAATTAGCTCAAGTTGTCCTCTGACTCCCACATGCATGTCCTGCTGCAATACGCAGACAGACGTGCATAGGAAACTAATAAATAAATATAAATTGAAAAAAGATTCAAAGACCAACTATAGGATTCATATGATCCAAGACAAGCAAAAGAAACTTACCAATGAAAGACATATAGACCTGAAAGATTAAAGATGTAAAAGTATGAAGGCAAAATTCAGCAAGGAAATAAAACACCCAAACAATTATATAGCTAAGCAGAAATTCTGGAAATGAAAGACCCAACGAAAAATACAATAGAAAATATCATCAGCGGAGACAATAGTACACATAAATACACACATACAAAAAAAGTCAATGAATACCATAGAAAGTTCAAGAAGTCTGGGTACATGCAAGAGACCAAACCTAAGAATCCACGGGCTGTAAGAAAGAGCTGAGACCTGTAACCCGTGGGCATGTTACTTAGTGTGGCAGCTGCTGTGGAAATCAGCACAGAGGGCTTTCATAGCTAAGCATGGAAATCTCATCCAACCCAGATATCACTGCTGGGCCTGTGCCCGAAGGACTTTCCAGCCTGCCACAGCAAACAATACCTGCTCAACCATGGTTATTGAAACTCTTTTCACAACAACCAGGAAACCAGACTAGATGCCATCAATGGTGCATGGATAGTGAAGCGCAGTACAGATGCGTGATGGGATTTTATCCAGCCCCAGAGAAAAACAAAATTAGGAAATTTGCTGGTGAGCGGATGAAACTGGAGAACATTATTTTAAGTGTGGTAACCCAGGTGGAGAAAGACAAATATTTCATGTGCTCTCTCGTTTGCAGATTCTAGCCTGTAATTGTAAGATTGTGTAACCAGGTGGAGAAGTTATGGAAAAATATTAGGAAATTGGAAGGGGCCCATGAAACTGGAAAGGAGGTTTCTAAGGGAGAAGGATGGAGGGAAGACAACAGGATAAAGAGGGAGGGGTGGAGAGATATCAGGGTGCAGCAGAGAAGACGGGGGGGGGGGGAGGGAAGGGAAGAGCACAGGTCCTGTAGGGCGGTCAACCAGAGCGACATTATGAGAAACCAACATGGGTATCCCGCACTTCAGAATCTAATTAAAAAAAAAAAACAACCTTCCTTAATTATACTTATCCTCCAGCTAAAGATCCAGTTTTCAATGTAAATTTGTGACAAATTTCTACTGTCTGATGCTGGGGTAAGGAGTGTCTAGAACATAAGTAGACACTCCCAAGAAATGCCGGGTGACCCAGGTCCCTGGGCTCTGAGGAGTGTTAGGATAACTCCTGGGAGAGTCTGAGCTGCTTTGCTGGCCCCTCTTCCCTCCAGGATCTGTGGAGTACAGTGTCTCAGATCTTGACTTACATTTTCCACCCCACACCAACATAAACAAATCTCCTTTTCCCTTTTGAACATGAAATGGTGCAAAGATAAACACACGTTTCCTATTGTCACTAAAAACGCATTCATTCCCAGAATAATGCGGCGCCTGGGTGAACAAGGAAGATAGATATTTTTAGGGAGACTCTCTCTCCTTTGGAACAGGAACAGAGCACCTGCTAAATCTGGCACAAAGCGATGACTGCTCCCTGGCAGACTCGCATACAGATGCCTGACTCAGCGATGACGGGCGATTTCCAGCCCAACAGCAGTTTCTGGGCGTAGGGTTTCAGCTCTGAACAGCTGTTGTAATTCCTTCAATATTTTTAGTAACTTATAGTTGCAAGTGCAGAATTGTGACTAGCAAGAGCATAAAGGGTGGATTTTATGCCCCCCCCCCCCGGAATTAAATAGTGTGCTTCGGTTATTAGGGGATTGAGTCACAATTTTAAAGAAAGTATTCTTTCTCAGAGCATGCCTAAGGACCAATATCTTATCAAATGTCTAAGAAGAAATGAAATGCGTTCATTTTAGTCCACTGCATTTAGCTCACCTATGAGTTAGCCGCATCCTTTAATAGTCTAAGCTAATAATTTACAACTCAGATTAGAATCTGATCTTCAAGTATTATTTTTATTCAATTATTATTTTCTCCAGAAAATACCACCTGAGGGGTGTATGCATTTATGTAAGGACAGGGGAAGCTGACTTTGGATTCTGTGGTTCAAGTAGAAAATCACAAAAGCACATGGGAAGAGACACGATTTTAACCACAAGTACAATATGAATGAGCGACCAGAAGTTCTCTGTGTCACCTTTAATGACACACTCATAGTGATCATTTCTTTTTGTTAAGGGGGGAAATTTATTTTCTTATAACTCTCCCGATTAACCTCAGCTTTATGCATGGAGTAGTCTAGAAATTGTGACTGCACGCCTGTAGCCAATTTGTCTTCCTTAATTTTCATGATTTCCATGGTTATGATTCTATAATCGGTGAAGCATGCACGAGAAAATGAAGGGCAGGACAGCCTGTGTTACCTTGTACCTCACTGGCTCTCACAGACCTCTTAATTGGGCTTAATTTTGGAGCATTTCAATGCTTAAAAATAGCATCAGATCAGGAGCCCTCTGACACTATCTTTCCTAAGTTTCTAGGGAATGAGCGTGGATATGCAGAAGAAAATCCTAAAATGCTGCAGCAAGGCTTATCTCTAGAAGGCAGGGTAAATAGTCTCCCCCACCTTCCCTTCTAATGGTCACGCCTCCAGGCCTTGCAAAACAGACCTTCTTTGAGAAATAAAAGTCAAAGAAGTGCCATGATTCTTCTTCCCATACATACTGTCACAGGGATGCAGGGTTTGAAAGTGATTTTTATTAAGGCTATAGCAAGTTCTTTTACTAGTGGTGTGTGTGTGTGTGTGTGTGTGTGTGTGTGTGTGTATCCGGTGCTGCTCTCTCTGCAAATCCTGATGTAGACCTCTGAGCTACCTTTCTAGCGCTATGTCTGCCTGTGTGCTGCCATTCTTCCCACCATGACAAAAAGACACTAAACCTCTGAAACTGTAAACCAGACCCAATTAAATGCTCTCTCTTATAAGAGTTGATGAGGTCATGGTGTCTCTTCACAGCAATGGAACCTTGACTGAGACATACCACATAGGCCAGAAACAATGGCATGAATGATCACGAACTAGGACTTCTAAAACTGTGAGGTAAATAAATTTTCTGCCTTTAAGCTATTTCTTTACGGTATTTGTCACAGTGCTGAAAAGTCTGTCTAATACAGGTTTCACTATGGGGTCTAGGGAGACAGCAGTACTCAGACCACAGCAGTCCTCAAGATATGGTAGCTATTTATTGTTGTTGTCATCGTCACCATGACCACCATCATCATCATGTGTCATTTCCACCATGTAAGACAATATGGCTAGCGGACAATAGAAAAAGATATACACTTGTTGCTTTATATCTTGGAGGTGTAGTATTAACTCACTGGGTTCAGGGCACCAGAGACCAGAAATAGTAAACCAGGAGTCCTTTACATATCAGGCTTGTAGTCTGACTGTTAGGATGCAGGGTGGAGACGGTATCTCCAGCTGTGGATCAAAACAAGAGACATCCAATACCCAAGTCACAAGTGCAAGAGAAACCCACTTACCTGCTTTTTGGCAAATACTTTAGAAATCTTTCTGCACCTTAAATATAAAAGCTCCAAACTCAACACTAGACATTTGGGGACAGGAGAAGCAAGGAAGACAAGTATGGCTAAGGAGACTCAGAAGAAGAACACATCTCTGGAAATGAGAACACAGGGTCAACCAGTGTTCTTGAGCATGTTTGAGTGGCAACTCTGAGCCTTTGAAACACTTAGTAGCTCATTGGGTTATTTTATTATTAATAATTATTATGCATTTTATTTGTTTACATTTCAAATGTTATCCCTCATCCTGTTCTTCCCTCCACGAACTCCCCCACCCCCTCCCTTTTGCCTCTAAGAGGGTGCTCCCCTACCCACACATCCACCTACCCATTCCTGCTTCACCACTCTAGCATCCCCCTTTTCTGGGGCATCAAGCCTCCACAGGGCCAAGCACCTCACCTCCCACTGATGCCAGATGAGGCAATCCTCTGCTACATGTGTAGTAATGCCATGGGCCCACCCACGTATGCTCTTTGATTGGTGGTTTAGTCCCTGGGAGCTCCAAAGGGTCCAATTAATTGATACTATTGTCCTTCCACCCACGTGTGATGGAAAGCACTCTTATCAACTTTACACATGAGGATACTAAGGCTCAGCGATGCTTATGGAGTGGTGAATGGAGGATTTTCTTCCGCACATCCATGGTCATTTCACTACAAACTTAGGAATGATGGTGTCAGAGGGCGCTGGATCTGATGCTATTTTTTCCAGTGGTTATGGAGTTGGTGAAGAGCAGCTCCCAGAGTCTGAATCTAGGTGGTCCAGAGGCAGTGGCCTAAATTTTGTGCTTCAAGGCAGTTAGAACATAAGTAACTACCACTGACCACCAAAGCAGAGTTTAGGGATGCTCACAGGATTTGGAGGCACTAGGGAAGAGAGAGATGAGAGAAACAGCAGAGGAAAAGATTAGCAAACACACTGATGAGTGAAGCTGGCAATTGCAGGAATGTGCTCTAGAAAGCATATCAAATAGAACATAAATGACTAGCATGTTCTGAGTTGAATAGATACCTTTGGATATAGATAACTGGACTCTTGTGTTCCAAACAGAGTTGAAATCTATATGTGAACTAAGTATCAACAAAGGTTTTGAATGGAAGGAAAATAAAACTTCAAGTTTTCAGAAAATTAGTAGTAATAATAATAAACAACAGTAATAATACTAGTATCAATAACTAATTGACTCAAACATTCTTACCTGGAGCTAGAGAGAGGGCTCAGTTAGTAAAGTACTTGCACCAATGGGAAGAGCTGAATTTGAACCCCCATATTGACATATAACATAAAACTAAATGCAGTTGGAGGGATGTAGGTCTCTATCTGCAATCCCAGCAGCAGGGAATCAGAGACAGTGAATCTTAGGGATTGCTAGATAGCCAGTCTAGCTGAGCCTGTGAGCACCAGGTCTGTGAGAGGACTTGTTTCTCAAACCAGGGAGGGGAGTGTCTGAGGAAGGTATTTGAGGCTGACCTTTGACCTCTACACATGTACTTGAACCATGCGCACACACATTTCTCTGTCTGTCAGAAGACAATTGAATAACATTTGTAGGGTTATAACAAGGAACTTATACCAAAGTAAATTATTTCACATGAGGTGGGGTTAACAAGAAAAGATAATGGTCATGTATTCAAGAACTCAGAAAGTATTTGCATTTCTAACAGTATTAGAAGACACTCACCAACCACAAATAGATGGAGTAAAAAAATTAAGCTTTTTATGATAATCAAAGAAACCAATCATAGTTGTCAGGAATACAGTGTGTAAAGTCATTTATATCAGGACTGAATGCTGATATTTGGGGAAAAAAATAGCTCATTCACACCCACGGGCTGATAAAACCACATGCCATTTCCCGAGTGACTGCATATGAGCTACATTCCCAAGAAGAGAGCACCTTCTCTTATGTTCCTCACTTTCCTGACTATTCCTTTGTACCCGCTCCTGTCAGGACCTTTTAAAATGACTTCTAGGCTGGAACAGCTGTAGGACAAGCATTTCTCCAAATCCTCAAGAGTTTTCTTTGCTAAGGCCCTCCACCCTTGTGCAGACCCTGGAGATTCCCCAGGAAATGAAGGACCCTTCTTCTTCAGCAAGCATGAAGCCAGCTTCATTAATCAGCTTCCTGCTTCCCTGCTCCCTTGGTGGGAGTAGGAAGAAGTCTAATAATGCAGAATAGGACATAGAAAATAGATCATCCAATCATGCAAAAGTCAAAATGGCCTTTCTGAAAAGATTAAAGGCAAAAATAATAGCGGTTGAAAAATACTAAGACTGGAAGTCTAGATCATCAGGAAAATACTAGCTTATAAATTGTACTAAGTATGTTTAAGCTTGGTGTACTCTAAAGGTAGTCATTTTAGCTTTCATAGGTAGAAAATATAAATGTACCTACTGTAACTATGCAGTCAGTGATTCTAAAACACCAGAGGATATCTAATAAAGATACAAGAGTAAATAAAAATGAGTAAACCCTTCCTATTTAGAGACTAACACTTTCTGATTGAAAACCAAATTTAACCTAATTACTTATGTTTACAAAAGACACACATAATTAAAATTGACTTATTACAGTTGGAAGAAGAAAATGGGCAAATATATATTTCAATTTTAATATATTAAACATAATATGATATATATAGTGTCTTGTAAGTTTAAATATAAGCAAGATTTGTAATACTCAGATATATTAAGATACAGTTGGTGAATAGGTTAATTGTTTTAATAAGGTATTTTTAATACAAAGCTTGCCTGTTGTGACTTTTTATGTGGGGAGAGTAAATGATTAAAGCAATGACAAGATTTACTTCCTTCATTAAAATGACAAAAAATTTAAAAAGATAACATATAGCAATACAACAGTGGGTGGACAGCACTCTATTTATGGCAGGACTAGGAGCTGAATTAACCATTCACACGGATTATCTGGCATCATCTAGAAGCGAACCGAGTAATGTTTGAGTCAGCAATGTCAACTTTAACAGACTTAGTCAATGCAAATAACTGGAGAACTTTAGAACCTGAACAGAGAAGGCATGTACCATATGTACAGTTGCATGTATATATTTTGCAAGGTTCTATGTGGCAGTAAAAATGGACAGGCACACAACTCTGTTACACAGGGATGCGACACCCTGTCATGTTTTCTACTTTTTCTGCACTGTGATTGTCTTTGCTGTACAGTTTGTTGCCAAGAGTCACTACAACATGAAAGGAGATGGACTAGAGAGGCAGAAGACCTTTGGTTTGGTCCTCGTTACTCTGGTGTCGTCTCAAACAATTTAACTTAGGCACTCTGTGCATTAGTACTCTGAATTTTGAAATGAGCAGTTGACCGCGTTTCAGAGCTGTAAGGGTTACATATGTTAAGGTAGCCGTGTGGCTTCTGGAATAGTCCCTGCTATTTGAGGAGTCCTCGATGTGGTAGCCGTTTCACTCCAGCATGACATTTTTTCCAGTCTGTGGAAGGCTAAATAATAAATTGGAACTTTGGGCAAAATACTTTTCCCCAGCAGAATAATTATCTTCAGATGGTCTTATCAGACCCTAGAAAATGGTTCTTTAAAAGCTCAAAGTGAAAAAAACAAAAACAAAAAAAAAACCCCAAAATACCCCAACCCTCTAGAGTTCAGACACTGGTCAAATGGTGCCAGCTGATAGAGCGGAAATTGTATTACAGACACAGAAGAGGAGACTGGAAACAGCGTATCCTTTTATCATCCAGGAAAGTAAAGCAAACGTGGAAAACGGCAGCACAAATTGCATGGTGTGGGAGGGAGAAGGCCAGGACCCAGGCAGGCTCTCTCTGCTTCTTCCAACGCATGCAGAGTGGATGCTTTCAGCACTCTCTTGGTTCTCTTTTCTGGATGACATATGAGATCTGAGCACACCCACCACACTGTGCACGCCACACAGGCTTCTATTTTCTCTCTGACTCTAGCTACCCTGATGGGTTCCTTCATTGCTTCTTCATTACCACCCACACGGCACACACTGATCAGAGCCACGATGAAAATAAGAGATCGGTAGTGGAGGGGAGGACTGGTGATTGTGAACTCATTGGGAATCCATGATAACCTCGCCCGGGAGATGAGCATGAAGAAGAGAAGTTAGTTCTCTACAGCTGTTTTGAAGTAGGCTGGGAGGAAACACGGCCAAAGTTTATTCGGCCCTGAAAGGGTCATATCCCTCCTTTTATTTTTAATTAGTTTGACTATGTTAGATTCCATCAAGTAGTTTTGCCTTTTGCTTATTTCACTGAAAAACTCTGAAATAATATGAATATACCTAATTCCATCTACTTAGCCACAAATGGGAGGATCTTTTTTGCAACACTGAATTATGAACACACACCCTGCACTTAAATTTTACACCTCCTTCAGCAGGTGCTTTTATATCTTGGATAGTATGAATAACACTACAAGGAACAGGAGAAAACGGACATTTTGCCAAGATCTTGATCTCAGTTCCTTTTGATCTGTATCTAGACACGAGATTGATGAATTAGAAGGTAGGTCTACTTAAAATATTCTAAGCAGCCTTTGTACTGTGCCATGGCCACAGCAAGGACATAGGAATTATCTTTTATTATCATATATCATTGTCTGAGATGATGCTTCTTGTGGTTTGGACATGAACTTCTTGGATGATTAGTGGTGTTTAGCACATTTTTTAAAAATTGAAAATAAATTTATTTTTATAAAATATATTCAGATCATGGTCTTTTCTCCCTCATCTCCACCCAGATCCTCTCCATTTCTCTACAATTACAACTTCATGACATCTTTCTTTCTCTCTCTTAAGAAACAAACAGGCAAAAAGAAAAGCCAACCAAATAAGAACAAAACAAGCTAACAAAACACAAACACACAAGAAAAAAGAACACGAGAAACACATAGACACGCAGACACAGATGAACACACAAAGATTTCATTTTTTAATCTTCAAGGAAGATTAGAAAGTGTATAATAGTTTTACATTTTAGTAGATATCTGTACAATAGAAGTATATTGTTAACTGATGAAAGAAAATTGGAGATTTAATTTATAATACTTCAGAAAGATAAATGTGAGCACAGCCACATACCATGTTGGCATATGGACAGGGGCTTCTTTTGTTTCTTCAATAATTGTCACGCTCATGTCTTCTTCACATTTGCCCTTTGCTAAGTGACAGGTGTCTTTAACAGTTTTCTGCCTTCTTCCACAATTGAGACTCTTCAATTTTTGAGTCTCAGTTTTGCTAGACCCATAATATCTAGACTCAGCCAGATACTATGCTTGATTGTATGTTCTTATTCCAGTCTCAACCAAATAAGAGGTTCTGCTCTTCTTTTAGTAGAACGAGAGTGTAGAATTGTTCATGGAAGTTCCTCATGAGAGAGCACCTTTCTATACACAATTCTGGATGCTACATCAATGGGAGCAGAGAATGGCTCAGTTCGTATGCATTTACATCCATATTGAGGAAAGACAGATCATGTACCCACAACTAGTGCTCAGTGTAGTGAATTTAATTCTTAAGTTGAGATCATTTAGAACGAAAGATAGATGAGAAACTAGTCCCTGTTGGAATCGCTTCTCGGCCTTTTGGCTAAGATCAAGTGTACTAGTCCCTGTTGGAGTATTAGTTCTTACACTATTATAGTAGGGTTACCTATAGAAAGAACATCTGATGATATAAGATTTTAAAAAATTCTTCTGTGAATTCTATGTAGAAATGATGACTTTTAGTGTCTAGCCTGTTTATCCAGTAATAGCAACCTTGTGCTCTGGGAACTTCAAAGAGTTGAGACTGTAGCTATTATTGTAAATGTTTTGATCTTTCAAGTAAGTTAGGTACAAAATAGAGATGCAGAAGGACAACTGCATACACCTGGATATGTTTCTAATCTGTTTGCTTCTAGTTTACATGAGTTTTACTATTCCTCCCATCCAAGTACTAACCAGGCCCGACCCTGCTTAGCTTCTAAGATCAGACGAGATGGGGCGCGTTCAGGGTGGTATGGCTGTAGATGAGTGAGTCTATTCCTTACCTATGAGTAGTACTTGTCTTTCCCTATTGATGCGTTTTCTCATACCAGTGCTGAGATACTCCTGTGTATTTCTTTTTTAAAATTTATTTATTACATGTAAGTGCACTGTAGCTGTCTTCAGACCCTCCAGAAGAGGGAGTCAGAGGGATCTCATTACGGATGGTTGTGAGCCACCATGTGGTTGCTGGGATTTGAACTTCGGACCTTCGGAAGAGCACTCGGGTGCTCTTACCCACTGAGCCATCTCACCAGCCCACTCCTGTGTATTTCAATTCTCCATTAACCTCTTTCCTAGGACTTTGTTTTTATTTGTTCATGGTTAAGATGATCCATTTCCATGTTTCATTATCATTACTCAAGGTAGCTAAAAGATATGCATGTAGCTGAAATCTCACATACCTGACATTGACCCTGCTCACCACTCTGATCCTTGGGTGGCCGGCAAAGTTGGGAAACACCCAAGGAGACAAAGCACACATACAGAACTTTTCTTTTTAGGAAGTAATTTTATTCTCATCCTGACCCTACTGATCTACTTCCCTCTATCTCTGCAAAAGAGAAACACTCAAAAATACTTCTACAAACTGAGGATGCATATCAGATATTTGGTAGTCAAAGATATTTAGAGCCAACTCTTTTGTCTTAGAGTCAAGAAGGAACACTTCTCAAATGGCTTAGCTAAGGAGGAAGCCTTGGTATTTCTTCTTGTTGATTTCTGTGTGTGGGAAGTTTAAAAGAGGAAGCATGCATAAAAGAAGTCATAATACCCTGAATATCTCCGTGCTCACTTAAAAACACCTCCATGAGCAGTTCTAAGTTTGTGTTTATGTGAGTGCCCGTGCTTACTTACCAGGCCGAGTTCACTTGATATGGCTGAAGGGAATTAAAACAGTCCAGTTGGAGAGGCCGTAGAAAGACTGAGTCTGTGTCAGTTTTATCAAGAGCACCCAGATACTTTATACCTTTATCAGAAACAGAATATAATGGCAATCACCAGGATCAATATAGTTGTAGTTGCCATGATACAATGATGTTGGCAAACTTTACAGGGTGCACAAGATTAACATCTAAGATCAATTGTCCTGTCAAGTTTCCATGTTTCCTTGAGATCTGAGGGAACATAGAGAGAAACACAAAGTGATCTGAACCCCTCGCTGCCCAAAGGAGTGTGTTGGCTCCTCAGAGCCCACAGTGTCTCAGGAGCCATGGACAACCTATAATGCAGGCCTCTCAAGGCGGCTAGGCCAGGGCAACTCCACAGTTTCTTGCCTGGTTAGCCCTCTATCTGTTCTCCTAGTTAGAGAACATAACTAGAAATCCCATTGAAAAAAGCCTTGGGTGTGTAGGGGGCACTATGTCTTTTACAGGACTTGCAAGCTAATCCATAAATATATTTGTTTACTAATACCTTCGTAAGGTCCCTTAAGGAGAAGCTGTGATTCTGTAAAGTGGAGACTGATTGCATACTAAAATTACTGAGGACCGAGGGTTACCTCACACCATTGCCTCTGGGGTCCACACCAAATTGTGATGTTATTGATTTTGGGTGAGATCCAGGGACTGGTGCTTCTAACAACCACAACCACAACCAAAACCACAACTACAACCACAACCACAACAACCAAACACCGTGAGGGCACAAGGAAGCACAGTTATAATACAATATAGCACAGTGGTGTCACAATCCTGCACTCTCCTGAAACAGGGAAGCATTGTGAGTCCACAACTGTGAGGACACAGGGAAGCACTGTGAAGTCACAAAGTGGCGTAGTGACATCATAATGGAATATTATTATGGTACAGTGGAGCAATGTGATGTAATAATGCAGCAATGTGATGTCATAAAGCAGCAACGTGATATCATAAAGCAGCAATGTGATATCATAATGTAGCAATGTGATGTCATAAAGCAGCAATGTGATATCATAATGTAGCAATGTGATGTCATAATGCTGCAATGTGATGACCTAATGGATCCTTGTACTGTCCCAGTGGGTCATTATGATGTTACATTGGATCATTGTGCTGTCACATGGGTGTTGAGTGAAGGCAGGGCAACGCTGTGGTAGAACAGTGAAGCACTGTGATATCCCAGTTCAGCATTATAGTAATACAATGGAGCCTTGTAGTAACACAATGCAGCCCTAGAACTGTTCAATGGATCATTGTGATACAGTTTGCCACAGTGATGGTTCAGTGCAGCATTGTGATGCTATCAAACACTACTGTGATGACACAACAGAGCATCATGATGTCACAATTAGTCAAAAATATGTATTCCCTGAACTGCACTTTTCAAGTGTTAGTATACACATATACATATCTATGGATGTTGTCAGGTTGCATGTTCTAAATTTGTAGGACCGAGGTAGATCCCAATATTCTGCTTTCAATACTCAGTTGCTGATCACTTTGATAGCAGGGCCCTGTACACTGGTGCTCAGTAGAAATACAACACGAGGTATACACGCAACCCTGTCTATCCTTTTAATCCTTTTTTTCTAGCAGCTTTAACTGTGCTAAGCCCTGCTAGACCTTAGCATAACTGGCACAATACTAGAGGTAAAAAGACACCACTCTTACTTAAGAGTCCAGCATGTAGACTCATCACACCCCAAAACAAGAACAAAGACATAATCTATCATAGTCCATAGTTCTGCAAAAGCCCTCAATGTTCTAACCTTACTTTGGCTTACAAAGAGGATGCGCTCCAACAATGCTTCATTTTTATGGTCTCTAAACACTTGAGCATTTTTGTAGCTGAGCTGAGAAGTTGCCAGAGAAATGGATTAGGGGGAGTATTCATGGAGTAGGGAGAGGTTTTGGGGATGGACCAAGGATCATTTTAATTTTTTGTTACCAGTCCATAAAGCTACCATGACAAGGAACATTTAGATGGAGTTTTGAAACAAAGCTAGGAGATTGTAGTGCCAAAGGCTTGGCTGGAGAGTTGGTTGGCCTGGAAATATTGGAAAGGAGATGGAGAATTCAAATTGTGTTGGCAAATGGTGAGAGTTGGAACTGGGATAGCCCGAGGAAGGATGGGGTACTGATAGGTTAGACTGAAGTTTGGGTAACCCTGGTACCCGTTTCCTTCTGCGTGAGAATGAGATGCCACATATGTGATGGTAAGTTGGAGAGGTGGTGCCTTTTCCAGATTCAGAGTCCCACTTGGCCTTTCAATCATTAGGCAACGGACATCAAATTTCTAAGCAAGATCACAGTAAGATCCTGGTTACCAAGTTCAGGTGGGGATGTGTCTGATGATAAAGGGAGATGAGAATGTGGACAGAAGGCTATTAGAAGGGTGGTTATTTCCCATTGCTTCTCTGACAAATGGGTGGAAACATGACTTAGCACAACACAGTTTATTATCACAATTATCTTACAGGTCTGGAGATATGAAATGAGTCTTATGGGGGCTAAACTCAGTGTAAAGAAAGCTGTATTTCTCTGGGGATTCCAGAACAGGGTGAGTTTTTGCCTCTTTACCTTCTTGAAGGGGATGGCATTCTTGGCTCACAGTTTCTTCCTCCATCTTTAGAGTATACCACCCCCAGTTCCACTTCTGTCTTAACCTTGGTTCTTTTTAACTCTGAGTCTCTCTCCTCCCAGTCTGAGGGATCTTGTGATCACATCAGGTTCATGAAGATAACCCATCATGCTTCATTCCCCAGGGACAGACACAGCTGCACCGCTGGATTCCCCATATGAACAATAGTCAGAGGAGTGGGGACAGCATGGTGAATATATTTAGAGGCATTCAGTCAGCATACTACAGCAGGCCTGTGCTGATTCCAGTCTTCCAGTCAGAATTTCTGTACCTATGGAGAGGGTCTTCAAGATGGGCCTTAAACTCAGAAGCTAACAGCAGTTAGGAAGGGCTCAGAACATGAGGGGCACTGGGAGATGGCAGAAGGCGGTAGGGCCTATGCTGGAGACCAGGTTCCCTCCAGAGGGAGATAAGACTTTACTACGGCTCCAGTTAGCTACAGCTACCAGGTGGGCACACAGGCAATATTATTGGACCTATCCTAAAAGGAAGCCTGGCGATGAAGACCGGAGATGAAGACCTTTAACAAAGATGTGCCTGGTAAGTGTGTAACAACGGTTGTGTGTGCATGTATATTACATATATGCAATATATACATTTTACTGATATAAAGGGAACATGGTATAATTTACTCTCAAAATACCTAATACTCTGTGTGGAATTAACATTCTTAGACCCACTGTCAGCTTTTACGGTTCTGTCAGCAACAACAGGGCTGCGTACCCTGATGTGAACAGAAGCTTGATGATGGGTGTAGCTCCGGCACAGGTCTTGGTTGTTCTGTTTTCAGTTTGATAAATGAAAACACTAAGCAGCCTTCATGTAACTACACTCGGTTATGAATGGCCCCGTAGCCTCCTTTCTTCTGAGATGGATAATAGCTTTCAAGTACCACAAGAACAGCTCTTCAGTTTTCTGTGCTAGTTAACACTGGAGGCCTGAGATCCCTTCAAGTTTAGCAGGTATTATTAACACCTCCCCACTGCTAAGTCTAGACAGCCACAATCAGAGAACAAAGGGACGGAGAGATGGCCTGGCAACTGAGAGTACTTGCCATTCTTGCATAAGACCCAGGTTCAGTTCCCAGCACTCACATGGTGGCTCACAATTATCTATAACTCCAGTTCTAGAGGTCTTGTCACCTTCTTAAGGCCTCTGTGGGTACCAGGCATGCAAATGTTGTGGAAGGACAGAGTCAGCCATAGCCAGACTGACTCCATCACAGGCTGCGAACCCGCAGTTTGGGAGACCAAGCCTACCTTGCTGTTTCCCAGAACTGGAAACGTCCAAAACCAAGTAAATTCCAGGAAAAAAAACATCCCTCATAGGCAGCCAATCAGAATGCTGCCCCACCACGTGACCTGAGCTAATCTCACAGGCACCCAATCAGGAGCTGTAAAAGCTGCCCCACCATCTAGATCAAGCCAAGTGTAGCTAATCAGCAAAAGTCCCCCAAACCCCCCAGAGCCGTAACCAATCACAAAGGCACCATAGCCCTGGAGATAGAGCCAGCCAATCAAAGGGAAGAAAGGTAAAAGCTATCCACTCCCACCCTAACAGGCTTTAAACTGACCCTGCAAAGTCCACACCCCTCTCTTCCATCCTGATGTATGCATGCAGGTTCTCTGCAGAATAAACGCTCTTTGCTTTTGCATACTATTTGAGTCCGGGGTATCATTCCTAGCAAATCATGGAACCTTACAGTTGCACATATAGACAAGCAGGCAAATATTCACATACATAAACACAACAACACAAAACACCTCCCTAATAGCGCTCCAAGCCTTGATTTGGTAATACTTATTTCTGTGCTGCCCACTTCTCGCCAGTAGGATGGTATGTGGGCAGAGACGTAGAGTAACCTTCCACTAGACGGTATTCACACCCTCGAACCACAATAGAGGTCAGTAACGTCACAGTAACTCCTAAAGTAATACGAAAGAGATGCCTTACAAATTTTAAAGTTGTATTGAGTTATGATTTGTTATAATTTTTTCTCTTCATACATTCTCACTGAATAGTTAGTGGATCTTGCATATTTACAAATAGCTGTAATCATCACTGATATCTAATTTTTGCCTCTGTCTTTAACAAAATTTATGTATTCTGTTTATGTATTATTTTATGCATGTAAAATACATGAAGCATGTAAGTTATGCTCTTTAACAGAACTTACACAATCCAAGCTTTACCAACAGCTGTATCTAACATCCACGCACAACATTCCTGAAGAGTTTAACATCTGGCTTTTTCAGCACATCCCTGATTTGATATGAAATCTAATTCAACATGTTAGATTGACGTTAAAAAGAAAAGAAAAGAAAAAAAACAATACTCCCCTAATGTGATGGGCCTAAGGAATACCTATAACTTGTGTTTGGCTGATTGGCTGTCATTTTGTGGTATTCCAAATAGGGACAATAAGAAATGAGAAGTTTTGCAAGAAAGGCCTCTTGGAACTGTTTGGCTCTGCTTCTGAGACTCCTGCCTGTGTGAGGCACAAGGAGGTATGTGGGACTGTCCCCTTCTATATGCAGAGTCTGGAGCAGTGCAGATGCTCCTGTGTGTTGGGCCTCACCCACCGGTGGTGTCCTCGGAGATGGAGGCGGCTTCCCATGAGAGAATCTGCTGCTAATATCAATCAGCAGATCAGCTTCCAATACTGGCTGCTGCTGCCTTGTGACATTCCAACCGGGAATCTCAAAATAGTTGAGGAGAATTGTTAGGAAGATTCTAGAAACTCTAAAGTGTAGCCTTCCCCAGCCTGAAGCGGGCTGGTACAGACCTTGTCGCCACTGAGGTGGGGCCACCTGCGGTGCAGCTTTCGGACTTGGCTGGCTTCTTTTGAAGTGACAACTGCCCTGAGATTCTGCTACCTGCCAAGGGGCTGAACCTGTCTTCCTGAGACATTGCTTTATAAGCAACAGCCTGGCAACCAAGTGCTGACGGCATGGCGACAAAGCACCAAGAATGGACTGGCGAGGGGTGGGGGGTGGGTGGGGGGAGGAGGATGAGCCTTCCCCCTTACAAGCACAGTCCCTTAGTAAACTCGAGGGCCTTGATCAGAGAAAAATTTGTCTTGGCCTCATCATTCTTTTTCTCGCCTTCTAGTTTCTCTTTCAGCCCCAGCCTGCCTTCCAGGAATACCTGGTTCATGTAGGCCGCGGGCCGGCCTCCTACTCCACTAAAGTCCTCTGTGAGGACGTTGTTGTCACCTTTGTGAGTGAGTGTTGAAGTCACAGTGACCCTGGAAGAGGTTGTGTATGAGGTGAACGTGTGATTTACACCCTACACTAGTGCACTTCTAAGAGAGAAAGGAGACTAATTAAGTAGCCGAGGTATTGGGTGTAAAGTGACTCTCCCAGATGAACCAGATGCGTACCCCTCTGTTTAACAAGCTCCTTAGGTGGTTATTCTCAAAGGGAATGGGCCACGTCCTGTGAGGGACTGTTTCAGAATAAGCATGTCCCTTCTAGGGTGGGCACTGAGAGTCATGTGGCCGGCAGCTGAGGAACTAGATTAGACAGGACTTTAGTGTCTGACTCTACTTATTGCCAAGTGACCACCTAGTCTCCCCCCATCCCCAGCCCATCTCATATAAAATCTCTGCTGCAGAACTAGTATTATCTTGTGGCAGAGGCCAGCCAGGACCTGACACAGAAGGTGATGGCTAGGCACTTTCTAAAGGACTGCCTGAAAAATCTTTCTATGACATTCTGTCAGTTTTGGGGACAAAGCAGTTGACACCTGAGTGTGTGTGTATTGCACATACATATCAATACACACATATACACACATAGAGTTTGAAATTAGTCTCCCACTCCCTTTGCTTAAATGTTGTTTCTGTGTTTACACTTGTGTATGCATACACTTACACACACACACACACACACACACACACACTCTAAGACAGACAGACACATACTCAAAGACAGACAGACAGACATGCAGACAGACATACACACACACACACACACACACACACACACACACACACACATACAGGGAGGGGGAACAGGGCACAGATGCAGTTAGGAATAGACAGGGAGCAGAAAGATTCACTCTTCTTACTGACAGAATCTAATCTTGAGATGAATTGGTCCCTCATAAGCCAACAGCTGGGTTTAACAGTCATAAAAAAAGTACTCCCGCTTCATAGATCAATCTGGAAAGGGCTTCATTCCAAAACAATCCAGAGACATCAATCGCAGTTTTCAGGATTGATTACATCCAATTCAAGCCACAGTGGCTCTGAAATTAGTCTCCACCCTCTCTGCTTAGGTATTACACTTCTGTGTTTCTGTGTGCACACACGAGGGGGAGAGGAGAGAGAGGGGGGGAGGGAGGAGAGAGAGGGAGAGAGAGGAGGGAGAGAGGGAGAAAGGGAGAGAGGGAGAGAGGGAGAGAGGGAGAGAGGGAGAGAGGGAGAGAGACAGTCCAAGGACCATAAACTAGTTCCTTCCAGTCACAGCACAGCCTAATGGTCCACGTGATGCAGGGCAGCCTGCAATTCAGGCACATATTTTCTGGGTCTACTCTGTCAGTAAATAATATGACACAGATGCTGCTGAATATTTTATGATGAGCTTGCCCCAGGAGTCCCTAAATGTTTTATGATTTCCGAGGAAAGCAAGCAAGCATTCAGAGCTGTTATGTTCAGCAGCAAGCTCAAAATCTTTATTATGTCTGAGGTAAGAGGACTTCCTTTCTCTCACTTTTGAAAGAAGACAAAGGCGAAAGCGTCAGATCACGTGACCAGAGTAAACAGGAGCGCATAACACCTAAGCGGAGGGGGTGGAGACTACTTTCAGGGCCACTGTAATGATCCTGTGGCTTCAATTGTACGTAATCATATCTCGGGATTGTTTTGGAATGAAGCCCATGGAGCAGGAGTACTTTTTTGTTTTGTTTTGTTCTATGACTGTTAGGCCCAGCTGTTGTTTTACGAGGGACCAATTCATCTCAAGATTAGATTTTTGTCACTGTTGGAAATGAGTCTTCAAGGCCTCCTCTTCACCGTGTCTATATTTTCTTAAACAGCAGAGGGCGCCCTACCGACAGCAAATTTAAGGCTTTCCCCACGAGGGTATTTATCTCCCTCTTTGCCCTTGTTACAGCATTTAGTGGGCTCAGTGAGTTGGTTTGGCTTATTGTACACCGGTTTCTCCTTTATTTTCAAGCTGTTAGGAAGTTTCTATATCTAGATGGTGTGAAACTCTAAATACTGGTCTGAAATAAGTCTGTGCTGTATGTGCTCAATAAAATCTAGTAAAGGAAAAAGAGCTACGGACAATTTGGGGGCAATTTTCCAACGTTGACTCAGATTTTAGTTTAAAAAAAAAACCAAACTAAGGAAGCAGTTGCCTGTGCTCTTCCTCACTTTCAATGCCGGGAGCCTCATTTCAGATGGAGAAGACTTAGCAGATATCCACACCTCTCCTTACCAATTAAGCAAAAGTCTCTTGCTGCAGGAAGGCTGTGTCGCCAGCTCTTTCCAGGCTTCTCTGGTGATTTGCATACGCAAACAGCATCCAGCCTTTGATCTGTTCCACTGGAAGAGGCAGGCAAGCATAGTTTTGGCTGATGCGGAAACTACTTGTGTAGCCTTTAGAATCGGTCTTAATTTAGAAATCTGACAGACTATAACCCTTTCTACAGCTCTTCATTCTGCGCCCATCTCCCTCCAGTTTTTTAGGCGAGAATCAGCACTGCAGCATGAGGTCTTTGGTAAAATCACAAATCCTTTCTCTAAGTGCCTTTGGCCATACATCTCACCGCTATTTTCCTTTCTCGGACCTCTAGTTGTAGCAATGGCTTGCCCTTCATAACTCCACACTGCTTCCCTCCTCCTTCTGGCTGGTTTTATGCCTTTCTTCATTTTCTAGATGCAGTGAAAGCTGAGACTTCCACACAGAGAGGGAAAGTGGTTACTTAAGATGTTGCCACCCTGCATCAGAATGTCTTACAATTTTCTGTTCTTGAAGACTAGGGAAGATCCTGGGAGATGCTGCAACTTCAAACGTAGATATCATCAGAGCTAGCTAAATGGGCGTTAGAAATGTGCAAAGGAGAATCAGGTATGAGTGATGATTCTGATCTCACAGAGAACATGTACCCCATATAAAAGTGATTAAAGTAAACTTTTTGAGCACTGAATGTCCAGCCATGGGCTCACCACACCACTCTTCTAGTTCGCCACCTGACCCTACCTGCCCTTGGGGCTTGGAGTTGAGGTGGTGCAGAATCAATGACATAGACTCTGGGAGCAAGGGAGAAGCAAGCTGCTCTGAATGCTGCTGCAGGCTCCTTTAATACGCTCCACCCCCATTGGTCCCAAGAAAGCATCTTTTCTAAACAGCAGTTTCTGATTGGCTGGCATTGTCTGTATCAGCAATCCTTGGTCTCTCAGGCAGCTAGTCCTCAACTAGGTCCTCCTGCTGGAGATGCCTTTGCGGCCCCTGGGTGTTTATACAGAGGCAGCTGCACCATTTCTCCTACAATAGTGTCTTAGTTTGGGTTTTACTGCCGTGAAGAGGTATCATAACCAAGGCAACTCCTATGAAGGCAAACATTTAATTGGGGCTGCCTTAGAGTTTCAGAGGTTCAGTCCATTATCATCATGGGGAGAGGCATGGCAGCATCCAGGCAGACATGGTGCTAGAGAAGGAGCTGAGAGTTCTACATCTTGATCCAAAGGCAGCAGAAGGGGATTGTCTTCCACAGGCAGACTGGAGGAGACTATCTTCCTCTCAAATCCAGGTCCCATCTTCACAGCCCACCGTGCAGTCTGGCTGGCTCATTGCTCCTTTAAGTCTTATTACATTCATTCCAGGTGATGATCAACATCTGTACAGTGTTATAACAGAGAACAAGGAGCATCAGGTCCCTTTGATAAGCAAGGACCGAAAAGGGGCTACAGGACTTCCTGTGTTAGACTTGCTGCCTTCAGAGGTTTGTCAAAACTGTTTCTGCCACAGTCTCCACTGAATGCAACTTCAGATCCAGGGCTGTTCTTGTCTAAGACCGGGAAGGGGCAACAGAATCCCTGATACACTTTCCTCTTGGCTCTCAGCCAGTTTGCAGTGACATCTCAGCTTTGTCATCTGATTTGTAGAATCCTCTCTGCTGCTGTGTTGATTTTACCCCTTAAGGATTTCCAAAATCATATCAACGCCCTTCTCTCTCTTTTCCAGAAGAAATACATTTGTTCACCTTGATCAAAAGATAGAGGGGGACATTTTCTCTGACCTGGTGGATAGTGGCTAGACTGTCTGGGTTCCCACCACATCCTTGTGATGTGCAAAAAGGCTTTTCTCTGCCATGTGGCCTCTCCGGAGACACTGGCCTTCTTTGGGAGTTGTGGTCCAACCTGAGGTGTGGAAGGGCACATGATCCTGCTTTGAGCTCCTCTGAAAAAGAGATGTTCCTGACTGACTCCTGCTTTCTCTATACCTCAAGCAAGGAGGAAAGCTAGCTCTATTGACTTCCTAATCAAGGCACCTGCTGTTGCAGATAAAAGGAAGAATCACACACAGCAGTAGAAGTAGGATAGACTGGTACAAAAGCGGAAGGGGAGGGCACATGGTGTGTGGAAAGGCATCACACACTGAGATTGATCAGAAGACAGCCCCAGCTCAGTGAGCAAAAGGTAGGGCTTAGAGGTGTCTGCTACTTGCTGAGATGGCTTCTTCCTTAAAAGCAGCTTACCCTGAATGGGAGATTCCCCACTTAGTCTGCATTCTCATCTTGTGGTCTTCTTGTAGCTACCCATGGGCTTTTTGAGATGCAGGCTGTGTTCCTGAACAGCATTCTTGAGTCTCCTTTTATGCTTTGGCCACAGACAAGGCAAATCAGTGTGAAGCAGGCAGGCTTCAGTTTAAGGCAAACTCTGTAATTGTCTTGTCTCATAGTAAGAGAGAAAATTGGAGAAACTGACAGTAAACTTTTTAACTTTACAAAGGGAAGGACAAATTTTATTTAATTTTTTCTTACAATTGCTCTCATGTGCATGCTTATAATTATGTGTGTGTGTGTGTGTGTGTGTGTGTGTGTGTAAATTCAGAGGACAATTTGAATTTCTCCTCTCACAGTGTAGGTTCTAGGATTGAGTTTATGTCCCTCAGTTCTGGCTGTAAGTGCCTTTTTCTGCTGAGCCATGACAGCTGTCTTATAGGTTTATTCTAAATAACAGCATCTTCAGTTATTTAATATGCAGCTTTAGAGACAGGATATTGTCCTCAGTGTCTATATTCTTTACTGTTCCTTCTGGATACAGAGCACATGGAGATAGATAGCAGCCTAAGCTCTTCTTAAGGATGAGAAAGTCCGTGTTTAGAGAGGCCTCTGTGTCAGCCTTTTCATTTCGATAAAACATCTGGCATGGCCTTCTTAAGAGAATAAGAGTTTACTTTTGCTCAGCTTTTTTTTTTTTTTTTTTTTTTTTTGGCCCCTGGTCAGCTGTCTCCATTGCTTCAGGACTGGGATGAGGAAGGACATCATGGCAGGTAGGGATGTGACAGAGCAGAGTGGCTCAGGGTGGCCAGGAAGCAGCAGAAGAGAAAGAGCTGGGACAAGAGATACTGTTGCAGGGTGTCTGCCCAGTGACCCACATCCTCCAAGCTGACTCCACCCTCTGAGGTTCTCCAGCTTCCCAGGATTCTGTCAGCGACTACTCCAGAGGTGAGATTAGAGTCTTCAGTTCTAATCAGCTGGTGACTGACCCTACAATGTATGATCCGTGGGGGACATTCCCAGTTTACACAGTCTCCACCTGGCTTTCGATTCCCATCTCATGGTTTTCACAATAACGCTAAGCTGTGGTTTGTTATTATGCGATGCTCACAAATTTGACTTGGATTTTCATCTCCTTAAACGAACATTGATTACGTTTATGTTGGGATATGTCCTTGCGTATTGGGCGCTGTGGCCCTGATCACTCTTGAGGGGTGCTGGAGATGCCTTCCCCCCAGGTCTGGGAAGATCTTTGCATTCAGGAGGGTTAAGGGACAGTAGTCATTGTGTTTCTTCTTTTAAAACATTTTACATATTAAGTGAGCTTATTGAACTTTCAGAAAGGAATACTATCTCTCTAGGGGATTTCTAGAGACTTGTAAAATTCTCTAAAATATGCAGTTTTTCTTTGGCAATGTAATTTTAGCTGTGAATGTCTACCTGATATATTTGTGATTTATCATAGATTTAAAAAAAATTTAATTTTATTTGTAATTCATTTTTTACACTTCATATTCCATTCCCGCCCCTCCCCACCCACCCCATCTCCATATCCCATACCTCTCCCTCAACCCGCCCTGTCTCCATGTGGATGCCCCCAACCCTTACCCCACCTGACCTCTAAACTTTCTGGGCCTCCAGTCTCTTGAGGGTTAGGTGCATCACCTTTGAATGAACACAGACCTGGAAGTCCTCTACAGTATGTGTGTTAGGGGCCTCATATCAGCTGGTGTATGCTGTTTGTTTGGTGGTCCAGTGTTTGAAAGATCTCAGAGTTCCAGATTAATTAAGACTGCTGGTCCTCCTACAGAGTTGCCCTTCTCCTCTGCTTCTTTCAGCCTTCCCTAATTCAACAACAGGGGTCAGCTGCTTCTGTTCATTGGTTGGGTGCAGATATCTGCATCTGACTCTTTCAGCTGCTTGTTGAGTCTTTTGGAGGGCAGTCATGATAGATCCCCTTTTGTGAGTGTTCCATACCCTCAGTAATAGTGTCAGGTCTTCGGACCTCCTTTTGAGCTGGATCCCACTTTGTGCCTGTTGCTGGACCTTCTCAGACTCCTCTCCATTTCCATCTCTGTAATTCTTTCAGACAGAAACAATTATGGGTCAGAGGTATGACTGTGAGATGGCAATATAATTTCTGATCTAGATTTGCAGAGATAATTTTTTTTACCCTTCAGTTCATTCCAGTTGCGAAGAACAATTGGCCTATTCCTCTTGTTACTCATCCACCTTTGGGTTTAAATTCTTTTGAACAATAACTGATTTCCTAATGATTTTTAAGTTATGACCTAAACATTTTCCATGGCAGTGTTAATTTGAAAATAAAACACTTATCTTCAAAATATTTTTAGTTTTAAGACTTTACTCACTTACCATATTGTTTAATACCATTTGTGAGCCTTTGTACAGGGTGTACTTACTTTTATATGAGTCTGAGCACCCATATGTATAGTGAAAATATCACACGTTCCCACTTACTTCTGGAAAGCAATGGTTTAGAGAAATAATCACTGTGTTCTGATGGCCACTATGGTCTGATGGGCCAGTGTGTAAGTCTTAGCTCCACTGCCTGGTACACTGCAGATCTGAAAAAGCTTTTTAGCATTTCTGAGCCTCAGTTTACTCACTGGACAGTGGGGAAAGTAACAATAAGTTGGTCATGATGTTGAAAAACAACCACATATTTTGTGTGCTCATGTTCCTACAGGTTCTGTTTGGACAGGTACATTTGTATGAACACCAAATAAAATGTACATAAGATGGCTTGTAAATGACAGATATCCAGATGTGTTGGCAATATTATTTGAACATTCTAGTAGTTTTTAGCCTAGATTTCTAGTTTCAAACCTCCTGCTGACCTGCATGGAGCAACTGAAAGAAAGATGAAATTTCAAGACCTATAAGTCATATAAAGTACTCAGAAATTGCTGGTTGTTTGTGAGCCTAGAGGCTGCCTGGGGCTGAGAAAAAAGAAAAACAAACCCGGGTATGCCCCATAGTTAAAACATTCCTGGGAACAGCTTAACCTTAAAGATAAAGAGGAATGTGAGGACATAACAGGGCTATCTGAACTGAGTCAACAACTCACAGAACTCTGACACCCTGCACGTACATGTAATTTTTCTGCTGATGTTTGAATGAGCCAATAGTGTGTTGCTATGCTGAATTCCACACCCCTACACCCCTTACCCCATAAAAACCCCTAGCTTTTGAGTCTCGTGGCCGATATCCGTTATCTCCTGTGTGGGATGCATGTCGGTCCGGAGCTCTGTATTTAAACGACCTCATGTTATTACATCAAGATGGTCCTTTGTGATTTTTTGGGTGCACGCTGAATCGGGAATGGAATGGGGGTTTCCCCACTAGGTTCTAACACAACCACTGAGGCTATTAAAGTCTTGTCTATTTGTCATCCTTGGTCCACATAACACCTGCCATCGCATGGGTAGCTATGGTGTTCTATTATGCTTTCATGATTGTTAAAACCCTTACAGCAGTCCTCCAAAGTCTATACGATTCCCAGTTTATAGAAGAGATCAGTATATAACTTATACATAAGGTATGAACGGAATTGAAATCAAAAGTCTTGTGATCCAATGTTTAAAATGCTCTTGCTTTTTACTCTGTCGTGCCTCCCATGGGAACGTGATGGTAGCTGTGAGTCAGCCTGACTTTCACTGTCTTGGGTTTGCCACTCTCATGTCAGGATTCCTAAGTAGGCTGACTGTCTGTGGAGTTTCTTCAGCAACACCACCACCACCCCCAACAGAGATTCTGTAACTATTAGTTGAGAAGACATAACAAGTAAATTCCGCATACTAGCTCTTCAAGCCTAAGACCGGCTAACAAAAAACCTCTGCATCAGCTGCAAGAAGCCGTTTTTGAGATGTTGGCTAGGTTTGTCCAATAGACTCTCAAAACATTACAGACTATTTTTATTGCTCTTGGTTGTCCCCCAGAGGTGGAAAGTTAGTTACTATTGCTGAAGACAACATGTCATTTAGATGTAGACTCCTGAGGTCCCTAAGCTGCATCTGACCTGGAAGCTTCCTCCCTGAGGACTAGCTTTTGTGGTAGCTTCAGATACCATGAAAGCTTCCAAAGGAGAGAAGTAACCAATGGTCTTACCCCTATATGACTCCTATGGCCCACAACGATGGCCAGCATGGCACGATGACCCCAAAGGTGCAGTAGAGGCATGCAGACCTTGGCAGGAACCAACAGCTCTCTAATTGGATCTAAAACTCACTTAACAAGAAGGAAATCATGCCTGATACTGGAACCTAGCCAACCACTCAGGGCTGGTGAAAGCACAGATACTTGAAGAGAACACACAACCAGGACTTTGTTAAACCAACATCTCCCTAACTATACTCTACATATTTGACCACAGGTAACTACAGTCTTCATCCCTCACCAAGGATACTTATTATTGCAAGAGGCAGAAACATTATAGAAAATTACTGTCAATCAAAATTCAGAGTCATGGAAACTGGTCCCAATGAGTACACCTACAAAATGATTCCCACATCTAACACTCAGGGTTCACTGAAGAAGGGGATTGTAAGAAACAAAGGATGAGAAAGCTTGCTGTGAGATTGTGTCTTCTAGCAATGTCCCCTAAAGCTTCACCAACATGACTGCCTAGACATGAGCTGAATGAGAACAACAATAATGGACATGCCAAAATGGACAGGGGTGGGGGGAAACCATGAGACCTCAATTCCATACAAAGAACTACAGTGGGAGAGATAGTCTTCCCCAGAGAAGAGCACACCAGGTGGTTAAGCAATACCAAATAGTCGTGTCTGAAAACATACATACAGGTATCATTCGTGATACAGTCTGATCAGGAAGTATTTATGCATACAAGAGTACCACCCCCTCCTCCCCCACGTAACAATAATTAATGAAAAAAAAACACCCCATGAGTTTGAAAAAAGAGAGGAAGGGTGTATGGGAGGGTTTGGAGGGGCAAAAGGGAATGGAGAAGTGATGTTATGATGTCTCAAAACCAAACAAAGCCTCAAGCCAAAAAACAAATAATAGCTCTTCATGTTTTCTCTTCTGGTACTCCAAGTCCCAAGGGGTCTTGAAAGCCTCCTTCATCTGGCCGGCAGGGGGCGGTAGAGACCATAAAGCCTCTGGTTAAATCTTGGGACAATCTTAACCTTGGAATCCAAATCAGATCAGATCCTTTGCCCTCTGATTCTGGTCTTTAGGAAAGAAAAGAAGTAGAAATCCCAGTAGTATGCATCGTAAGCCCAACCATGACAAGAATAACTTGTGTTTGCATAAGATCCCAAATAGGTGGATTGTATTATGCAGGAAACTTTTCACGGTTGGCTGGTGTTAGCGGTTTCATTAACCTCATGAAGACATTAATATCATTTGGAAAACAGAAGGAGAATGCCTCCAACTCCTCCATTAGACCCAATTAGCAGAGCGTTGCCACACAAAAGAGGTCGGCGTGCATCTGTCTGTGCTCCTGCTAGCAGCCGCTGTCGGCCCCATTAGATTGCTACTCACTGGAGCCATTAAAGCAGCCTCATTTGTGGTAGGAAGCGATCACTCCCAAAATAGGTTGCTTTCAAGAAATGGGTATTGGTAAGTGATAATGATGACAAATTAACACGAGATGATAAAATAAATGCACATGCAGATTGGACCAAATGTTGACTGACAGGACGGGGTGATGTATCTTTCTTGCTTTATTTACTCATTCTTGGTTATGTGCAGCAGCCTCTGAAACCTTTATTATTTAAATTTTTATTTCTTTGGGTCTGCTTCCATTTGCCATTGCAAGCCTTTGCAAAACCCTTGCTTTCTGCTTCTCCTCAATGGTCCCAGTGATGTGGTGTCTCAGATGCACTGAGCAGGCACAGCCGTTTTCTACACAGCCTATTCATTGGCCTTCTTGTTCTCAGATCCCTATGACAGGGCCAGTTGGTTGCTCCCACTAACCAGCACTGCTCTGTTCTATGACTACTGCCTCTGCAGATTATTGCTCTGTGGCCTCTCCAGCTTCAGAAGCACCATACTTATATAAAAAAAGATTTATTTCTAATTGTGTATATGTCTGTGTCCGTGTGTGAATATGTGCATGTGAGTTCAGGTGCCCAAGGGAGTTAGAAGAGAGTGCTAGATCTCCTACAGTCGGGGTTATAGGAAGTTGTGAGTTTCTTGTCATGGGTGCTGGGAATCAGACTTGACTCCTTTGAAGAGCAGTATGTGGTTTTAATTCTCCAGCCACCTCTTTCGAGCTGGCACCATACTTTGGATGTGTTAGGTTTAAGCATGCATATGGGAAACCCTTTAAAGATAACATCCTGTTACACACACAGTCCTGTATTAAGAAGTTGCCAGACTCCTTAAGAGAACAATTATCTTCTGTCACATCTCGCCAGTTTTTTTCCGTCTTCACAATGAAGTTGGACTCCTCCTTCTCCAGGAAGATTTTCCTCATCTACTAGATTGCTCTGAGTACCTGCCACACCAGCTCTTCTTAACCTGTGGGTCGAGACGCCTTTGGGGGTTAAATAACCCTTTCACAAGGGTCGCATATCAGATATTTACATTATGATTTATAACAGGAGCAAAATGACAGTTATGAAGTAGCCACAAAAATAATTTTATAGTTGGGGGTCCCCACACCATGAGGAGCTGTACTAAGGAGTCACAGCAGTAGGGAGGTTGGGGGTCACTGCGCCCCACATCTTTGTGTTTGGAAGCACAAAGCCTCTGCTTTGGCACTGCAGTCCTACCTCGACAGTTCTTTAATGTTCCCTGCTCAGGTCTGTCTGGTCTGTACCTTTTTTGACAGTATATCTCAAGTGCCTCGTATACTTATACCCCTGGGTTTGTGGTCTTGTTTTGATCTGTAAATCAGGTTGAGACCAGTACTTTCCTCTTTCTGCTTGCTCTAGTATTGAAACCAGGGACATTTGCATGCTTAGCACCCGCCTTTCCACCAAGATACAAGCCCAGCACTGTTCTTTTGATGATGTCGTAGTTTCCCAGAATTACTGTAGCAACACATAACAAGCTGGCTGGTTTCAACACTAGAATTTAGTGTCTCACAGTTTCAGCATCTGGAAGTCTGAATTCAGGGTGCATTCAGGTCTTTTTTTTTTTTAGAAGGCTCTGAGCAAGATCTGCTTCCGGACTTTCTGCTGGTGTCTAGTAGCTCAGGCATTCCTTGGCATGCCTGTGGAATCCTCCCTCTCTGTGTTCTTCCTCTGTAAGTGTCTGCCTCTGGGCCCTAATTTCTACTTTTTGATAAGGACATAAGTCACATTGAATTAGAGCCTAGTCTAAAAAGTCCCATTCAACTTGATGGTCTGTAAGGGCTTGATTTCTAAATAAGCTCATAATCGCACATTCCAAGGACCTCATCTTTGAGGGCAGCACATTCAACTCACAGCATGTTTCTTCTGGTAATCACCTCCAAGGTGTACCGCATAGCCGGGCCACATTTAGCCAAAGTTTCCCAGAGCAGCTTCTATTGTGGGGATGGAATTTCACACCGTAGCCTATAGTACTAGTTCAAGATCCCTTTTATAGAAAGCAAAATTCAGACAAAGATTAGTTTTTTAATGCTTCACTCAATAAAGTTGTACATTTTGAAAAGAGAAGAAACCCGATCCACTAAGCAGTCACACCCATTTCCAACCAAGCTCTGTAATGTTCTGGGTTACTTGTTGGGAGACAGCGAGTTATTTACTTGCTGAGGCTACCTTCCAATCTTTATGTGTGTGTGTGTGTGTGTGTGTGTGTGTGTGTGTGTGTGTGTGTGTGTGTGAGAGAGAGAGAGAGAGAGAGAGAGAGAGAGAGAGAGAGACTCACATGTGGGGTCTCAAATTTAACATTGGATATTTTAATCGCTCTCCACTTTCTGTGTTGAGACAGTGTCAGTTGAACCTAGAGCACATGAACCAGCTAGTTTGGCTACCCAGCTTGCTCTGTGATCCCATGCCTGCCTCCTGAGTTATGGGATGATAGTTAGCTACTACATCTACCATTTCCCTTCCCTTTCTTTCCTGCAAACCCCCTTTTCTCTCTTTCAAATACATGGCTTCTTTTTTCCATTATTTGTTGTACACACACACACACACACACACACACACACACACACATGGCTTTTTGTGTCAATGTACTCGTGGAATATGCATTATTATCTTTGTTGATGGATAGGCTGAGGCTTAGAAAGATCTAATGTCGTAAACTAAAGTTTGAACAACTAATAACTGTAACATCTGGAACACAAATTAGTCTTCACTCATTCTAAGGCAAATCCCTAGCTTTTGCCACCAACTCTGTATTGCTGTATGCTTGAGTTTCTGGCAGCTTATTAATTCTGTGTGCATGAGAATAGACGGAGGGACTCTAGGCAGCCATGACCATGGGAGATGCTCTTGTCTCACCAGATTTAATTCTTTACCACTCATGGCTTGAATGGTTTTGAATGCATCGAAGGAAGGTAATCAAAGAACTGGATGAATTGAGCAGTTGTAAACGGAAACACAGGTCCCCATCAGGCCAGTTCAGAAGATAATGCAGCCATTGTTTTTAATAGGCCAAATCTGTCTCCCTTGTTCCCTAGGAGGCAATTGAAGGAGACATGCTGATAGCTTCCCTTGGGGCATTGGCCAGAATCAGATTTGTGAAGTGAAGCTTAAGTTGGTCATTTTATCCCAGCTGGCAAGGGCAAGGAGTGAGTGCTGTTGGGAATAAAGCCCATTTTCTATGCGTCTTAGAGCAACACTTTTGTTAGTGTGGTGTTCTCAGGGCAGTTTCTGTTTCATGGCATAATAATATGTAAACATCAGTTCAGATAAGTCTCCATTTTTCTTCCATGTTTTATTCTGAGGTAAACCTTTTCTAGTGCAATGAGCATTTTAATCTCCCTTGGCTAGGTTAGTGATTCTCTAATGACTTAATCGTATGCTCTATGTTACATGTGTCTCCCACACACGATAAGCACAGCTTCCTCCATCTTCCAAGATGGCTGTCTCTATGGATACGAGGTAGGTGCCTTCATGGGAACCTCACTTCCACATTCTTTGAATGCTTTATAATGATCAATTAGCTTTGAAGACAATATTTCAGAAGTCAAAGAAAGAAAATAAAGGCCCTCATGTGCTCCTCAGTGCTGTTTTCTCAAGGTAACAAAAGTTGAAAAAAAAAAGCTTTCCTTTAATACACCTCCATTTCTTCAGGCCTTTGTCTTCTTTTCGAGCATGGGTCCCTTTCTAGTTTCATAGCTTCCATAGTCAGTTCAAATTCAATACACAAAACTAAAGATTTGATTCTAAGATATGAGTGAGAGCATGTGTTATTTGTCATGGGGAAGAGGGTTGAAGGGTTGGGAAGAAACAAGAAGTGGTAGAAGAGATAATAACATTAAGGAAGTTTCAAAAAGCCATATAGAAACCTATTCTTTTAACACACACACACACACACACACACACACACACACACACACACACACACACCTGACTCATATAGAATTGGATTATTCTACATGTGGAACAATGCTTCTCCTGGAAGCTGTTGGTTACCAAATCAAAATCCCAGTGCCAGGAGTAAATACCTCCCCTCAGGTTGTTGGTCAGAGGTGTCCTTGGAAAACACCAAACCAATAAAGGCTATTGTTCGCACTCTTGGTTGTCCATCAGATTGTGGTGGTAAGACCCCACTGCTGAAGATGCCACATACTTTGGATACAGGACATCGATAAATCAAGTTGGCACTGATCAGGAGCTCTTCTTGTTGGATGAGTATTCATAGTCCTGGATGGTGCTATGTAGGCTTCTTGGGGGAAAACTCATCAATGGTCTTTCTCAACTGCAGACTCTGTGAACTATGATGGTAAGGACCAGTGTGGCGAGATATGCTCGTGGATGCAAGAGCCGCATGAATGCTAAGAGTACAGTAACCTATTGCTTTTTTATTGGATTTGAGGTCTACTTCACAGGAAGAAATGCATGCTTGGCACTGTGAATCTTCCTAAGAACCAATAATTGGGGAGATCACAGGCCCCTAGGATGAACCCACTACTAATTTTTCTGGTAAATAAACAGAGTATCAAACTACTCTCTAACTTTGTATCTCCCTGCTCAGAGATTAGTGCAGCTCTCAAACTTCATCAGAGAAGTTTCTTTGTGCAGTGGGCAATGGTTAATGCAGAGACTTACAACTGATCAAAGTATGGAGAATAAATGTCAGTACTATAAATCCTCAGATGGGGTATTTATATCCCATTTATATAAAGACTCAGGGACCACATGGAAGAGTAGACAGAAAGATTGTAAGAGCCAGAGGTTAGGGAAGGCTGGAATGAACATTATACTCATGAACTCATGGTAGCTGTGCTTGTCTGCACAAGACCTTCACAACAAGCCGGGCACTGCTAGGTCAACCATAGTCCAGTGGATGGATCCATACCCATAATATACATCGGACCCAATGAGTTGCTAACAAAAGGAAGACTTGAAGTTGGGGGTAGAGGAAGGTAAGGGTGGATTTTGGAGGAGGTAGGGGAAAGAGTCAGAAGTAAATATGATCAAAGTACATTGTATGAAATTCTCAAAGAATTAATAAAATTATTTTTAAAAGTTCCAAAAAGAAAAGAAAAACTAAGAAAAATTCTGTATCAGTAGAGAAATTAATGACCAGTGATAAATAGTTCTAGGTTATTTCTATTCCGGGGTTTAGCTATATTCGTACTTCCTGGAGGGTTAATTGACTTACATGGATCCAGATAAACTCATTGGAAAAGAGGAACAGGATAGGTTTTAGTATGTCAGTATTTTGTGATCTTTTTCAGCTATTACACTATGAATTTAATGAAGTTACCCAGGTTGCTATGAAGTCAAATCAGATTATCCAAACTGACTATTGACAATGTACAGTGTTTAGTTTACTTCTGTTGGTGTAATTTACTCTTTATTATAAACAAGAACAATGACTTTGTTGTATTTTCAGAGTGATGACTTCATCTGAAAATAAAAGTGAAGAATTTTAACAGAATGAAAATTCAATTCACTTAATAAAAAGGAGACATAGCCCACTACTGGAAACCTAGCCAAGCGCTTAGGGTTAGTGAAGTTATACATTTTGGAGAATAACTGACAACCACTACTTTATTAAACCAACACAGTCCCTCATTACACTCTAAATATTTATCCTTATACTCACAGATAAGTGTAGTCTTCATCCCTCAGCAAGGAGACTTGTATTTGCAACAGAGTGAAGCTATTACAGAAACCCACAACTAATAAAAATGTGGAGGTGTGGAGCCTAGTTCCAGTGGATGTATTTTTAAAACACTCCTGCACCTAAGGCTAGGGGAACATTGTACAAGAGGGTTGGAAATATTGCAAGAGGCAGATGATCAGGGAGTTTGCTGTGGTATTGTGTTTCCTAGTAATATCGGAAACTACACCCATAACATCTTATCAGCATGACTACTCTAATGTGAACTGAACAAGGATAACCACAACAGACACTGGTGAAGTGGACAGGCACACACAGACAGGTACAGAAACAGACAGACACACACAGATACAGGCACAGACAGACATACACACACAGACACATAGATACAAACACTGGCACACACATACACCCAGACACAGTTACAGGCTCACATATAAACATAGACACACAGACACAGGCAAACAGATACACACACACACACACACACACACACACACACATGCACACGCACAGAAACACATACACACAGACACACATAGACAAAAACACAGGTACACACAGACACATAGACACACAGATATAGACACACACACAGATAGACACAGACACAAGCACAGAAACAGACACACACATAGACACACAGATACACAGACACAGGCACACATAGACACAGATATACAGTCACAGACACAGGCTCACACATAGACACATACATAGACACAGACACAGGTGTGGACGCCCGACTTGCCAGCAAGGAAGATGCCATAACAGGATTCTTCTGCACACGTTTATTGGGAGAGCTTGATAGCGAAGGTGAAAGACCCCGAGCTCCAGAACTGGCACTGCTTATATAGGCCTAGGAGTGGCGTGTCTATACCTGATTGGTTGTGCTTTCAGTACCTCATTTACATTCCCTGGGATGGGCTGTGACTTGGTGCGGAAACCCTTATGCACATACGCACATTGGTTGTTTACCCGAACTTACAGGCGGTGGCCAGCGGTAGCCAGTGCCATCTTGTAATGGCGTATGTGGCTTCCCACACACAGGCACACAGATGCAGGCACACATACAGATAGACACAGACACATACACAGACACAGATACAAAAACAGACACACACACACATAGATACAGTCACAGACATACATATACACAAACACAGGCACACACAGACATAGATACAATGGCACAGGCTCACACAAAGACACAGGCACACAGACATTGGCACACACAGACACACATACACACACACACCTGCACATATTTGTTTAACTGAACCAGTTCTTATCTATTTCTGGAACTGTGCAAGAATCTGAGGTTCTAAAATAAGCAAATAGTGCTTCGCTTTCAATAAAAGTTGATATTTTATTGAGAGTTTGAATTATTTTTAGCAAGTTGGAAATGATTTTTAATTACATTTGTTTATCTGTGCACACATGGGATGCATGGGTGTGTCTTGGCATGTGTGTGGAGGTCAGAGGACCACAATTCTCTCCTTTCATGCTGTGGATCTTGGGGGGAGCGAACTCAGGTTTTCAAGTATGACACAAATTTCTTTTACCCACTGAGCCATTTTGTCAGCTCTTGAAATGTTTTAATTTATTTTTTATTAATTATTTTATTCATTTACATTCCAAATATTGGCCTCCCTCCTGGTCCTACCTTCCAGAGTTCTTTACTCCTTCCCATCCTCTTAGTCTCTGAGAGGGTGCTCACCCCACCCCTCTGGCATCCCCCTTCCCTGGGGCATCACGTCTCTACAGAATTAGGCTCATCCTCTCCCACTGAGGCCAGACAAGGCATTCCTCTTCTACATATGTGCCAGGGGCATCAGAACAGCAGTGTATTTCCTTTGGCTGGTGGCTTAGTCTTTGGGAGCTCCCAGGGGTCCAGGTTAGTTGACACTGTTGTTCTTCCTATGGGGTTGTCATCCCTTTCAGCTCCTTCAAGCCTTCCCCTAACTCTTCCATAGGGCTCCTCGATCTCAGTGCAATGGTTGGCTGTGAGTATCTGCATCTGTTCAGTCAG
Organism: Mus musculus; assembly: GCF_000001635.26. NCBI lineage: Eukaryota > Metazoa > Chordata > Mammalia > Rodentia > Muridae > Mus > Mus musculus. Next base: position 48,787,518 of record NC_000070.6, read on the forward strand.
CTGCTGGTAGAGCCTCTCAGAGGACAGCCATGCTAGGCTCCTGTCTGCAAGCACACATAGAACCAGTAATAGCATCAGGATTTGGTACTCACATGGGATGGATCCTAAGTTGGGTTTGTCACTAGACAGCCTTTTCTTCAGTTTCTGCTCCATTTTTGTCCCTGCATTTCTTTTAGACAGAAACGAGTCTGGGTCAAATATTTTGAAGGTGAGTTGGTGACCCCATCCCTCCACTTGGGTCCCTGTCTGTCTCCTGGAGGTGGTTTCTTCAGGTTCCATATTTCCACTGTTGGGCATTTTGGCTATGGTCACCCCCATTGAGTCCTGAGAACCTTTCACATCCCAGGTCTCTGAGACTTTCTAGAGGTTCCTCCCTACCCTCCTGCAGTTGCATATTTCCATTCATTCTCCTGACCCTCTCATGTCTCCCCATCATACCTCATTCTGCCCCCTTTCCCCACTCCCTTCTCTCACCCACCCAGGTCCCTCCATCCCTGTGCTTCCCGTGACTATTTTGTTCCTCCTTCTAAGTGAGACTGAAGCATCCTCACTTAGGCATTCCTTCTTGTTTAACTTCTTACTGTCTGTGGATTGTATCAAGGGTATTCTGTACTTTTTGGCTAATATCCACTTATCAGTGAGTCCATATCATGCATGTCCTTTTGGGTCTGGGTTACCTCACACAGGATGATGTTTTCAAGTTCTATTCATTTGCCCGCAAAATTCATCATGTCTTTGTTTTAAATAGCTGAATAGTATTCCAATGTGCAAATGAACCACATTTTCTGTATCCGTTCTTTGGTTGAAGGACATCTGGGTTGCTTCCAGTTTCTGGCTATTCTGAATAAGGCTGCCAATAGAGGAATCTCCAATGGCTGAGAAGCTCTTAAAGAAATGTTCAACATTCTTAATCATCAGGGAAATGCAAACCAGAACGACCCTGAGATTTCACTGTACATCAATCAGAATGGCTAAGATCAAAAACTAAAGTGACAGCACATGTTGGTGAGGATGTGGTGAAAAAGGAACACTCTTCCATTGCCAGAGGGATTGCAAACTTGAACAATCACGCTGGAAATCAATCTGGCGGTTCCTCATAATATTGGAAATAGTTCTACCTGAAGACCCAGCTATTCTGCTCTTGAGCATATACCCAAAAGATGCTCTACCATACCACAAGGATACATGGCTTCACTATGCTGAAATATATATATTTAAATATATTAACTCACTCAATAAATTAAGGTTCCTTGTGGTGAGTTAATATGTAAATAATTACTTTATAATAAGAATGGTTACTATAAATTGGTCTTTTTTTCTTCATGTGCTGGATCTAATGGTGCTGCCTTTTATAACTGGCATTTTAAGGGCTGGGGAAGTGGTTCAGTGTGGATCACTTGCCTAGCATGTGTGAAAACTTGGGCTCTGTCACCAGCATCTTGAAAATACAAAAACAAATGATGCTTTTAGACACAAGGTAGAAGAGCCAACTTGTGAGGCCCACAGTTTCTCACCTGTCCTCAACTCCACCCTCCACTGGAGTACCCACTTCCCATAATGACCTCACGCAGTTGCAGCTAATTCCCTAGGTCCTTGCTAATTAATGCATTATTTCTCCTTTGATCTGAATTTCTTCTTGTCCCCAACACTGATGAAAAACAAACAAACAGACTTAGCTCAGCTTCTTTCTTTCTGTTTCTCTCTCCTTTACCCAGAATTCTCTATCCACTGAGTTCTAGGAACATTGGGGAGTCAGTTAGCACCTGGGCAAGTTTTCTGTGTTTCAGTGGTATTAATGATAACACAGACAACACTTTTCACACTAAGTGTGTGCTGACTATTAGTGTTACAACTGGCTAACTTGTGGTATTACTATTGTCTTCTTTTTGTAGATGAGGACACTGAAGCCACCACAGTCTCTCAGGGCTGGATATGGAGTCAAATCCTGCTGTGAGACCCAAAATAGGATCTCTCATTCCCTGTTTCTTCTTCAGTGTGTGGTCTTTTGACTCTGTGTATTAGAACCACGTATGGGTGCTGGTAAAATGTAGATCACTGTGCAAATATATTACACATTTATTATTGATTTGTCAACTGATGGACATCTAGGTCATTTCCGTATCCTGGTTATTGTGAATAGATCAGCAATGGACATGAATGAGCAGGTTTCTCTGTAGGAGGATACAGAGTGGTAAAGCTGGGTCATGTGGTAGATCTTTTTTTTATTATTTTCAGGTGTGTCCATTATGGTTTCCATGGAGATGACATCAGTTTGCATCCCCTAACCCCCACCAATGAAAAGGTGCTTCTCCCTGCATCTGCCAGCATTTGCTTTCTTTCTTTAATCTCAGACATTTGATGAAATGTCTAAGGATGAAATCTCAAAGTAGTTTTAATCTGCATAAATATAATCAAAATACACAATACAGAATTCCCAAAAGAGCTAATAAAATAAAAAACTAGATTGCTGACTGTATCCCCAGATCTGTCTGTAAGTCTGAGTTTGCATCCTTTCTGCGTTTCCTGAGTGGTTCTGCACACTGTGTTTAGGAATTACCTTGCATACTTGGCTAGCTTCTTTATCCTCACCTTTGTAATGAGATTATAAGCTTCAGTTTACTTGAATTCATGTTGCAATACCAAAGGAGTGGGTATTGCCACAGTCCACAAGTGGAACTAGAATATGGGATTTAAAAATAACCATTCTAGTGTATTACTCAGAGCCATAAGACAACAAACAAAGTTACCTTATTATGGATATAAGATCGAAAGGGCCAGAGAGGTCTGTTCCTAAAACACTGTGGCAAGATTTCCTTATCAAACAATGAGATGGCTGCTAAGGGGCCGCAGAGAAGCTTTTGTTCTCCCTATGACTGCTCAGGGCATTATTCAGGGCAACTCACAAGTGATTTGTGCTTTTCTGTTTGATGGGACATCCTCGCAGATCACACCACACATCCAGTCTCCTAGATTTACAACGACATGTGTAATTTCTTAAGTTCAGTCAGTCTGGAGTTTCAAGTGGGGTCTTCATATTCCAAATAACATGTTTCTCATGTTCCACCATCGTAGTATAGCTGGGCTGATGTTACAAACTGTGTGAATCAAAGAAAAGCCTACATGCAAACAAGGCCAGGAACTGAGGGAGGGGACATGTTCTGATTCTTATTTCCTATTGCAAACCAATCTCTTCTTACAAAGCATCATTTTCTGAAAGCTTTATGGTAGCACATTAGCCACTTAAACATTACCATTTTTAATATGAATGCCAACAATATCACTAGGTACTTGTTCTATTTAATACCCACACCTGGCCATTTATCATTTAGGATTGAAAAACCATGTGACCTAGTTGTATTGCCAATTCTCATAACAATTGTTTAAAGATTTTTTTTTTTAAATAACAAGAGAATGCAAACACTGTTGAAGATGGGAAAGGACCTTTTGCTTATTTACAGCTCTGTTAGTCTGGGAATGGACTGTTGGTAGCGTAAGCGCTTACGTGCATGCCCCTTGTTTTTTCTAGAAAATTCATTTGTTAGGGTTTTGCTTTAACATGTCTGTCTATTACCTGATTGTAAGCAAGATTTTTAGATGGTCCTTGCAGGAGCACCTTACATATTGTAAAAACTGTAATTAAATAATTTCTTAAGATGATATACCAGAAAGTTATTTTTCTGTTGGAGGGCACCGTAGGATGAGTCAGCCAGCTGTAAATGGGTTTTGTAGTCCATCCAAATGAAAGATGAACTTGGCAGCCTCAATCCTTGAATGACCTGCCGAAAATAAAACCAGCTAGCCAGCGACATTTACCCTAGTGAGACTGCCAGTTCATATCATAAAGTGACCATGTAGCTTCATAAACACTGTTCTCTAAACGCTGACTTTCAGAGGCAGCTCAGGGATCCCCATGCTTCTAATATAGCTTTGTGTAAAATGCTAATGTCATGACATTTGTAGAACTATTAAATCATTTTAACATTAAGAGCTATGGTTCTACAACTAATTGATCTTAGTGCATTTCCTCTGCAGAATCCTTTAGTAGTTGGTTGTAACAGGGAGGGATATTTCCTTTTTCCAGCTCTAAAATTTTGTTCTCACGTGGAATCACATACCATCATTTTAGGATAGTTTGCCTCCAACTTGAATGGGGGCAAATCCATTGACACAGTGTTGTTTCAATTCTGGGCTCATTTGCCTGATGCCTCCATTTAATATGATCTGTGGTCTAAAAGCCTGCTTCCCTTGAGAAATATGTCTGCCTGTTTTTCTTTTAAGTGTTTGGGAGTAAATATATATCCATGGTTTCCAGCTACTAAAAGATGGGCTTAGATGCCATAACACCAAATCAAAGGAAATGCTTGTGGCTAAAAATTATCCTGTGGTCACATATGAAAGCAACTGGGATTTATTCTCGTCCTGGCACCACATTTCCTTACTAATGGCCGTCCCACTCAGTGTGTGCTGTCATAGCAGGTCTCTGTAGAAAGAAATAGCTGCAGAGCTCCTGGAAATACTAAGTACCGTGAACAGCAGGGTGGTGCCTGCCCCAATTCTTCATCACCTCTGTACTATTTCACATCTTTCTTGTTGGGTCAAGATTCCATCTGTCGCTGTTTCTCCATCCTGTTTTCTGTTCATACAAAACACCTAATAACAGAGAGCACTTTCTCAAACAAAGCAGCCACATTCCCATTCCTAAATAGGATATCAGTAAGGTTGAGTTCGCTGTCAACAATCTCACTTCTGCCCGTGATCACGGAATATGAGTGTTCACATCTACTCTACTTTCTATGACTGCCGTTTTTTTGCTTCATTCCTCACTGTCTTTGGAACTTACTAGATTCACCATCATGTTTTTTCACAAATTAGAGTGTTTCAGCATCAAAACGTTTAAACACTCAGCCATATATTTCCCCCTTTCCTTTCCACCCGAGTCCCCTTTACGTGGATGTGAAGTATTGCAGAAGTGCGAGGACTTGAGTTCTTCCTCATGGCTAGCTGCTTCTACTAAGGCCAGTGTCTGTGTCAGCTTCTCCTCAGCATCTAGTCTGGATTTACTAATCATTTTGTAACAAGATTTTTATTCTAAAATAATGCTCTGATCCTATCACTTCAAGAATATAACCATGTAGCTAACATCCTTTTCATTTTCTGAGCTTTAATAGGCATCTTACACAATGTACAACCTATTGGTGGAGCATGTTTGTTTAAGGTGGTCTCAACCTCTTTGATGCTGCGACCCTTTAATACATTCCCTCATGCTGTGGTGACCCTGAACCATAAAATTATTTTGCTACTACTCCATAATTGGAACTTTGCTTCTGTTATGGGTCATAAAGTAAATATCTGTATTTTACGATGGTCTTAAGTGACCCCTATGAAAAGGTTGTTTGATCTCCCAAGGGGTTAAGACCCCACAGATTGAGAACCACTTGTTTAAGGAGACAATGAAAGAACCTAGTGGGGAAACCCCCACTTAACTCCCGATTCAGTGTGCACCCAAGAATCACGAACAGAACAAAACACCTTGATGTAACAACACAAGGTATTTTAATGGTGGAGCTCCGAGTCGAAACACAGGAGACAGTGGATTCGACCACGAGGCTTGGAAGCTAGGGGTTTTTATAGAAAAGAGTGGGGCTGGGGGAGGAATTGGTGCGGTTTCACATGATTGGTCCATTTAAACATCAGCAGCCTGTTAACATTTAACTTAGGTCAGAGGGGTGGGAGATAGGGAGGCGACGGGCCTGCCCGGGCATGTCCTGGTCTGTTCTGCTATGTTCTCAGCCCCAGGTTTCAAAGCTCACAAACAACTCTTTGGGCTATTTGACATACATTACATGAATCACAGGTCTCAAGTTTTATTTTCTTTCAACAATACAAAACTCCCTCTATTTTTATTGGGGTGTCATCTTCAATGTGTTTATTTATTTATTAATTAATTAATGTATTTGCAAAGTGCAAGGTTTGTCTATTACACTGCCATACATTTCTTTAGGTTAATTTACTATTTGTTTTGTGAGTGATGTTGATGTGAGATGAAAAACACTTTGCAATTAAACCATGAATCATTAACCACACACCAAACTCCAGAAGCATGTTACTAATAATAGTTAACAGTTCTATAACCACTCAAAGTTTACAGAACGCATCTGCAGTATTTGATCTCAGTTCTCTTATTGTAGGTAATGAGGTTCTGGAGAGCATGGTCAACTGAAAGTTTCCTACCAGGATCATTTCCTCGATGGAGCTGAGTGACTTGAAACATTACATCTCAACCAGGAGGAATGTAAAGCATCCAAAGGCTTAATTTATGTGGAGTGCTTTGGTCACAATAGAATCAATGAATTGCCCAGTAAGAGTTGTCCAGGTCTGATACCTGATTTCAAGGGCAGATTGGTTGCCTCGTGCACAGATTCATTTTAAGTAGTGACTGCATGATTGAGAGGCTACATCGGGCCACGAAAAGGCCAACATTCCATAGATAAGATGGAAGAGTTACTAGGAGGACAGTGGAGCTGCAGACCGACAGTTTGAAGATGGTTTCTCCTTTGTCATTATTACTTTCTCATTCTCCCAGGAAAGCTTGATCAGGTAGGGTGGCTCTGTCACTGTGGGAGGATTTGCATTCCAAAACCCATGCCTGGATCTGCACAGATCTCCCTCAGGGATCATTGCTTTCCTTTTCCTGCTCCTGTTTTAAATTAATTCTGTTTAGCCAGGCAGTGGTGGCACACACCTTTAATCCCAGCACCTGGGAGGCAGAGGCAGGCAGATTTCTGAGTTCGAGGCCAGCCTGGTCTACAAAGTGAGTTCCAGGACAGCCAGGGCTACACAGAGAAACCCTGTCTCGAAAAACCAAAAAAGAACAAACCAAACCAAACCAAACCAAACCAAACCAAACCAAACCAAACCAAAAACAACAAACAAACAAACAAACAAACAACCCAAACAAACAAACAAAAACCCAGGAAAAAAATTAATTCTGTTGACTAACTCTCATCCAAATGTCTGTGCAGTTATTTTTGTAGTCATGGCCTAGCTTACTGTGTGCCACCAAATCTAGTGTCACACAGAGTCTGTCTCTCCTCCTTATCTTTTCCGCAGACATTTTGCTAGGGCGATTTAGTGCATCTTAAGTACCCAGATGTCATTGTTATGTAGATTCTCAATTGTTTAGCATAATCTTACTTAGTTTCAGAGGGCTTCCCAAAAACTTAAACCTAATCATGTCATCTACTAATTTTTCTTTCTCCCTTTGACTTAGTTAATGTTCTCTTTCTCTCTCTCTCCCTCTCTCTCTCTCCCCTCCCCCTCTCTCTCCCCCTCCCCCTCTCTCTCCCCCTCCCTCTCTCTCTCCCCCTCCCTCTCTCTCTCCCCCCTCTCCCTCTCTCTCTCTCCCTTCCTCTCCCTTTCTCTCTCTCCCATTCATAATTAGTTGCATATGTTAAGAAGGCCAATGTTTCTCTTCCTCTGTGTCACCTAAGTCACTAAGTATGCTGATTCCAATCCTCAAAGTCTCCTGAAGATGTCCTGTGTGGTTCCCATCCATTGTACATTGTCCAGTCATTTACTGCATGGATTCTTGTGATGGTCTCATGCCAGGCCCTCTCTCTCTGGCTTGTATTGTTTTTTTTTTTTTTTTTTTTTTTTTCTTTTTCATTTTTTTTTATTAGGTATTTAGCTCATTTACATTTCCAATGCTATACCAAAAGTCCCCCTTACCCACCCACCCCCACTCCCCTACCCACCCACTCCCCCCCTTTGGCCCTGGCGTTCCCCTGTACCGGGGCACACAAAGTCTGCGTGTCCAATGGGCCTCTCTTTCCAGTGATGGCCGACTAGGCCATCTTTTGATACATATGCAGCTAGAGTCAAGAGCTCAGGGGTACTGGTTAGTTCATAATGTTGTTCCACCTATAGGGTTGAAGATCCCTTTAGCTCCTTGGGTACTTTCTCTAGCTCCTCCATTGGGAGCCCTGTGATCCATCCATTAGCTGACTGTGAGCATCCACTTCTGTGTTTGCTAGGCCCCGGCATAGTCTCACAAGAGACAGCTACATCTGGGTCCTTTCAGTAAAATCTTGCTAGTGTATGCAATGGTGTCAGCATTTGGAAGCTGATTATGGGGTGGATCCCTGGATATGGCAGTCTCTACATGGTCCATCCTTTCATCTCAGCTCCATACTTTGTTTCTGTAACTCCTTCCATGGGTGTTTTGTTCCCACTTCTAAGGAGGGGCATAGTGTCCACACTTCAGTCTTCATTTTTCTTGAGTTTCATGTGTTTAGGAAATTGTATCTTATATCGTGGGTATCCTAGGTTTTGGGCTAGTATCCACTTATCAGTGAGTACATATTGTGTGAGTTCCTTTGTGATTGTGTTACCTCACTCAGGATGATGCTCTCCAGGTCCATCCATTTGGCTAGGAATTTCATAAATTCATTCTTTTTAATAGCTGAGTAGTACTCCATTGTGTAGATGTACCACATTTTCTGTATCCATTCCTCTGTTGAGGGGCATCTGGGTTCTTTCCAGTTTCTGGCTATTATAAATAAGGCTGCTATGAACATAGTGGAGCATGTGTCCTTCTTACCAGTTGGGGCTTCTTCTGGATATATGCCCAGGAGAGGTATTGCTGGATCCTCCGGTAGTACTATGTCCAATTTTCTGAGGAACCGCCAGACTGATTTCCAGAGTGGTTGTACAAGCCTGCAATCCCACCAACAATGGAGGAGTGTTCCTCTTTCTCCACATCCTCGCCAGCATCTGCTGTCACCTGAATTTTTGATCTTAGCCATTCTCACTGGTGTGAGGTGGAATCTCAGGGTTGTTTTGATTTGCATTTCCCTGATGATTAAGGATGTTGAACATTTTTTCAGGTGCTTCTCTGCCATTCGGTATTCCTCAGGTGAGAATTCTTTGTTCAGTTCTGAGCCCCATTTTTTAAGGGGGTTATTTGATTTTCTGAGGTCCACCTTCTTGAGTTCTTTATATATGTTGGATATTAGTCCCCTATCTGATTTAGGATAGGTAAAGATCCTTTCCCAGTCTGTTGGTGGTCTTTTTGTCTTATAGACAGTGTCTTTTGCCTTGCAGAAACTTTGGAGTTTCATTAGGTCCCATTTGTCAATTCTCGATCTTACAGCACAAGCCATTGCTGTTCTGTTCAGGAATTTTTCCCCTGTGCCCATATCTTCAAGGCTTTTCCCCACTTTCTCCTCTATAAGTTTCAGTGTCTCTGGTTTTATGTGAAGTTCCTTGATCCACTTAGATTTGACCTTAGTACAAGGAGATAAGTATGGATCGATTCGCATTCTTCTACATGATAACAACCAGTTGTGCCAGCACCAATTGTTGAAAATGCTGTCTTTCTTCCACTGGATGGTTTTGGCTCCCTTGTCGAAGATCAAGTGACCATAGGTGTGTGGGTTCATTTCTGGGTCTTCAATTCTATTCCATTGGTCCACTTGTCTGTCTCTATACCAGTACCATGCAGTTTTTATCACAATTGCTCTGTAGTAAAGCTTTAGGTCAGGCATGGTGATTCCACCAGAGGTTCTTTTATCCTTGAGAAGAGTTTTTGCTATCCTCGGTTTTTTGTTATTCCAGATGAATTTGCAAATTGCTCCTTCTAATTCGTTGAAGAATTGAGTTGGAATTTTAATGGGGATTGCATTGAATCTGTAGATTGCTTTTGGCAAGATAGCCATTTTTACAATGTTGGTCCTGCCAATCCATGAGCATGGGAGATCTTTCCATCTTCTGAGATCTTCTTTAATTTCTTTCTTCAGGGACTTGAAGTTTTCATCATACAGATCTTTCACTTCCTTCGTTAGAGTCACGCCGAGATATTTTATATTATTTGTGGCTATTGAGAAGGGTGTTGTTTCCCTAATTTCTTTCTCAGCCTGTTTATTCTTTGTGTAGAGAAAGGCCATTGACTTGTTTGAGTTAATTTTATATCCAGCTACTTCACCGAAGCTGTTTATCAGGTTTAGGAGTTCTCTGTTGGAATTTTTAGGGTCACTTATATATACTATCATATCATCTGCAAAAAGTGATATTTTGACTTCCTCTTTTCCAATTTGTATCCCCTTGATCTCCTTTTGTTGTCGAATTGCTCTGGCTAATACTTCAAGTACTATGTTGAAAAGGTAGGGAGAAAGTGGGCAGCCTTGTCTAGTCCCTGATTTTAGTGGGATTGCTTCCAGCTTCTCTCCATTTACTTTGATGTTGGCTACTGGTTTGCTGTAGATTGCTTTTATCATGTTTAGGTATTGGCCTTGAATTCCTGATCTTTCCAGAACTTTTATCATGAATGGGTGTTGGATCTTGTCAAATGCTTTTTCTGCATCTAACGAGATGATCATGTGGTTTTTGTCTTTGAGTTTGTTTATATAATGGATTACATTGATGGATTTTCGTATATTAAACCATCCCTGCATCCCTGGAATAAAACCTACTTGGTCAGGATGGATGATTGCTTTAATGTGTTCTTGGATTCGGTTAGCGAGAATTTTATTAAGAATTTTTGCATCGATGTTCATAAGAGAAATTGGTCTGAAGTTCTCTATCTTTGTTGGATCTTTCTGTGGTTTAGGTATCAGAGTAATAGTGGCTTCATAAAATGAGTTGGGTAGAATACCTTCTACTTCTATCTTGTGAAAAAGTTTGTGCAGAACTGGAGTTAGATCTTCTTTGAAGGTCTGATAGAACTCTGCACTAAACCCGTCTGGTCCTGGGCTTTTTTTGGCTGGGAGACTATTAATAACTGCTTCTATTTCTTTAGGGGATATGGGACTGTTTAGAAGGTCAACTTGATCCTGATTCAACTTTGGTACCTGGTATCTGTCCAGAAATTTGTCCATTTCGTCCAGGTTTTCCAGTTTTGTTGAGTATAGCCTTTTGTAGAAGGATCTGATTGTGTTTTGGATTTCTTCAGGATCTGTTGTTATGTCTCCCTTTTCATTTCTGATTTTGTTAATTAGGATTTTGTCCCTGTGCCCTTTAGTGAGTCTAGCTAAGGGTTTATCTATCTTGTTGATTTTCTCAAAGAACCAACTCCTCGTTTGGTTAATTCTTTGAATAGTTCTTCTTGTTTCCACTTGGTTGATTTCACCCCTGAGTTTGATTATTTCCTGCCGTCTACTCCTCTTGGGTGAATTTGCTTCCTTTTTTTCTAGAGCTTTTAGATGTGTTGTCAAGCTGCTAGTATGTGCTCTCTCCCGTTTTTTTCTTGAAGGCACTCATAGCTATGAGTTTCCCTCTTAGAAATGCTTTCATTGTGTCCCAAAGGTTTGGGTACGTTGTGGCTTCATTTTCATTAAACTCTAAAAAGTCTTTAATTTCTTTCTTTATTCCTTCCTTGACCAAGGTATCATTGAGAAGAGTGTTGTTCAGTTTCCATGTGAATGTTGGCTTTCTGTTATTTATTTTGTTATTGAAGATCAGCCTTAGTGCATGGTGATCTGATAGGATACATGGGACAATTTCAATATTTTTGAATCTGTTGAGGCCTGATTTGTGACCTATTATGTGGTCAAGTTTGGAGAAGGTACCATGAGGTGCTGAGAAGAAGGTATATCCTTTTGTTTTAGGATAAAATGTTCTGTAGATATCTGTCAGATCCATTTGTTTCATCACTTCTGTTAGTTTCAGTGTGTCCCTGTTTAGTTTCTGTTTCCATGATCTGTCCATTGGTGAAAGTGGTGTGTTGAAGTCTCCCACTATTATTGTGTGAGGCGCAATGTGTGCTTTGAGCTTTACTAAAGTTTCTTTAGTGAATGTGGCTGCTCTTGTATTTGGAGCATAGATATTCAGAATTGAGAGTTCCTCTTGGAGGATTTTACCTTTGATGAGAATGAAGTGTCCCTCCTTGTCTTTTTTGATGACTTTGGGTTGGAAGTCAATCTTATCAGATATTAGGATGGCTACTCCTGCTTGTTTCTTCATACCATTTGCTTGGAAAATTGTTTTCCAGCCTTTCATTCTGAGGTAGTGTCTATCTTTTTCTCTGAGATGAGTTTCCTGTAAGCAGCAAAATGTTGGGTCTTGTTTGTGTAGCCAGTTTGTTAGTCTATGTCTTTTTATTGGCGAGTTGAGACCATTGATGTTAAGAGATATTAAGGAAAAGTAATTGTTGCTTCCTGTTATTTTAGTTGTTAAAGGTGGCATTCTGTTCTTGTGGCTGTCTTCTTTTAGGTTTGTTGAGGGATTACCTTCTTGTTTTTTCTAGGGCGTTGTTCCCGTTCTTGTATTGGTTTTTTTCTGTTATTATCCTTTGAAGGGCTGGATTCGTGGAGAGATAATGCGTGAATTTGGTTTTGTCGTGGAATACTTTGGTTTCTCCCTCTATGATAATTGAGAGTTTGGCTGGGTATAGTAGCCTGGGCTGCAGTTTGTGTTCTCTTAGTGTCTGTATAACATCTGTCCAGGCTCTTCTGGCTTTCATAGTCTCTGGTGAAAAATCTGGTGTAATTCTGATAGGCTTGCCTTTATATGTTACTTGACCTTTTTCCCTTACTGCTTTTAGTATTCTATCTTTATTTAGTGCATTTGATGTTCTGATTATTATGTGTCGGGAGGAATTTCTTTTCTGGTCCAGTCTATTTGGAGTTCTGTAGGCTTCTTGTATGTTCATATGCATCTCATTCTTTAGATTTGGGAAGTTTTCTTCAATAATTTTGTTGAAGATGTTTGCTGGACCTTTGAGTTGAAAATCTTCATTCTCATCCACTCCTATTATCCGTACGTTTGGTCTTCTTATTGTGTCCTGGATTTCCTGGATATTTTGAGTTAGGATCTTTTTGCATTTTCCATTTTCTTTGATTGTTGTGCCGATGTTCTCTATGGAATCTTCTGCACCTGAGATTCTCTCTTCCATCTCTTGTATTCTGTTGCTGATGCTCAAATCTATGGTTCCAGATTTCTTTCCTAGGGTTTCTATCTCTAGTGTTGCCTCGCTTTGAGTTTTCTTTATTGTGTCTACTTCCCTTTTTAGGTCTAGTATGGTTTTGTTCATTTCCATCACCTGTTTGTATGTTTTTTCCTCTTTTTCTGTAAGGACTTCTACCTGTTTGATTGTGTTTTCCTGTTTTTCTTTAAGGACTTGTAACTCTTTAGCAGTGTTCTCCTGTATTTCTTTAAGTGATTTATTAAAGTCCTTCTTGATGTCCTCTACCATCATCATGAGATATGCTTTTAAATCTAGGTCTAGGTTCTCAGGTGTGTTGGGGTTCCCTGGACTGGGCGAAGTGGGTGTGCTGGGTTCTGGTGATGGTGAGTGGTCTTGGTTCCTGTTAGTAAGATTCCTCCGTTTACCTTTCGCCATCTGGTAATCTCTGGAGTTAGTAGTTATAGTTGACTCTGTTTAGAGATTGTTCTTCTGGTGATTCTGTTACCGTCTATCAGCAGACCTGGGAGACAGATTCTCTCCTCTGAGTTTCAGTGCTCAGAGCACTCTCTGCTGGCAAGCTCTCTTACAGGGAAGGTGCGCAGATATCTTGTATTTGGACCTCCTCCTGGCCGAAGAAGAAGGCCCAAAACAGGACCTTTCTCAGACAGTGTGTTGCTTTGGCAGTTCCCAGGTGGTACAGACTCTCACCTAAGCAGACTAAATTCCTAAGTTCCTTGGAGTCCCGGGACCAAGATGGCGACCGCTGCTGCTGTGGCTTAGGCCGCCTCCCCAGCCGGGTGGGCACCTGTCCTCCGGTCCGGAAGGTGGCCGGCTGTCCCCGGCCCACACAGGGTGCTGCCTCAGCGCCTCTGTGCTTCTGTCTGTTCCAGAAGCTGTCAGGTTCTCTGGCGCACCCTCTCACCTGTTCAGACTAATTTCCTAAGTTCGGCGGGTCCCGGACCAAGATGGCGACCGCTGCTGCTGTGGCTTAGGTCGCCTCCCCAGCCAGGCGGGCACCTGTCCTCCGGTCCGGAAGGTGGCCGGCTGTCCCCGGCCCACACAGGGTGCTGCCTCAGCCCCTCTGTGCTTCTGCCTGTTCCAGAGGCTGTCAGGTTCTCTGGCGCACCCTCTCACCTGTTCAGACTAATTTCCTAAGTTCGGCGGGTCCCGGACCAAGATGGCGACCGCTGCTGCTGTGGCTTAGGCCGCCTCCCCAGCTGGGTGGGCACCTGTCCTCCGGTCCGGAAGGTGGCCGGCTGTCCCCGGCCCACACAGGGTGCTGCCTCAGCGCCTCTGTGCTTCTGTCTGTTCCAGAAGCTGTCAGGTTCTCTGGCGCACCCTCTCACCTATTCAGACTAATTTCCTAAGTTCGGCGGGTCTCGGACCAAGATGGCGACCACTGCTGCTGTGGCTTAGGTCGCCTCCCCAGCCGGGCGGGCACCTTCTGGCTTGTATTGTTATGACCAACTTTGCAAAACTGATTAGGTGTATCTGCCTGATTAGGATCCTTATATACATTCCCTGAAGACAAAAGTTCTATTCCTCAGGATTGTGTATATATGCAAATTTGCTAAATTGTGATCAAATTATAATATTGTTTGAATATATATGTATATATCACCATATATTCACACACATATATTCATTTGCCTCTAATGTCTTCCACACATTGATTCTATAACTGTATTTTAATATATACATATATACACATACATACATATATTTAGTGATTTAAGTGACACAGAGGAAGAATATATATGTTCATTTGCCTCTAATGTCTTCCGCAGATTGATTCTAGTCCCTTGCAGATATAAAAATTCATGGATGTCCAAATCCCTTATATTGAATGGTATAGTATTTGCATATACCTTAGGCATGTCCTCCTGTAGACTTTATATATAAGATTACTTACAATATTCAATGTAAGTAGCTGTTATATTGCATTCTTTTGGCAATGATAATAAGAGCAATCTATATAGTCAGTGTATATGAAAAAAATCTGAAAAACTTTTAACACATGGTTGGTTGCCTCTTTTGTGAAATCTGCCAGTGTGGATGGATATGTGTATATGTGCAGATATGTGGGATGGATATTTTGGTTTCCCAACTTGACTACACCTGGAATTAGCCAAAACCCAAGCATCTGGATACACCTGTGAGGGATTTTTCTTAATTAAATCATTTGAAGTAGGAAGGGTTGCCTTTAATCTGGGATCGACTTTCTGCTGGCAGCCTATATAAAGGACATGGAAGAAGGAAGCTTTGTCAGTCTTTGTCTGACTGCTTTCATTTTCAATGGCAAGTCTATGCCTTCCCTGGCATTAGACCCCACTTCTTTGGGATTTTGGCATATACTGAAGACCAGTCAAGACATCTAGCCTCATGGATTGAACAACTTGAATTCTTGGACCTTCTATTAGTATGTAGCCATTGTTAACTAGCTGTACAACAGCTTGTAAGGTACTCTAATAAACTTACTTTCTCTCTCTCTTTCTCTCTCCCCTCTATATATACATTTTATCCATTCTCTTCCGAGAGCATTACGACTAATTCAAAATGTAAACACATATAGCTATGAAAACATGTATATTTATAGATATGTTTATTTAAACATGTGCAAAGATATTACATTATATAATAAAATTTAATTTTTTTCCTATATTATGTTTTTATCACAATGGACAATGTACAACTCTAGGTACACTGAGTGTACTTTCATGTTCCTTGCCTTTGCCCCATTGCACTCCTCTTTAGAGTTCTTCTCACATGACTGTATTCTCTTTGTGCTGTATTTATAAGCTCTGATAGAATGGTTCTCAGCTTGTGGGTCATGACCTCTTTGGGGGTCACATATTAGATATCCTGCATATTTGATAGCTTATATTATAATTCATAAGTGTAGCAAAATTGGAGCTACAATTTTATGCAGTTATAATTCTATGGTTGGGGTCACTATAACATAAGGAACTGCATTAAAGGCTCATAGCATGAGGAAGGTTGAGAACCACTGCCCTGACACAGTCTCCTTTCTGCAATGTCTCGTGACTATATTTCTCCATTCCTGGTTCGAGTTTGTGTTGCAAGGTGATATTAATCTCGTAGTCCCACTCCTTTTGCGATGGAGTTGTTTGAGTTTAGCAGGGATTCAGTCATTGTTGTTCTTGTTGTGTGATAAATGTTTCCCCTTCCGGAGAAAATGCACAGGGGAAGCTTGCTCACGGAGCCCAGCCCCTATGGTCCCAGTAACTACAGCCCTTCAGATACTGCTCCAGTGTTTTCTTTCAAGCCCATCATGACCTTTTCTTTCTTAGGATTCCTATTGTTAATCACACTGGGGAAAGGCTATAGACGCTAGGGGTGGGGGTGGGGGAATGGTTTAGCAATTTAGCCTTTCTCATTGGCTCTTACTCAGTTTTGTGATTCCTTGATTCTTAGACTTATACCCTTGGTTTTCTGACCCTGTGCCCAACCTCCCTTCAGTTGGCTGAGTCCGTGCTGCTAGCAACCTGCCTGGCTGTTTTCTCCTGTCAATTAGCTGACAGTAGAGTCCCTGGGTGCTGGATTGCTGCCATCTGTACCTGCCATATCATTGGACTTCTGCCAATCTTTGCTCCTTCTGGACTTCTGCGGTCACCTGACACAGTGCCTCCATTTTTCTTCTGACCAGTGACCTCTTTGTCATGTTTGGAAGACAAACTGATAATTTGCTACCTTTGAGAACAGATAACCAAGGCGTTTGTAATTGGACCATTTAAAAGTTATGATTATTTTGGGGGTGGAAACAGAGCACATGTCTCTAGCAAAACACAACTCTCAATAGGCAATTATGACTGAGACAAGGTAGAAAGTAAGGGCAGCTTGAAGTTTATCAGGTCTCAGTGGGCATGTCTGGGTGATAGGAGATGCTGATAGGATGTCTGGGGACAGGTACCATGAAAGGGGAGAAGAAATAAAAGGAAACACCAACAACTTCAGTATTTGGCAAAGTCTCATACTAAGTTCTGTGCCCTAATGTATTATAAATGAAGTTCTTTCGTGGTCATGGCTGATAGGAACTTACTGTTCAGTTTACTCAAACTGGATATGGGGGCAGGGCTTGTCATCTTAGCACATAACAAAAGCTCAATATATTGCCCTGTGCAGAGAACAGTACCTTCCAGACCCTAGCACTCAAGATGAATTATTTAAAAAAAATGCTCAGAATGTTCTGTTTTATAGAAAAATTGCTTTAAACTGCACAAAAATCTTACCATACAATTAATTCTTAATTTTTAAAAAATATGTGGGTAGTGCTTTTTTCCCTGGTAGGATGACACATTAAAAAAATTATGATCAGAGTCTAGAGAAATGGCTCAGTGATTAAAAGCACTCAGTGTTCTTCCAGAGAACCTGACTTCTACTCTTAGCACTCACAACAGGCACCCACAACTGCTTGTAACTCAAGTTCTAGGACTCACAGTTTGGCTTCTGTAGGTACTTGTGCACACATATGCGTGCATGGATACACACATGCACAAAATAAAAAGCAAATATTAAACAGTTTCAATGCAATAAATTGAGCTGATTAGATATGTTTTTAGTTATGGATATCCAGGAATACTGGCATGCCATGGAGGACTGAGATCTACTCACTGGGATATGGGAACAGGGCTTGAGAGACACTGCCCGTAGACAAGAGGCCTGGTCTAGAACAAGCTCCTGGGCTATTCAAAATGACATCCCCCAGTCTCAAAGTGGGTGTGGCATCAGGTGCTCTCAAGTTAACATTCAGGGATCATATCTATTGCCAGGCGCTCACTGTTCAGGAAGCTCCTCCCAGCCACATCTGGTGACATTAGAGATCAAGTCAAGCCCTTGAGGAAACACTAGAAGCTAGAACTGAGAAGACAAAAGAGGGAGATAAAGGAATCCCACTTCTTTATCAGCAATGGGAACTTGGTCAGTGTGGAGAGCTGTGAGCAATTGCCATCATGAGCCTCCGCTGTGCCTAACTGGTAAACAAGTAATGTGCGCAGGTGCAAGAGTAAATTCGTGCCAAGTCACTGCCCATCCTGGGGCGTAGTAGTGGGGTGATGAGTGAGCAGCTAATCAGGAGCTGACACGTCGCACGGAGGGGTATATTGGCGGCACCATTTTCCTTGTTCGGGGTCTTCCTTTAGATGAAGCAGTAAAGTTTTGCCATAGAAGAATCCGGTTGTCCGAGTGAATTCTTGCTGGTGAGATACTAGCTCAGGATAAATGGTGCCGAAATCCAGGACGAGAAACATCTTCATGCAGGAGTGAAGACCCCCTGCTACAGGGAGGATTCAGAACTGCATCGCGGGGAAGGAGCGGTTAATAAAGTGTTCCCGTAAAACAGACTGCAGAGAAGGATCTAGCGTGGATTCAGAACTCTTCAGCTGGGGAACAGGGTATCGGTAAGTAAAAGGAAATTAATGTGAGTCTCTGAGAGGTATGCTTTCTTACGCAGTAGGTCTGGTAATTGTCACTGGGGCTGTGTTGCTTGCTTTCTTTCTTTGCCTTGATATTATGCTATTGCCTTAATTTTTCATCGCCCTGGACACGAGTGTATCTGCTGGGGTAGCTTGGCGGACACATAAGATCATAAAGCAAGTGTAGATAAATTCGTGGATCGACCTTGGGGCTAAGAATCTCACGTAGATAAGTGAGTACCTCAAGGATGCTTTAGTCCAGGACAAGTATGGGTACTGGCCAGTCTACAGCGTTAGTGGGGCCAGTGCAGGCCTTGCTCAAAGAACAAGGTTTAAATAGACTTGCTCCTTGGTTTGCCCCCACTGGGTCACTGATGCTACCTAGTTGGGAAAAGTTAAGGAAAGATATAGCGAGAGAGGAGGCAGAAGGAAAAGTGAGAGCAGGAACAAGTCCGTTATGGAAGCTGACTAAGGCCAGTCTATCCAGGACAAGAAATGTGAGCTAGCTGTTAAGGAAGGGCAATGACTTTTGCAGGAGCACCAGGGAAGCATATCAGAAACAGAGAGAAATGAAAAAGAAGGCACACGTAGAAAAATAAGTAAAAAAAAAAAAGTTATTTTAGAGCTCTCCTAGGGACAGAAGAAAAACAGGAGACGTCTTGTTCTGGCTCCTATGGAGGTATATTTAGCTTTGGATAGGATATTTGTGTCCCTTTGAGACCCCAGGTTTTATTCCCTGTCTGTCTATTGTCTGTTTTTGGTGTATGATTATTGTTTTGTGTTTTATGTTGAAAAATATAATTGGTTAAAACTTTATCTGCTGGCTGTCCATCCTTTAACTTGTTTGAAAAGCAGCCTCAATTTGCACAGCAGAAAGTGATAAAAGCACAGTGGCTGGGAGTCAGGTACAGCTGAAAAAGCCCTGCTGAGGGCCGATTGCAAATGGAGCTCTTAAAGGGGCAGGCAGCCGCATATAGATGGACCTCCTGTTTGGAGATTTGGAGAGAGATTAGATTCTCCTTGCTGGGATGTCCTATTTTCACTGACCAAGCAGGGCAGAGATATCATGAGCCTCTAGATTTCAAAGTAATCAGGAATTTGGCTGAGTCCGTGGGGACTATGGCTTAATTGCCTCCTATACTGTGGCTCAAGTAGAGGCCTTGAATAGACACTGCATGATGCTGTCCGATTGGGCAGGCTTGGTAAAGGCATCCTTTCACCTGGGCAGTATTTAGACTGGAAAGCCTTCCTTATTGAATTTGCAAAATCCAGCATGGGATAGAGATATGCTGCTTGATCAAGGTCGCTTTGCACAACAACAGACAGGATATCCAGTGCAGGTGTTTGAGCAGGTGAATCAGATTGCCATAAGGGCGTGGAAATCATTGCCCATCGGTGTTGACAGTGTTGTAGAACTTCAGAGAGACAATGAGGCACTGAATTAGGTAAGAGGAGTGCTCTCAATTGGTTTGGGAGAGAGGGTCTGTTTGTGTTTCCTCAGGATCATCGACAACAGCTGCAGGTCCCGGAGAGGCTGATCAGAGCAATTCAGGGCAGGTGGAGCTGTGAGGGCTCCTGTGGTAGGAGGTGCTCCCGCTAGTGAAAACTGAAGAGCTCTGTGTTCCTGAAACCTATGCCGTTGACGAATTCGGGTGTTTCCTCAATTCTTTACATCTAACGCCAGATTTTAAGCCTTAATGGAACTCGAATAGCATCCATCATTGTTGGCAATTTTACCTCTGCTTTTTCTTACTTTAAGGAATGGTTGGGGGTAATTTTGTTTGCTGCTGTGGGCTTGTGTCCATGCTCTGGTTGGTCTGCAAGTTCAGAACCCCAAAAAAAAAACAAAACCGTGACAAGGTCGTTATCACTCAAGCACTTGCCATTGAACAAGGGGCCTCCCCTGAAATTTGGCTATCCATGCTTAAGAATTAATTGACATCTGAGTTCTCTGCTCTTGCGCTCCTCGGTTCTGTGGAAAATGAGAGAGACTCAACAATTAAAGCTCGCCTTAGGCCATACTCAGCTCTTGCACCCCTAGAGGCTAGACTCATTGCACAGGGACGAGTGAGTAGGTCGTTGACTCTTATGGATTGTTGGGCTAAGCACCGCATAGGAGTCGCTCAGAGGTTTGGGCACTCCTAGAAGACAAGTCGATTTGCATGAGGGTTGAGTGTCCAAGTGTCCCTCCCCTAGGAAAAACGGCACGGGACCAGGTCAGGGTTGCTCTGGGTAAAAGCCTGTGAGCCTAAGAGCTAATCCTGTACATGGCCCCTATTTCTGCACACTAGGGATTCGACCTCTATCTTCATCCATTAAAGAGTGGCTTGCGTTTTAATAAAATAAAAATGGGGAGATGTGGAGAGCCGTGAGCAATTGCCATCATGAGCCTCCGCTGTGCCTAACTGGTAAACAAGTAATGTGCGCAGGTGCAAGAGTAAATTCGTGCCAAGTCACTGCCCATCCTGGGGCGTAGTAGTGGGGTGATGAGTGAGCAGCTAATCAGGAGCTGACACGTCACATGGAGGGGTATATAAGCAGCATCATTTTCCTTGTTCGGGGTTCTTTTTTTGCCTATGCAATCAATGCTCTCCCAATAAACATGTGCAGAAGGATTCTGTTGCAGCGTCGTTCTTCCTGGCCAGTTGAGCGCGTGCAAGAGGTCAGGTTCTTTAAACACCCTCAGATTTTGTCTGTCAAACTGTGTTACAACCCCTACTATGTGTCACTATCGAGAGTTAAAGATAACAATATGATGTAAGATATTAAATACAGCAAGAGCTTGCATAGAGTGCTGCCATCTGCAGAGGCAGCCAGCAAAGCCTTCACAGCCCCCAATGTCTTGCCATCATGGAGTTTTTTTCTTGATCCCAGAAATCAAAGTCACCTTCATGCAATAGGACTGTGGCCAAAAATAATGGAAATGTGGGCAGGACTCCAGATCCGGAAGGGGATGGTGCCACGGTGGTAGGGTAGTAAATCAGAAGGACAGAACAGGAGTGGGTGCACTCTTGTTAGTTCAGCCTATTCATAACACACTACTTTCTCTTTAGCAAAATGAAGAGATAGAAAGTATTTGATCATAAACGACAATTTCTATTACTTATGAATGTCAAATGTGTGGAAGCTACGTTTAGTAAAAGCAGCATGAAGGCATGGTCATTTTTTTAGAGTTATGTTTCTGAGTCCCAAAAAGACAAGGAGCCCCATGATTTTACTCAATTAAAAATGTCTTCTTTGCTAAAGAAATCTGAAACAATGTTCTTTAGTTTAATGTTATTTCAAACAAACAAGCAAACAAGAAACCCAAAACCTCTCCATGTACCTGGATGTGGTGGAGTTCTTGTCTGTTGTGTTCAAGGCCCTGTTCGATTCTTAGCATAGTCACATGGAGCCAGAGCCAGAGCCAGAGCCAGAGCCAGAGCCAGACCCAGACCCAGACCTCCCCTTCCCCTGCTAACTACTTTTTTCCCCCCAAACTGTTTATTTATAGTAGAAATGGATAGATTAAATTTACTCAGAGTGGACCAGAGATTAAATACCCTTTTCAGGAGGGAATTGTCTGGGAAGGGAAGCTTATTGGCTAAACCCTTAGAACCCATGGAGATACCTCATTAGCACGGAGAACTCTGGGCTCTATGTCATGAGACTAGTTGTCAAGGTTCTATTAGTGGGGTGTTGTGGTCACATGCTCCAGGACAGGAACTGGGTAGGGAGCAGATTCAAAAGCCAACCATTTTCAATTATGAGATTTGCTGGGGTTTTTTAATCTGCTGACCTGTCCAGTGTTTCTCTCTGGGGACACGGTCCCACTTGTACCACACTTACCGTTAGGTAGTTGAGACTAAATACCTTTACTTGACAGCTGGATCCCAAGAGGGTAAAGTTAAAAGCTGCCAGGTCAAAATACTTCTGAAGACAGGGAGGAATGATTGTAGGAGCCAGAGGGGTCAAGGGCACGGCAAGAAAACCCACAGAATCAACTGACCAGGGCTCAGAAGGGCTCATAGAGATTGAAGGGACAACCATGGAACCTGCGTGGGACTAACATAGGCCCTCTGCACATTTGTATCAGTTGTGCAGCTTGGTCTTTTAAAAAAATTATTTTATTTATTTACACTCCAGGCGTTACACCCTCCTCCAGTCCCCCTCCCACAGTTCCTCACCCCATTCCTCCTTTCCCTTGAGGGGGTGTTAACCCTACTAGGTCTCCCCTTTCCCTGAGGCCTCAAGTTTCTCAAGGATTAAGTGCATCTTCTTCCACTAAGGCCAGGCCAGGCAAACCTCTGCTGTATATGTGCCAGGGTCCTTGGACTGGCCTGTGTATGCTTCTGGTTTGGTGGCTCAGTCTCTGGGAGCTCCCTGGGCTCTGGGTTACCTGAGATTGCTGGTCTTCCTATGAGGTTGCCTTCCTCTTCAGCTTCTTCAATTCTTCCTCTAATTTAACCATAGGGGTCCCTGACTTCAGTCCAATGGTTGGGTGTAAGTATTGGCTTCTGTCTCAATCAGCTGCTGATAGGGCCTCTCAGAGGGCTGCCATGCCAGGCTTCTGTCTGTAAGCACATCATAGCATCATGCCACCTCTGCCATGAGATGGATCCCAAGTTGGGCAATCTCTTCTCCACTTTTGTCCTTGCAGTTCATTTAGAGAGGAACAATGCTGGGTCAGAAATTTTGACCGTGGGTTACTAACTCAGTCCCTCAACTTGAGGCCCTGTCTAGCTCCTGGACGTGCACTCTTCAAGTTCCCTCTCCCCAGTGTTGGGCATATTGGCTAAGGTCACCCCCGTTGAGTCCTGAGAGTCTCTGACCTCCCAGGTCTCTGGTACTTCTAGAGCCCCCCCCCCCCCCCACGTCCCACCCCTTAAAGCTCCTTATTTCCATTCATTCTCCTGGCCTTCTGGGCTTCTCTCATGCCCCTCCCCCCATACCTGATCCTGTTCCTCTTTTCCTCCCTCCCCCTCCCACCCAGAAGCCTCCCTGCTGCTGACTTCTTATGAGAAAGCTAAATCTCTCTAGTGACCACATGAAACTCAAGGGAGTGCTGAGAATCATGAGCCATCCCAACAATGCCATGTACCAGAGTTCTTATGGGATATGAGAAACACAGCCCATGATGGAGCACGCTCTGGGGAAGAATACATAGACAAACACAGACCACTCCCCTGTGTTGTGAAGACAGCTTTGGGGGATAATCAGTTGCCAGTACCAGTGTAGTTTTAGATTGTGCATTGATGGGAATTCTGCCTTTTTTTTTCATGAAGAGACTGACTTTCTTTCTGTAAGAAATGGCTGGATGGTGAGATGGCTTCGTGTATCATGATGCTTGGGACATCCCTGATGTGATGAGTTTGCGCTCCAAAATATACGTGGTGGAAAGTGACGACCGATTTCTGCCAGTTGTCCTGTGACTTCCACATGTGTGCTGTGGTACACACACACACACATACATACACACACACATGTAAAAGAAAGAGAAGGACTTAAGAAATCTAGAGCCACTGATTCATTGACCACATCAGCAGCTCTGTTAGCCACATCACTAGGAGGAATAGCTTGTAGCTGAGTGTAATGTTGCATAGCCATCTGTACTCCCAGGAGTGGGAATGCTGAGGCAAAAGAATTGTGAGTTCAAGGTCAACCTAGGCCACCTGTTGAGATACTGCCTGGAAAAGAATTCTGCAATGACATGATAGTCCAGTTGTAAGTTTCCACTCATTTGTTGGATGGCTTAGTACGTATGGCAGGTGCATTAATACATGCACAAGGCCAAGCCAGACGAAATACAGGCATAAAGGAGAAATGGGCACACAGCCCCATCCTTAAGCATGAAGCTATTTGCAATTGACACAGAAAAACTGAAAATCAGTTTTCTTCAGTGTAGTGACCACGCCCAGGGCGGACCTCATGCTTAGGAGTCATTGGCCTAGCAAAACAGACTGCTTGTTGTTTATTTAGTTTGTATGTGCTTTTTTGTCTTATTCTTTTAAGGCAGGGAAAGAACATGAAGTTATGTGTGTAGGGGTAGGTGAGGTCTCTGGGAGGAGGTAGGGGAGAGGAAAGCACACGATCAAAGTATGCTGTATGAAAAATTTAACAACTAAATAAAATAAGATAAAATCAGGTGGCGAGCCCCTGGGGCTGGAAAGATGGCTTAGAGCTCAGTGGTTACGAGCACTGACTGCTCTTCCAGAGGACCTGGGATTGATTCATAACACTTAGATGGTCGCTTTGCAACAGACTGTGACTCCAGTTTCAGGGGATCTGACACTGTCTTTGGGGATCTGTGGGCCCTGCACACATGTGGTGCAACAGGCACATATTTAGGCAAAACATCCATATGCATAAAATGACAATAAATAAATCAGAACGAAATCATTAAAAGACAGAGGGTGAATGGCAGGGAAAGGCACCTGTTGTTAACCTCTGACCTCTACGTGCTCATGGCTGCTGTGGGCAAACACATACACACACACACACACACACACACACACACACACACACACACACATATACACACACACATGTACATACAAATATACACACAAACACACATATACACTTACAAACATACATGTGTACATACACACAAACACACATGTACACAAATATACACACAAACACACACCCACAAATAAGTAACAAAGCAAAAATTCCCAAAAGCACCTGCATGACTTCTGTTTGTGTTCTGGTGGCTAGAACTGTGTCACATGGCTACTCTAAGCTTCAAGGGTAGAGTGGGGATGTACTTAAACTTTTATGAGGGCAGACAGGTGGAGGGAGGGCAGACAGATGGAGGGGGAAGATAGATGGAGGGAAGGGCAGATAGGTAGAGGGAAGGGCAGACAGATGGAGGAGAAGACAGACGGGAGAGGGGATAAACAGATGGAGAGGGCAGACAGGTGGAGGGGAGGGCAGACAGGTGGAGGGGAGGGCAGACAGGTGGAGGGAAGGGCAGACAGGTGGAGGGGAGGGCAGATAGGTGGAGGGGAGGGCAGACAGGTGGAGGGAAGGGCAGACAGGTGGAGGGGAGGGCAGACAGGTGGAGGGGAGGGCAGACAAAAATAGCCTTGGGATTATCTGTCAGAGCCTCTAATAAACATATTACAGACAGTTTTTGAAAGAAATTCTCTTTTTTATTCTAATAAGGGCCAGCGTCTAAAGGAGAGATGAGTTCAGCACTATGCAGCAGCCGTTCGCTCCAAGACTTTGGAAAACAGTGATGCTATTTCAGAGACTATCGTCCACGTGTATTTCCCACATTATCCTCCAACATCACATATCCTGTATTGTACAGCGGAGTTAATAGTCATACACGTTTAGGGAGGACAGGGACATTCCATCATCTTAGTGACTTGTGTAAAGCAACTGTCTTAGTCAGGGTTTCTCTTCCTGCACAAACATCATGACCAAGAAGCAAGTTGGGGGAGGAAAGGGTTTATTCAGCTTATACTTTCCACATTGCTGTTTATCACCAGGGAAGTCAGGACTGGAACTCAAGCAGGTCAGGAAGCAGGAGCTGATGCAGAGGCCACGGAGGGATGTTCTTTACTGGCTTGCTTCCCCTGGCTTGCTCAGCCTGCTCTCTTATAGAACCCAAGACTATCAGCCCAGAGATGGTCCCACACACAAGGGGCATTTCCCCCTTGATCACTAACTGAGAAAATGCCTTACAGTTGTATCTCATGGAGGCATTTCCCCAACTGAAGCTCCTTTCTCTGTGATAACTCCAGCTGTGTCAAGTTGACACAAAACTAGCCAGTACAGCAACTAAACATTTGTGTGTGTGTGCAGAAACATTTCATATTAAACCAGGACTGGGTGTGAAAAATGTTCATCTGTTTCCATTGTAATCTTTATTTTTACAATAAAAATGCAAATCACAGACTGTTGGAGCAAGAAGGAGAGCTTCCGTAGACTGGTGTACAGCATTCATTTGTGATTCGGAGTGCATCTTGCTGTGCTGGCCCTGTGGGCATGCGTCTGTTCCTTACCCAGAATGGCAGGGCAGAACTGCCCGCTTCGTTACTGTGCTGCTGATCTCATCTCCCGACTGCAGGCTGGTCCTTTCTCTTTCGGGTCACCTCTTAGGGACTCAGCATCAGATATTTTTTCCATGATCACTCATTGATTCTTCTTCTCCTTTCAGGTGGTAGGTTACTCAACCTACCTGTAGCGTTGGCTGGTAGATATAGCTGACTTGGTGAGCTCGAGGTTCAATAAGAGACCCTGTCTCAAAAAATAAGATGAAGAAACAATTGAAGAAAGCACCTGCCATTGGCCTCTGGCCTACACATGCATACAGACATGTACCTGTATGCACGCACATACTATGTACATATCTATAAGAAACGTAAGTGGTCCAGTCTAACCCCATGCAGGGGGAGCTGACAACCTGATTTCATGGATGCTTCAGTATCATGCTCAGCGTTGTAAGGCACTTAGTGACAACATAAACACCTGGTTTTGATTTCTCAGCCGAGGCTGCTTTCACTTCTCCAGGTGACAGCAATGTGTCATCTGAGGTTATACACAATGTGTCATCTCTGATACACATGGGCAGAGGAGAAGTAGAACAACCAAAGGTGGGACATTGAGACCTGGGATCAAGCTCAACACGTGCTCGTGCCTGTGACCTGGGCCCTTAAACCCCTCCTGTATATCAGTCATGCATGGTGACACATGCCTGTGTGATTGGCATTCAGAGGTAGAGGTGAGAGGATTGAATTGGAGAAAGGTCAGCCTGGGCTACATGCTGAGACACTGGCCTTCATGAAGGACTGGTGATGTACTTCAGTTGTACAAGGATTGCCTATAGTACTCAAGTTGCTATATTTGAGCCAGAATTCCACAAAAAGCAATAGCCCTGCCTTTCAAGATTTCAAATATACACATGGCTGCAAGAATTTCTAGGGTATTTTGATTTCTTTTACGAATGGTTTTGGGCTAGAGAGATAGCTCAGTGGGTGAGGTGTTTCCCAACAGCACTGATAACTTTACATACACAGAATCCATATGAGGGAAGCAAAGAGCCTACTCCTGCGCCTTGTCCTCTGACCTCCATGTGTGCACTGTGTCCGGAGTGTGTTCCTGACAATTAAATGTCCGTAAAAAGGCAATCCCATGCAATTTTTGTTGCTATGCTGGACTCACACTATTCAGTTTCATCATGTGTGCCTCGAGGTGATTTTGTTCATGTGCTTTGCACACTTATTTGACTTCCTTGTAGTTTCTGGGCTGATACTTTTTATCAAATTTGGAAGCATTTCAGTTATACTGTTTTCAAAATGTATTGTTCTCTTTTAATCCTGTTTATTTTCAGAACTCCGGGAACACAATAAGCCACCTGAATACATTCACAACTCACAGATGCGATCCCATGTTCAAAAACCGATTTCTTCTTTTTTCATGGTTTCTGGTGCTTCACTTCCTTTTTCAGCTTTTTTGACAGTGAGTCCATTGGCGCTTTTTCCTCTTATGTGTTGTAGATGTTTTCAAGTGCAATTTACTCCTTTAAATATGTTTTGACATTTCCCCCACCCACCTATCTATCTATCTATCTATCTATCTATCTATCTATCTATCTATCTATTATTCACTTCACCGTCCCTCCCTCTTCCCTGTGCCCCTTTACAAGTCCCTCCCCCAACCCCTTCCATCCTCTGAGATGGTGGAGGGCTCTCCTCCAGGAATCAACTCACCCTGGCACATCAGGCTTTTGCAGGGCCAGGCACACCCTCTCCCACTAAGGCCAGACAAGGCGGTTCAGTTAGGGTAACAGGACCCACAGACATGCAACAGCTTTAGGGATAGCTCCCTGCAGATGTTAGGGGACCCACATGAAGACTGAGCTGCACATCTGCTCCATATGTGTGTGTAGGGGGTGGCTAGATCCAGCCGGCATATGCTCTTTGGCTGGTGGTTCGGTCTTTGAATCTTTTGACGCTGGAATGGCTGGATGGATAATGGTTCTTTTGATGGTCTTCTCTATCAGGTGATAGCATTTGCATCAGCTCTAATAGATTTTCTCCTCACTGTGCATATTTAGGAATATTTATTTAGTGCATATTTTTGGGAGCAAGGAGAGTTTTGGTAGATAGCAGAGAGTGAATGTCCTGCTTGCTGTAGGTCCTGTTTTGCTGCTCATCACCTGTGTGCGTGTGTTGGCCGAGAAACCCTCAACACATACATATGGCTCACACGCACAAGTCAAAGGCATGTGGGACCAAGTGACAATTGTACAATGGCAAACACATACATAGCTGATAATACATTTTCCACTGAATATAGGTGAATGTACATTATTCATTTAAATTGGTATTAAATCAACAGTCTCCTTTGTAATTAGCAACTTGTCTTTATGTAGTTTGTGTGCAACTTGAACATGAAGATGATACAAGAAATCGGTATTTTTTTCTCTTCCTAATTGCCACCCAACATGATGAGCACAGAAATATACGAAACTGTAGTGAATTACATCATCAACAAATGAGCTTTGAGGTTTCAGTTTTTTTCACAAGGAACCTCTGATTGTGCAGCTGTGATGGCGAAAACATATTCTATAGTTAGCTAAATTCTATACATCTAACTTTGCACATGTATTTAGTTTTCAATCATGTTGACATTACATCATACCTACTACTTTCCCCTCTCTCTAGTGTACATGTGGCCACATATGCATGTGCTTGAGTGTGTGTCTGTGTGATATATATATATATATATATATATATATATATATATATATATATACATGTTTGTCTGGGCTAGAGGCTGATGCCAAGTGTCTCGCTCAACTGCTTATCTTTTGAGACTGGGTCTCGTATTGAACCTGGGATTGCTAATGGTCTCAGTTACAGTTCTGTTGCATGGAAGAGACACCATGACCAAGGCAACTTACAAAGTCAAGTATTTAATTGGGGGATTGCTTATAGTTAGTTCATGATCATCATGGTGGGTAGTGTGCCAGCAGGCAGGCAGGCAGGCATGGTGCTGGAGCAATAGCTGAGACATCAACTTTCAGGGAGAGAAAGAGAGAGAGAAAGACACACACACACACACACACACACACAGAGAGAGAGAGAGAGAGAGAGAGAGAGAGAGAGAGAGAGAGAGAGAGAACCATCACACCAAGTTAACTATGCTGGCTGGCCAGCAAGCCCTGGGGATTCGACTGTGTCCATGTACAAGTTCCAGGGTTACAGATATGTGTGACCATGGTCAGCTTTTACCTGTGTGCCAGGGCTCTGAGTTCCTGTCCTCATACTCGAGCAGCTGGACCTTTACTGCTAGAGAGCCATGTCCACAGCCCCTGTGCATTTACTGTTCTTCTTGGGCTAGTCACCAATGATAGCCATTTACCAGTATAGTATGAGGATTAGATATTATTCCATGGTAGGTTCCCTTCTGTGTATCAGCTGGTTTTCCACAGGCAAAATGAGTGCTTTCGCTCTCCCTCCCCCTTGGCCCAGTCCTGTAATAAACATCTATCTCTCATTGCTTTCTTGTCAGCTTATTCCTCAGGGTTGGTTTCTGTAAACAAAGAATGAAGCCAAGGGACATGCTATCTACATACCCCAAATTGTGTCTGCACACTCTCTCAAATAATGAAACAATTTAGTCTTAGTTGTCTTGTCCTCGATGCTATAACACGTGGAGCCCTCACTATCAAGGAAGCCGGTTTCCTGTGTCTTGCTTGTGTTTAGTGTTTTGTGAACTGGCTGGTCGTGTTCTTGTTTTTAATCTTTGCATCCATCAGTACAAGCACTTAAATCATGTATTCACCTACTGTCAGTGATTGCTAAGTGTGCTATTTTATTTGTGCTTCTTATATTTTTTTCTGCCAGGTATTTTTTTTTCACACACACACACACACACACACACACACACACACACACACACACACAATGTGTTTTGATTAATGCATGTCCTATTCCTTCCTCCCCTACTTTCCCCAGTTTCACATGCTCTCTTCTGTTCTCGCCCTGCCCTGTGCCTTCATCTCACTGAGTCCACATAGTGCTGCTTTTGTATGTATAGGTGTAGGGCCATCTACTGGACCTTGGGTAACCTTTTGGGGACCACATTCTTGAGGAAAACTTACTGTCCCTCTCCCAGCAGCCATCAATTTCCAATAATAGCTCCTTATTTAGGGCCGAGACTTCATGAGTCCCTCCCCCATCCAGGTTGAGGTTTTTGTTTTTCAGCTAAATTTTAAAGTTTGTGTGAAATCAATGATTTTTCTCATTTTTGGTTATTATGTTTAAAAATATCAGTTACTCAAAATATTAAAAATTCTCATTATACTTTATCATTTTTCTCATTTTAATTTTATATCTATATTTCAGTGAAGATGGAATTTAAAGCTGTAACTCGTTAACGACTGTGTTCAAGTCTGAGGTCTCTGGGGTTCCTCCGTTCACAAGAATACCAGTTTTCTTGGGTCAAGCCTCTGCCAGTGTGCTCTAATAGAGTGCTTCTTACCCCTCCTTACAGAGCTTGTCACCAAATGCAGTCATGTTGGAGGTGAACGCTCCAGCATAAGATTTTGGGGGCTATGAGTCAGCTCAAACAGACATGTATGTATTTTGAGAAGTGGCTGATTAGTCTCTCTGCTGCCATTTATGGAATATGTACCATTTTATAAAATTGGAATTGCATTTTTATAGCGTAACACTTTCTTACTTATGTTGCGTATAGTAAGTGCTTATTTAGGCTTACTTCTATATTTACTGTACATTTCCTCATCATTTTCCCCCCTTTCCTGTCATCTCCTTCTGATGTTATCCTCCAGAAGTTTCTCTTTAAGTTTCTGCATCAGTCTATTCTTTTGTTACTTTAACAAAATGCCTGTAGTGGGCTAACTTTATAATAAAAAGAAGACTATTTGCTTAATAGTTTCGGAGATTCCCCAGCAGGGTGTCAGCATCAAGCCAGATGGTTAGGACTTTAGAGTTATGATAAGAGGCTTTTGTCAGGGAGAGGGCTCACACCATCAGTCAGAAAGTCAGAGGGCAATTCAGAAGTCAGACTTGCTCTCTTAACTACTCTCTCCTGCAAGATCTCAGAGGTCCTAAGTGATCTGTTTAATCTCTTCTTACTCTACATCCCCTGAATGATAAGGATTTGACTAGACTCCATCTTCCAATATCATCACACTGAGAGCCACACTTCCAGCATTTGAGCTGTGTGTACTTGAACCACAGAGCATTCATTCTGTGAGTAGAAGCTATAGGTAGACAGTACAAAGGACTTCCCCAGACCTCTGCTATAAGTAACACTAGTTAGCTACAAAGGGCCCATCTTTTAATATTATTGCCTTGTTAGTTAATATTCAGCATATGAATTCTGGGAGATAGGCATGAATTTCTATTCCACAGTATTAGTGATGTATATTACTTGGCCAGAAGTGGGAAAAGAATCTTATTTTGTTAACCACAGTAGTAGTATATTTAATAAAATCATAAACTAATTAAGTAGCAAAAGGAAATCAGGCATATTTTCTAAGTAGAACCTTCAGAATATAGAGAATGTGATGCACACACGCAGAGAAATAGAGTGGTTCTTATTTACTGTATAGCTCAGTTTCATCTTTCTGAGTGAACATGTACCATGACATCACTTGTAACATATGTGATGTCCATGGATGCAAAGCTAGGTCTACTGTAGGTTTATTCATGCCCTGATCTGGGATGCAAAATGAAAACCATTAAAAGTGTTTCCTTGCAAGTGCTTTGTTTTTGTTTTTGTTTTTGTTGTTTTACAGGGAAAGGGCATATTGATCTCCTTCTACTAGGACTGTCAAGGTATTTTAAACCTTAGCCAGCTAAGTTTTTCTAGGAAAACATCTGTCTGAGATGTCAGAGGCATCACAGTATCACTAAGTGCATTTCTAAAGTAAACAGGGTGGGGTTCCTGGAGCCTTGACAGTGGGCTCAGCACTGCCTTCTGAGTTTCTATGATACTGCACTGCTTGGGGGAGAGTTTTCTCCACCGGCCTGCAGCTTCCACTCAAGTATTTGCAGCCCTTGGCACCACACTGCCTCTTAAGGCATTCTAATTTCCATTGTTATCACAAAGAACCATGTGAAACGTTTATTGGCAGAGTGATCTTTTCATTGCACATAGAGCCCAGTCCAGACATGGTGAGGCAGCTGAGGTGTGACCTTCCTGTGCACTGTGGCTTTCTATAAGTAGCATGAGCCACACTCTCCTGAATGTTATATCTCCCCTAGACCAGAAGGTCAGGTTCTTCACTATATATAGCCAGTGACCTGCAGAGGGTCAAGTACATAACAAACATAAAGCCACAACAACACTTATTGAGTGAATAAGTGTCTGAATGTTTGAACTTTGGGGGTAACAAATTTATTATAACCTGTTATAACTTTTCCTCATTTCAAAAGGCCTCTCAAAGAAAATGAAATCTAGGAAAATTAGAGCAGTCCTTAGTCATTTTGAGTGTGGATATTTCAAACTTGGATTGGTTTTTATTTGTTGGAAACTGGCTTCCTTTGTTGTTGGAGACACACTTGTTATGTACCATGAAACCAGTGGCCTGAGCCCTGGGCCAAGCAGCACATACCACCAGGCTCATCTAAAGAAGCTATTTGATGCCATATTTACACTTGTAGTTGGAGTTTTCCAATTTCCTTTTATGGGATGATTCTTGCCTTAAAAAAAAAAAAAAACTCCTTAAATTTCACACACGTTTGTCTGAAAGGAGGCTGAGAGTTAGTTTCTTCTATATCACATTTTAGAATTGAGATGCAGGATGTGGCTGAAGTTAAGAGAGCTGAGGTTGAGATGCCATCCTGAAAAAACTGGGCGTGTTGAGCCAGTCGTGTTGGAACACAGGACAGGCAGGAGGATTATAGTACATTAATGCCTGCCTGTGGACTATACATAGGGTTTCCCAGGACAGCCAAGGCTGTATAGTGAGACCTTGTCTTAAAAAAGAAAGACCAAAGGCTGGGGATGGAGCACAGTTGGTAGGGTGCTTAGAGCACACAACCCCTGGGTTTGATCTCGTACCTCAGAAACTACGTGTAGTGGTGAGTGCAAGTCCAGCACTTGGGAGGTGGAGGCTCAGAGGTTCAAGATTATTGGGTGCTAAGAAATGTTCATGAACCCCCAAAAGTCCACCAAGGAGTGGAATCTGATGCAATCACATTAGGATCTCTTTCTTTAAGCTCAAGTGTGGGCCACACCACTGTCTCTGATGCAGGAGAATGGGAGGGACCCTGAGTCCAGTTTCACATACACATTTACAAAGGGGTATCTAGCCTGGTACACATCTGATGGAGGGGGGCATTACGGCCTTTACCATAATTGGCTGGTTCAGGGAGCTAAACCATAAACTTAACTTCTGTTTTCCTCCTGATTGGTGGTTGTTAGGAAGTGACGTGTCAGGGGCAGGCTTGTAACCTGGAGGTGCAGATTTGTTGGGGAATAACCTAGAAACTGGTGTTAGATGCTGGTCTTGTTAGGGGGTAAACTAAAAACTGGTTCTAGGTACCAGTCTGTTAGTTAACTTGAGTTCAACCTTAGGTCAAGTTCTCTAAGATGGAGTCTGAACCCAAAAGGTTTGTTCTGTATGTCTTAGGCTACACAGTACATTTGAAGTTGGTCTGGGTTATGTGGGCGTGGTGGCGCACACCTTTAATCCCAGCACTCAGGAGGCAGAGGCAGGTGGATTTCTGAGTTCGAGGCCAGTCTGGTCTACATAGTGAGTTCCAGGACAGCCAGGGTGATACAGAGAAACCCTGTCTCAAAAAAACCAAAAAAAAAAAAAAAAAAAAAAGAGACCCTGTTTCAAGATGAAAAACAAACTCCCAAGTTGTCTATGCTCTGTTATATTCAAACCATTGTAATTTGAGAACAGGGGGAAAGATTTCCTCTCTCCCTGAGAAATACCCCAGAAAGGTAAGATAAAGGTTTTGCCTTGTGTATGTGTTTGTATTCAATAAATATTATTGAGCATCTGTCACCTGCCAGGCTCTGTGCTAGGACATGCTCAGCAGTTTATCACTGCTGGAGATAGATGTTGTCAAGACAGCATCTGCCACATGGAAAGAAGTCCATAAATATTGTCACTGTCATTACAGGGGTCTCACAATGTGTCTACTCCACACATTCACAGCAGTTGATACTCTGGTTGTAGTCCAGAGAAGCAGACACGGGGTAGCCAGTTCAAGATGAAAATCTAGAAACTACAGGCCAACTTACTGATTTCAGAAAGGTCCCATTCTTCAGGAAACTCAGCAGCCTCACAGGCTGAGTCAAAGCAGTGATTCAGGGGAGGCCTTACTCCCGTATTGGAGGCTACTTGGGATCTAGCCCACAGCAGGAGTGCAATTAGGATCATAGTGGATGGTGTCACTCAGCCCTAGCATCTTTCTCAAGTCACCAGGACTCCTCATCCAGTTGGTTTGGGACATGCCCGGGCATGTAGTGCCCTTGCGAGTGTGATTTTCCTGCTCCATGCTGCCCGCCCCTATGCTATCCTGCTCCTCATCTACTTGGCGAGTGTTTTGTTTCTTTTGCATTGTGACAGTGAATTGGATTTCCCCATTCCGGTTACGATGCTGATACTACTAACTAGAATGTTGATTTATGTGCCTCCCACTTGAGTATGAATATTTTGCTTCTATTTATGTGCTTGCAATTTTAGAGTGACTAGATTCTGCCTTGTTAACCACTCCAATATGCTGAACTGGTAGCGATCCTTTGGGCATTCTAATCTTGAACCATATACTGATGCCACTTTACAGGAGTGAGACAGGTTCCTGTTGCTTCTCCTCCTTGTCAATAGTACTGCCTAGGAAGTCCCCTTCCCAAATGTGACATGATTTTTTCCCCCTAGAATACTCATCGTATTAATTTCTCTTTGTTACTGTAATAAAATAAATGACAAAGGCTATTCAAAAAGGACTACTTTATTTGGCTCCTAGTTTGAGGGTACAGTCTCCATCATGGCGGGGAAACTGTAGCAAAGGGAGATGGAGGAAGCTGGATACATTGTTTCTACAGTCAAGAAGCAGAGAGTAAGGAATGCTGGAGCTCAGCTCACTTTCTTCTTTTTATTTAGTTCAGGACCCCAGTCTGTGGAATGGCACTTTTCATATTCAAAGGTGTGTCTTCCCACCCTAGTGAAAGCATTCTAGAAAATGCCTCACACAGGCAGCCAGAGGTTTGTCTACTAGGTGAGTATAGAATGTGTCAATATTGGTAATCAATATTAACCATGTTCTGTTTCTGTTTTTTTTTAAATATGCAAGAAAAACAGTTAAGTTCCAGGGAAGAAATGTTACTAATCACATGCAAGGCAGACTCTAATTAACCAAATGCTATAGGCTATGGACCAATTGCAGTGATACTGTATCGAAAATCAGAGGTAATTATTTTAGCGTTCATATTTTCAGCTTATTATGAGATACATCACCTATAGGAATCTCCATATGTAGTGGGGATGTTTCTTGACTCTTTAATTTTTAAGTATCGTTTTAAGAAAAGTAAACAAATCCCGGGAAAACAAATGTGCAATCTGTCAGCCTTTCTCTGCACACTCCCCGATGATCAAATGTTCCTGTCATGGCGCTTGTCTTCACTTTCAGTATTAAATGCTGCCCTGGTTCCGTTTAATTCAATCAAATGCCGACTGTACATTTTCTATATGTCAGTCATATCTCTTGCTGTCATATAAGCGTCTATAAAACTTGCTGTCTGTAGCACTCACATGGTACCGATTGATGTACTGTGGGTACATCCATGTGTGGTTAAGTCTTATCTAAATGGCTGTATTTCAAGGTCTTAGAATTTGAGAGATTGCATTTTCTGTTCCCTGTACTGTGTTCAACACTGTGGTGGTTTGAATAAGAACGACTTCCATAGACTCATGTATTTGAATTCACAGTCACCAGGGAACTGCATTATTTGAGAATTTGAGAAGGATTAGGAGGTGTGGCCTTGTTGAAGTAGGCATGTCCTTTTAGAAGAAAGTGTGTCACAGGGGTAGGGGTTTGAATTTAAAATTTCAAAAGCCCATGCCAGATATAGTCTCATTGCTTCCCTGCTGCCTGGGAATCAGGACGTAGAGGTCTCAGACACCTCTTCAGAGCTGTGGGTGCCACGAAGCTCCTCACCATGATGATAATAGACTAATCTCTAAAACTGTTAGCAAGTCTCCAATTAAGTGTTTTTTTTCAGTAACTTTCTTTTTCTTTTATTGGATATTTTATTTACATTTCAAATGTTATCCCCTTTCCAGGTCTCCCCTCCTATAAGAGTTGCCGTGGTCATGGTGTCTCTTCACAGTGACAGAACAGTGACTAGGACAAATACGTAGGAACATACAGATCTGGTTAGATCTGTATAACATCAGAAAAGATGACAAAAATAATATACGCAACAGGTAATAAATAGTAATTAGTCATAAAAATCCCAAGGGTCTTACATTTTGGGGAATAGAATTAGGGTCTGAGATGGTATTAGATAACCAAATTAATCATCAAATTTTAAGTAAATTATCCAATTGTTGATGCATATGAATTTATATGGTAGAGATTTCATAAAGGTTGTATATGTCTGGAGTTAAGCAGGGAGAGCTGTAGTCATGGTAGAACTATTTCGGCAGGAGGCAATGTAGAGTATCAGTTAATCAGAAGGTGGAAGGACGAAAGACAAATTGTCTTTGTCTGAGCCTGTCTTGATGAAAGAAAAGGGTGTGGTAAGCACTGGGGGACTGGATCCAATGGATGACGTTCTCTTATGGGACAAGGAAGTCGTGGAGCACCATGTGCTGAGAGGAAGGCTGGTACCACCTACCAACAGTCAGGGCGGTGGATCTTAGCCAGCCACAGGAACACAGTGTGAAGGTGGATGAGAGTCTGATGCCTGAGAAGACCCTCAGTAAGAAGATGGAGTCAGGTTTAGGCTGGGTCCCTAAGGTTGGCTACTTTCCCACATCTTAGCCTATTGCTTTGAACAGGGCCTGCCTGTGAAGCCCAGGCTAGCCTTAAAGAGTCTTCATTCTGCAGCTTCCATCCCACAGGGACGGAGATTGCAGACAGGTACCACTGTGACCTTATATTTCTTTTTGTAGAGTTCAATCTTGTTAGTTAGATTAACGGCATCCATTAACGGGCAATTCAAGTTCTCTAACTTGAGTCAAGTCATCATATTCAGAGGAGTTGTTCACTGGAAATCAGGACTCAATGAAGATTTTAATGTCTGGAAAAAAGTCCTTTTTCGTTTTCTTGTGGCCACCCTGAAAGCTGGTGGGATACTCTCTTAGTCACCGGTTAGTGACAAAGCACCTACCAGCAGAAACATAAGGAAGGAAGGATTGATTCTAGCTCATGGCTTTCGAGACCAGTCTGTCACAGCCCTGAAAGCGACACAGCAACTCCTGTTGATGGCAGTGTGCCTGGTGGCTCTCCTACTGAAGCAGCACACAGGAAGCAGAAAGCCCGAGTGGAACATGGAGACGGGGTGTAACTCTCAAGGCCCCTTCTACCCGCCTGCTTCCTCCACCTAGGCGTCACCTCCTAAGGTTCCACAACCTCCTGAAGCAGCTGTGACCAACCAAATGTTCAAATACAGGTGCCTGTGAGGGACATTTTACATTCACATCCTAGTAGTGACTCATTCAGTTGTATACACACATAAATATTTAACAAAATGAATTGGTTTTGAGCTGTGGTTTCCTCTCATTCGCTCTGGGGATTCAAGCCTACAAAGTAGGCGTGTGCTTGCTCTCCTGCAGAGTCCCACCCCAGTACACGGCTCCTTTTCTGAGATTTTTAAAAAGAAAGAAACCCAGACTAAAATGAAACTGTCCTTCTTAGCTGGCCATGTGCTATTAGTCTGTGAGAAGAGATTTACATCAGCACGGTATCTTCATGCTTCCACATCCATCGTTAGCAGTGGGAACGATCTTTGCTGGCTTTTGGGAATCCAGATGCAATTTCTGCCCTAATCACTTCGGCCAAATCCTTGGGTGTAGGAGTTTTTATTTTATGGCTTGCATGAGAGGTCCTGCTGCCTCTGCTTTAGGCCACTGTGTGAAGTTCCTGATCAGCAACTTTTCCTCTTTTGAGTTAGTGCCGGCGCAACCCTTGCTGGAATCTCTACACGAAATGTCAGGGGCCAGGTCACACTTCAATAAAGGCAGCAGAATGTTAGCTTATCACGTGAGTAGGACCACAGGGTGTTTGGGAATTAAGTCAAAGCCAAAACTCGGTGGGTGTTGAAGGAGACTGCAGGGATATACACAGCATGAAATGTAAATTGGAAATGCTCAGACGATGACTGCTGAGCCCATGGCCTAGACTGGACTGAAGGAGCATGATCGTGTCCACCCGAGTCGTGACACTTTAAGAGGTCACATTATCTTTCCAGACCAAGAAAAGGCTTTATATCTTCATTTAGGCTCGGTCTGCCTTTGCAGTCTTCATGTTCTGTGCTGGGAGCTTTTTCTTTCTCACAGAAGCTGACGGTGGGGATATTTACTCCTTTAAAAAAAATCCTTCAGGCGTACAGGGGAGAAATCTTGACCAGTATTCCCCACCAGGGCTTTTATGGAAAATTATGGCAGTCTGCATAGGCACACTTAGGAACTTCCAGACATGGGTGACATATCTGAGAAGGGTGGCAGGATTCATGTAAAGACTGAGCTGTGGCTGAGCTCAGCTTTCCTTACTGATATGCTTATAATTTACATTATAAAATCACACCTAACTGCCTTTCTGCCATCCTGGGGGTCCCGTATCCCGATCTATCGATGAACTCTGGATGGACCTGTCTTTTTGTTGTCCTTGAGCCATCTGCTTTTGTAGGCAAAATAACAGTATTATTTGCGTTCATGAATAGACAGAAAAGCACCGTAAAAATAAACAACTAAAGCTTGAGCAATATAATTCTGGCAAAAAAAAATATTTCTACAGTAATTGGTGCCACAAATAGATCCTGTCTCACCTCATATTCTCCATCTGCATCCAGCCTATTTTATTCACCACTTTCCCAAAGAAAGCTGAGCAAGAATGATTACGTGTAGGACCAAACTGAGTTTATTAGTCCTTTAAAAGGCTCAGCTGGCCACAGAGGTGAATCCGAGCCTTCTTGAACAGTGAGGACACAGGGGTGGTTGGCTCCTTCTTCACTCTGTTCCTACCCCCTCCCTGTTTCCTTCTTTCTCCTTCTGCTCTGCTCATGTTCTCTCTTGAATAACTTATCATAGAAATTCTCTCACTCTCATTTTTATTTTGCCTTCTATGTGAGGGTGGCCATGGAGATGAGAGGACAATACATATGCCACCTGGGATGTCACTCGCAAGGACCCATCTGTCTCAACCTCCCTAGTTCTGGGAATGCATATACAGGCTATCATGCTTAGCTTTTAACATGGGCTTTAGAGTTAAAGTCATGTCCTTGTGCTTACAAGGCAGGCACTTTAGTAAGCCATCTCCCACACAGTCCCTCTTTTAAGCCTTAAATCTTCATTATGGGATATTTAAATACATACAGTAGTAGAAAAGTAACGTGTACTCTCCTGTACCCATTAACTAGCTCCAAAGGTTATAACATTTTGTTCATTTCCACACATTTATTTTTTCCAGCATAGTTGAAAGAAATCTAGAATACATTATTTTATCCATAACTACCTGGGTGGTTTTTAGATGAGGACTTGAAACACCACTATACCTTAACAAAGATTTCCTAGTGCCATCTGATTGAATACATGTTTAAAACATGCACATTTGTTCTCTACATTCTTTATTTACAGATACCTTGTTTGAACCAGGATCTAAACAAGGTCCATATACTACATTTGGTTGCTATCTTTTATGGAATCTCTTTTCTCTCCAGTAGTTAATCTCTTGGCCTATTTTTTTATATGACTTATTTATTAAAGATATTAAAATATTTTTCCTGTATAATTTTTCTCATTGAAGCTGATTGCATCCTTATTTATTTATTGTAACCTTCAATTTACATTTTTCTTGAAGACCAGTAGCTCAACCTAGAGGCTCAACTACATTAACATCCAATTACTTGGGCAAGAATAATTCACAGGCAGCAAATAACAGGACAACTGGTCATTTCTTGATTGTTGAGTTTAGGTACTGTTCATCAGAATGCTGTAAAATTCAGCACCAACTTGGTGCACAGTTGTCTGATCTTCTGTTGTGGCCCAGATGCTTTACTCATTATGGCCTACAGTTTTCTAGTTCTTCTCCCTTATATTTTGCATCATTAGCTTCTTTATTGGCTACTTGGGTTATAAAACGGTTAAAAATCTAGATGTGGTGTGGGCATGCTTCTCCAACTGCCCTCAGCAAGTGCCATTCTGTATCAATGCAGAGGGCACTTTATAGCCCCTGAGACCCATGGAGCATGCTAGGTGCTGCAAGTAGCATTGGACCAGTGACCTGCCTATTACCTCTGCACTATATTTACAACCAAAT
The DNA here is from genome assembly GCF_000001635.26 of Mus musculus. Taxonomy (NCBI): domain Eukaryota; kingdom Metazoa; phylum Chordata; class Mammalia; order Rodentia; family Muridae; genus Mus; species Mus musculus. The sequence continues at coordinate 48,828,314 of NC_000070.6, forward strand.
TAAGGAGAAGCATAGAACCCTTTTGCAAAAGAGGCTGTCCCTGGCAAAATGAATGAGGTTGGACTCACCAACATTTTCCTCACCCATGAGGGTCACCTACTTTTTTCATTTTTTGCTCCACATTGTCTAAAGAGCTCAGGAACCTCGGAGCCGAGCCTGTCAGCCTGTCACCTTGTGATGTCTCTATGTAGGAGGACTCCATTTGCTGCAGGCTCCTGACAGTGCCTTGATCTCCGTTAAGGAGGAGATTCGCTGCTCTATTAATGAGGAAAGGTGACTCAGTAACTCATATCCTGTATTGGTACAAGAAACAAAATGAGAACAAAGAATCTACAGCTAGATGTTTTAGTCGCTAATTTCCTAAGTTTCCTGTGAGGGAAAATGTGTTCTTTTCTCTTCTGTAATGGAACAGTTAGTAAGGTTTTATTTCCAAAGTTAGCACAAGATTTAACTAAATTCTTCCCTAGTACATTGCAAAGTTCCATCATATGCAATGCCAGGTAGTCAGACATGAAATGCTTCTCTTACAATGTTGTTGTAGTCTGGGGATGGCCCAAAGACTTCTCCAGAGGTCCAGTTCTCTCCCCTTTCACTGAGTGAGTTTCACAAATACATTGCTATGAAGTCAAGTCCAACTCTACCTTCACATCTCTAGCGCAACTTTAAAACTGTGAGCCCTAGTATTCTTGGTGTTTTTGTAAATTGATATTTGGAATTAATTGAAAAACATTTAAAATTTTCATTTTTCATTTTATGTGTGCCTTAGTAGTTTTTAAAGAATTTTCTCTAGGTTAGAATTTCACAGAATGTTGACAGATCTGTTAATTATATACCATGAAGACCTTAGAGCAAGGTAAACAATATCTTTTCCAGTTATTTCCAAACCCCAGTGTCTTCTCATCAAGGGAGTATTGTAGGCAAAGGCTTAAAAATGCAATGAAAAATGTGGCAGCCAATAGTGTTTGCATCTCAAATGCCAGTGTTCTGGAACCGCTTGGGACTTGTCTAAGCAGAGTGACAGCAAGAAGCGTCTGATGCTGCTAACATATTCAGTGAGCTAAAGCCTTACAAACCTATAAAAAATGCTTCCTGATAGTATTTTTTCATTTACTAATTAAGTGATAGATAAGCTTTTGTGTTGCCATGGCAAAATGAGGGTACAAGAAGGAAACTGTCGGCATGTCTTCACAAAATAAAACTTCTTTTTGTATTTCCTTATCATTTTCCCTTACTTTGTGAATTTGTGGTTGTAGAAGCATTTCTGATTTTTGAAAGGATTTTTGTCTTTAAGACTTCTTCATGATCTCTGACCCTGACAATGACAAGAACTTAACCCTAGATGCAGCTACAATGAAAATAGCTGAATGGGATGGATACTCACGAGGCAATGAGACCTGGAAAGGTTGCTTGGGAGTAAAGGTTATTTTTGTTTGAAAACGGTTCTTTGATTAAAAACATCTAGGGCAGAATATAACATCTAATTGTATTTCCCTAAATACCTTAGTGTTAGGATTATCGTTACATCTGTTTCACGCTCATCTCCAGAGACCTAGGGATACAACGATGAACTCTCTGTATTCCCTGGATGTTTCTGAGAAGATTTGTGACATCTTAGAAGTATTCATCTGCTTTCTGTGGCCAATTCTTTCAGGAACCTGCACATCCCAACATATGTGACTTTTTCTGAGGCTATTCAGGACTCCAAATATCTCTGACTAGAGCTTGGGAGTCATATGCTTGTTTCCTGAGCCCCTGGGTCTAAGCAGGAGGCCGAAGAAGACTCCGTTATTCAGAAAGAGACTTTACCTATTTTAAGACTGACACTTTTTCTTCACTATAACCAGCATCTGTCTGGTTTAATTTGTTCATCTGTTTAGTCCTTGAAGTAGAATGGATAGTGAGAGAGGGAGGTGGTCCTGATGCCTGGCTGTTCCTCAGAGAAACAGCCAGCCAATGCCTTGTTCTTACATCATCTATACTCTTTACACACTTGTTGCTACCAGCTCCTAAAGTTCTTTGGAGCTTATGGATAAGTTTGTCTTTCATCTCCATCTCTCTTTTCTTTCCAGGCAGTTGGTATCCTATGATTTTTCTCCACTGCTCTTTCAGTCTTCATGCTTTTAACGTCTGTTTACTTCTAGGGATGCTTCAGAAAGGAGCAGAGGTGAACGTATTCAGTATGTCATAACTAATGAGATGTCCTTCATCAAAAGTCTCAATTCCTTTGCTATTGAGGATTAAATCATAAACATGATGGTAGATGCCTCTTCAAAATTTAAAAAGGTACCTAAAAGATATTCAGCTTATGCTCAACCCAGAGTTGCGAAATTGGCAACAGGTCGTTAAAAATTCTATGTGAATATGCAAATTTTATAGTTTAATTAATATTAGTTTCTAATGGGGTAGCTTTCATATTACAACAAACAATGTAGGCATACTTAAAGCAGATCTGGTTGTACAGTGCCACCTGGTAACAGTTGGCCTGATGACTGTCATTTGCTTACTGGTAGCCTATAATTGTCCTCAAGTCTGCTCTGTTAATAGCTCTGGATCATCCACATAGACTTAGGAAATTTAGAACAGACTATAAATTTGTTGTTCTGTCCTTTGTCTACTTAAAGATACCACAACTACTTTTTTGATTAAAACTATTTTATTCTCCTCTTTTATTTTATATAGATTCCTTTTCATGCTTCCTTTTATTTTGAACTAATTTAGTATTTGTTTTCCTAAATGAGGAAAACAATGTCTGTTTGAAATGAGGAACACTATGTCTTCTACTGGACTACATTTTTATCTCTGTTAATGGTAACTGTGGGGTTTGAATGTGAATGGCCCCATAGCTTCATATATTTGAATGCTTAGTCCTCAGGGAGTGGCACTATTTGAAAAGGATTAGCAGGTATAGCCTTGTTGGAGGAAATGTGTCACAAAGTGTGGGCACTGAGATTTCTAAAGCCCAGTCTCACTGTCTCTGCTTTTTATCATGATGTAGCTAGCTCTCAGCTACTGCTCCAGTGGCTTGTGTGCTGCCGTGCTCCCTGCTGTGATGGTAATGGACGAAACTTCTGAAACTGTGAGCTAGCCCCCTATTAAATGCTTTCTTTGATAAGAGTTGCCCTGGTCATGGTGTCTCTTTTACAACAATAGAACCATCACTAAGCCAGTGACCCTAAGTGTGTGTTTACTACTGGACTCTAGTTTCTTCCTTCTGTTTGCTTTTGTTGATGCTCAGATCACACTCTTGATTATTACAGCTTAGCTACAAATCATAAAGTCAGATAATACAAGTCCTCACCTGTTCTTAAACAATTGTAATTAATCTAGGTCACTTGGAATTTCCATATGAATTATGTAACCGGTTTGCCAGCTTTTGTAAAAGTGTCCTCTGGAATTTTTATTGAATTGAATGTGTGTGCTGTAATTATATTACATACACTTCTCACTATTGTCCCTGTCTCCTACTCCTCTGGACACCCTTCTTCCTAAGTAGTCCTTCCCCAGTCTCTGTCTCTCCTTTCCTTTGTCCTCCTCTTTTTTGGGCTTTGGGCGGTTGGTCTCACCTTATACCCACAGCCCTTCTACTTCCTCTTCTGTGAGGGCCCTTGCAGGGATTAACATAAATGTCCTGTCTGGGGATCAACATTCATCAGTCTCTTATTCTCAGGACTTAGCCCAGTTACGATTCTGACTTTGATTGTTGCTTAAAGCTGAAAGAAGCTTTTCTGACCAAGGCCTGTGGGCATTATCATAAATAGTTTGAAGTGAATTTAATTGCATGCCCATTTAGCAAAATATCACTAATAGTTTTCCCTATAGGGCCTGTGACCTTGAACATAGTTTCTCTACCTGGTCTAGAGTGTCAAGCATGCATTCCCTCCCTGGAGTGGGCCGAAACCAAATTAAGAAGTTGTTGGTTATCCTCAAAATGTTCATGCTTCTGTTGCAGCAATGGGTGTATCTTGCAAGGTAGTTAGTTCAGCTTGGTACAGACAGGGTCTACGGCTGAGTGTGAATGATCGTTTCTTGACCCAACAGCCTGAGCAGAACACTGGCCAGAAAGGAAGATGCTTCTAGCTCAATTGGAGCTTTCTTTCTGCATCCTGTCTCCGAAGTGTTTGATGTTTTCAGCAGCAGAGCCTTTCCATCTAGTCCTGGTAGGCATCTAAGACCAATGGCGGTAGCCTGGATTGTTTTGAGAGCCTCTGGAGTTGACCTGACCAATAACTTGCAAGGAAGTATCTCACTCTTGGCACTGAGGTTTTAGTTAAAAACGTATGACTAATGGAAGTGGAATTCAGCAGCCATGCCGAGTACTTCCAATCAAGCCCCTCATTTTTGTGATAGTGCATTTTATTCATATGTTTCAGTTGGCTAAATCTAGATCCAATATGGCTTTGCCATACACCCTTAGTTTTAGTGACCCTGCTCTTTATTTCTTCTGATATAATGGCATTGTGAAAGATTTCTATTCCCAGTTACTCTAGTTTCATTCTGTGGAAATAAGATAAGATGACCAAAGACAACTTGGAAATAATTTACTTCACCTTAAAAATTCCCCTATCGAAGTCCATCACTGAGAGACGTCAGAAAAGAAACTCAAGGCAGGAACCCAGGGCAGGAACCACAGAGGAATGCTATTTACTAGCTTGCTTGTTGATTTATTCTCTGGCTCTCCTAATGAGCTTTCTTATGTGTCCCAGGTACACTGGACTTGGAATAATCCTGCCCATAATAGGCTGCTCTCCAGCTCCAAATCAATCACCAACCAAGACAACATCATACAAACATACCACAGACCAATCTGAATTGGGCAATTACTCAATTGAATGTCCCTGCTTTTCTGGTGACTCCAGGGTATGTGAAGTTTACAATTAAAACTAACCAGAACACCAATTATTGATATTTTTAAAACTATGATTGGCTTTGAGTGCTGATCTTAGTAAATTCATTTAGCTGTAGAGTGTCTGACTCCCTTCTTCCCTCACCTCTTCCTCTCATCCATCCTTCCTTCATGCTAGCTTTGGATAAAGATAGATGGTATTATTTCCTCAGAACCTTTTGTGTGATGTTCATAGACATTGTAAAAGTAGACATTCTTGTTTTATAGATTTTACTCATATTGCTTTTTCCCCAAAGAACAACAAATATGTCACATTTCCAGAAATCAATATAACAAGTTCAATAAAATTTAAATTAAAATGTTCTTTGGAACCAAATTGTCTTGCTGTAGGAATAATGTTGGGACTTATTTCCTTTCAAGATGCAATCTACATATACATATTCAAAGTAGGAAAAAATAAGGACATCATAGTAACTACTGTCCCTCATAACAAACATCATTTCAATTTAAAATTTCAGCAATCCTCATAGAGGCGAGAGGCAGTGTGTGAAAAAAGTGGTATTTATAGTAGCTAAGATCAGCGAGAACTGGCCAGAAGTCATGGTTCTCAGGAGATTAGTAAAAAAATGTTTGCTTAATGTTACTCACAATCTCCTGGACAAAAGCTAGTAAGACTTTTCAGCTCGGTTGCTCTTTTCTGTGCTACATACTTCAAATGTTGACCATGGTAGCAGACCTTGATTTGAGCCTAAGAACATTTAGTTAGGCAAGAGCATTGGTGGGAAAAGCTCACATCAGGAAGTTGATCTTTGTCCTCAGGGTTTTGCTATCAGACTCAGTAGAATTCAAACATTTACTGAGGACCAGAACAATGTTTTCTTTATATATACTTTTCTCATCCTTAGAGCCATGGGGGCTGTCATCTAACAAGGATTGCTGAAGCAAATCTTTGAAGGGGCTTCAGCCCTCCAGGGTAAAGAGATTTTTAGACACATTCTATCTAGAATTCATCATAAACACTCAAAACTTCTTTTAGTTCTGAAAAGATAGTTTAAAGTGCTGTCATCCCTCCAAGAGTCCATAAAACATGCCGGATAACATCCGATCTGCCGTAACCAGCATAGCTCCATACTCTTGGAAGTTTGCCTGTTTGGTCTGAGAACGTTAACTGAGGAGGTGATTGGCGTTGCTGTAAGAAATTAGTAAATCTCTATCCTTTTTATTAAGGTCTTGTTTTCTTTAAATAATCTTCAGGTGTCTCTGTATCCCTCTACTTAATTTGGCTCAGATGACCCTCTGCTTCTACAGTGGTGCCTGATGATTTCTTTAGCATACATGGATGGGTTGTGTTCTAATTGTTTCAACTTGTTTGACTGTCTCATTGAACTATAATGTCTATGTGGGCTCTTATTTTCTCCAATTTGGGCATCTGATGGCATCAGTAAACTATATCTGGTTCCTGGTTGGGAAGCAGTTGCTAGGTGAGTTTGTGAGAGGATGAAGTTATGGTATCTCAAGATCCTGAGTGGTTAACACTCTCTCAATTTCCAAGTAAAGTAGCAACATTTTCTCATTCATAAATTAGATTAATTCATGAAAGGGCAGGGTTTGACAAGCAAGTGAAGAAACAAACAAGCAAAAACTTGGCGGTTTAGGAGGAGAGGAATACAACTAGTTCCCATGGATCAGAGGAACTCGGAGTAGGACTCAGGACGGTTAGCTACCTGTTTGGAATAGGTGGGAATCTGGAAAATGACTTAGACACGACTTCCATAATTTAACGCCCGGGACACTGTAGTAAAGATTAGTCTGCTACAAAGATCTAGATTATTCTAGAAAGACAAGGTGTTCATTTCCCATTTACAAAGAACCATTTGTTCACAAGTGTACTTTCTTTGAATGTTCCTCATCTTATCTTAAGTTTTTCATTGCAGTTTATAAAGTTATAAGTTCTCCTGTCCCACCCCCTACCACCCCACCTTTATGCTCCCGACCTTATAGTCTCTCTTTCTCTTTTAAAAATATGTGATACCCACTAGTTCATTTTGTGCTGCCTTTATGGGTGTGGGAGCATCTGCTGGAGAATGGGTAGCTTTTTTGGGTTCAAATCCCCCATGAAAAGTGGCTATCCATGTCTTAGTAGCCATCAACTGCCAATAGCTCTTCAGATTGGCAGTATCTCATAAGCCCCTCCATCATTTTGTTGGGACTTTAGGGTAGACTGATTTAATGGAAGTGTCAGTTATGGTGAGTTCAAGACACATATGTCTTGCTTTTTTAATGATCATGCTTATAGACTTTTCTAGTTCTATTATTTATTATACTTATGAAATAGCAAAATATAATGTTTTGTTTTGCACTTTTTTTCAGGCAGATATTTTTATTGTATGTAAGTAGGCAAATGTTTTTTCCTGTTTCCTTATATGGTTAATTTTATTGTTATGGCCTCTCATGTAATTGTCCAGAATTTCCAGAAAAATTTTAAAACATTAGTTGTGAAATTGGACATTTTTGTCTCATCCTCTGTAGGGAAAATATTGAGTTTTAGATTTTTTAAAATTTTATTTAATTTTTTTACACTCCATATTTTATCTCCCTCCCGGCCTACCCTCTGACTGTTCCACATCCCATACCTCCCTCCCACCCCACCCCTGTCTCTATGAGGATGTCCCCATCCCCTGCCCCCACCGCACCAGACCTCAGATTTAAGTATTATGTTGCTAATTAATTGGATTATAGGTATAGCATCTTATGGAATGTTCTTCTGTTAAAAAGCCATATACTTAAAATTTTCAATTGCTTAAAACATCTATTTAAGCAATTAGATGACTTTTCTCCTGATGCCTCCATGTGATAAATTATAGATTTCCTAATATCAGGACATAATTACATTCATTCCTAGAATAAATCCTTCTCTGTCATGACATATTATTCTAACATCTGACAGATTGGATTTTAATGTTTTATTAATAATTTATGTATTTATAGTTATACTTGAGATTGCTTGAAAGATTGGGGATAGTTCTTCCTTTATGGCACTAATTTATTTCCTGCATGTGTGCACGTGTGTATGCATTCACATGTGTGTGTTCATTCTTGCATTTTCATGCTAGAGAACAACTTCAGACATCATTACTTGGGCACAGTTCACTCTGTCCTTTGAGACTTCTCTCTCACTGAGACCTGGAACTTACTGGTTTGGTTAGCCTGGTTGGCCATAGAACCCCAGCGATCTGTCTGCTTCCATTTCTTCATTACTGAGATTGAAATTATATATTTTACTTTTAAAAATCTTATCTATCTATCTATCTATCTATCTATCTATCTATCTATGTATCTATGTATCTATGTATCTATGTATCTATCTATGTATCTATCTATGTATCTATCTATCTATCTATCTATCTATCTATCTATCTATCTATCTATCTATCTATAGTGTGGTTTCTGAGGATCAAGCTCACATCTTTATAATTTTTATGGATCAAGTTATCTTCCCTGGCCCCTCTGTGGCCAGCTCTTGCTCACCCTTAAGCTCCGGGCTGGGTTCTGGATGCTGCTTGCAAATACTTCCAAGTCACTTCTTTCAAGGTAGATTGTGCTTTGCCTTTTAAAATTTTTGTCTCTTCTATTGTCAGCATAGCAGGTTTTAATGAAACCTCCTTTTTTCCCCTAATTCAGATTGCTTCTTTTCACTTTCTTTTCTATTTTCCTTTGTACTTTATTCATTGAAAAAGGGGAAATGGTGGGGTAAGCTGAAGCCAATTAAGTACACTTGAAAGTCTCTTGTCTGGGGCTGGTGAGCTGGCTCAGTGGTTAAGAGCACCGACTGCTCTTCCAAAGTTCCTGAGTTCAAATCCCAGCAACCACATGGTGACTCACAACCATCCAAAACGAAATCTGATGCTCTCTTCTGGAGTGTCTGAAGACATACTACAATGTACTTACACTAAATAAATAAATAAATAAATAAATAAATAAATAAAAATAAAAAAAGAGAAAGTCTCTTGTCTTCCTTAATAAGTCTAGAACCAATAATGTGAAATGACATAGAGTTTTCATTAAGTTCATTAAATTTGAAACTATAACACTCTCTAAATCATGTATTAGATGTAAAGTTTTCATAATGACCACTTTTTTGTCTTAAGAAGGAGCTGGCACCCTTGAACTATTTCTCCTCTAGTTGTTGAGAGAGCTTGGTGGTCAACCAACATCACAGTTTTGGTATATCCCAAGTGCTAAGTCTTTCTTACTGACTGAGTAGCATTTGTAACTGCAAAGATATATAGATAAATGCAATAACTCCGCTAATTGAACAAGACTCACATTTTTGTACAAGGTCACATAGAATTCCACCTGTGTTTATAGTGTGATAGGCTTTTAGACAACACATTTGGGTCTTTAAGGAAACCCTGTGTCAACTGGAGGAATCTGTAAGAGCAATGAAGTAAACCCTTGAACACATCAAGCCATCAGTGATAACAAAGGCCGAGGCATGCCAGGTCTGTGTAGTACGTTGGGTGCAGTAGGCTCCCTTGGGCATGGCCCATTCAGTTTACTCTGCGCATCCCTTGTAACTTCCTCCTCAGCAAGGCCTTTCTTGTTTTTTTTTTCTTCCTTTCATGTTTTCCTCAATCAGTGTTCTTTTCAAGGCGAGAGATCCTAACTGTCAGTTCTCTCTTGGCAACGTCCTTGATGATCTCCCTGGCCAGAGCTTTGAGACTCTTTGGTTAGATAATCAACTTGACAAATATGTCTTTATCTGTCTGAGATGGATTGCTTTTTAATAATGTAAATGTGCTGTTTATCACAAGGAAGAAGTGCCCTGTAACATCGGTGACAACCAGGAAGGATAACGGACACAGAAGCCACGGATGCAGAAATTGGATGGAGAACAACAATGGTATGGACAGGATGTCTCACCACAGTCTCTGTGCCCAAGCTATGGCATTGCACTCACTGTTGTCAGTGGGTGAGCAGCCTTCTGCTTTTCCAGTCCTTGACAGACCTTGGGCAAATGCTATAGTTTCTCTGTTTGTAAACAGAAGGTAATTTGTGCTGCCTGCTCCATTCCAGAGCTGCCGAGAAGATGGATGTGAATAAACCGGTAAAGAGCCCTGAGCCTCTTTGAGAGGGTGCCGTGCATTTACCAGTAGTCACTCTCACCCAGTCAGATGCATTGAGCCTTCTACAACTGAGACTAAATCAACAGTAGACATTTGTTCTTAAGTTTCAACTTCTATGCTTCCTGTCTCCCATACAACTTGTGAGCACATAAATATTGTTGCCAGGTCACACTGATGCCACATGAGTCAGGGTAGACTCTTGTCCTGCCTATATCCTTGAGCCTGGCCTCTTTCAGCACATACAGAGTGGAGTGAATTCTTTACTTGATTAGACAATCTCAGGCCTTACCAACTTCCTGCAGGATGACCTCAGACCTATAAAAGTTCCTAAGATTTTGGATTGTGATTAGTAGCATTCGATTATTTATAGCTATTCCATAAAGGAAATGATGTCTGTTTCTCTGAGCTCTTGGTAAACAGAAGATGCTCAATAAATGTCGATGTTTTGAGATCTAGTTTTCTTTTATTCTGTCACTTTTTGACCCTGACATTCACATGACATGTGCATTTCCATTTCAGCATCTTGTAGTGAGGTAACAGTAACATTTGGGTGTCTGAGATATGTTATTTTAAGCAGACTTCATTTAGAAATACAGGTTTTCATCCTGAGTCCTGGAGTCATTTAAACTAACCCAATACATACAAGCATTTACTCCGTGACATTTATTCTTAATAGCCTGGGAGCCCTTCCATACTCTTAATAGAAAGCTAAAGCTACAAATGCTACCCGGGCTGTTCTGTCAGCAGGGCAGGAAACAATCATGGTGACACTGGCTGTGGAGTGAATGATGCTAAGGACTAGCCCACGGGCCCTGTCAGTCATGTGCTATCCAGAATCACAAGTTGGTTTAGAGGAGATTTTGCTGGAGGAAGCTTTTCACATCCTTATTTCTAGATTTCACTTGTGCTACAGATGGAGCCTGGGGCAGCAGAGAAGTCTTAAGCTGCAGGCTGGGGCTGGAGAGGCAGGGTTTCCCCACAGGGAGATGCTCTCTTGGAGCTCCAGCTGAGTGTGGGTGCAGGGCAGCTTAACACAGGAAATAGGTGTTTCATTGAGAGGTGGCTGCCTGCCTGCACACTGTTTTGTGCTGCTTCCCAGTAGCAGGGATCTCAGCCTATGAATGTCTTATAATTTCGTTACTGGCTCTCCTTTTCATTATCTATCAAATGGAGAGTGACACTGACTTTATAGTATTTTTAGAAAAGCTTTTGGTAGCATGTAGAGAATACCCATATGGGTGTTTAGACTTTGGAAGGCACAGTGATACATCTAAGCAATGATTTCCATTCTAAATAAAACGAATAGAGAATAATTAGTATGGCAGGCAGAATAATTCTCTTTCCATCAAAACAGAAGAGGGCACTGGGCTCCTGATCCCTGGAACCTGTGAATCTTACCTTTCATGGCAAACGGAGCTTCATAGATAAGGCTCAGTTAAGAAAGAGAAAATTGAAAAAAAAAAATCAATGGAACAAAACAAACGAAAGAGCCAGGGGGTGTGGCACATGCCTTTATTTCCAGCAGGTGGATTTCTGTGAGTTGGAGGCTAGCCTGGTCTACATAGCAAGTTCCAGGACAGCCAAGCCTACACAGTGAGACCTTGTCTCAAAAAACAAACAAAACAACAACAAAAGAGAAAGGAAGAAAGGAAAGAAGGAAGGAAGGAAAGAAGGAAGAAAGAACGAACATTCTCAGAGATTTTGGGTTTTTGGGTGACCATAATTGAATTATATAGGCTTTGAGAGTGGAGGACCTTTCATTGCTGCCGTCAGGGGGAAGTCTATGAGGGCAGGAGGAGCCTCAGCAGAGTCTTTCCCTGCTGGATTTGAAGCTGTAGGCAGGAAGCCACAACCCAAAGAAACATGTCTGGCTTCTAAAGGCTGTGTGAGACCAAGAGTTAGATTCTCTCCTAGAGACTTCAGAAGGAGACAACATTGCTGTCACCTTGATTTTAGCTTTCTGATGACCTACGGAAGTATACGAAAAAAAAGTTCTGTTTTTACGATTTTAATTCAAATGTGTAGTGATTTGTTGTAGCCACATTAGACTTATACCCATTGCTAACTAACACTGTCAGACACTTTAGGTCACTTATACTGCGCTGAGGATACGTTTTGTTTGGGAATTTAGAGCTATAGAAAGGATGGACTTTCTAGTTAGAGCAGGGTTCTATCCAGAGTGTCTCCTGCAAGAGGTGTTGAGTTGTCTGCTACTGACATCCCAGCAGAACTTTAATATTACTAAGTGTATTCAAATATAGAATTCAGACAACAGCTCTGCAGACAGTAACTATTAAGGTAGCACGGCTCACCTCGGGATCAGAACACTGTTGAGAAATGATGAATCTGTGACTTTGCATCTTTAGATCCTGACGTACAGATATTGGTGGCACATTTTAGGCTTCCCCCTTCATCAGCATGTTGGTATTAAGCACTGGGCTAATGGGTCCGACACTGGTGTCATGTCACCACCTACCATGTAGACTTCGGTGTGATCCGCTTCCTCCAGCGAGCTTTTCCTTCAGAGGAATAGTGTCAGGCGATATTTTTTTTCTGCTCTGAGATATTGCAGCCCTTTGGCTATTTTAGGAACACACTTCAGATGTGTACAGACTGCTGACACAGGGCAGAAACCCTGTGCCAAGAGGAATTCTCTAGGAAGGGAATAAATGAGGAGAGAAAGCCTGGAAAATATGTATTGGTGTAGCCGCTGCTCTGACTTCACCCAATTCTTCATGGTGTGAAACTGAGGAGGCCTGACACCCAGGGCTAGATGAGGTTTATCAGAAAATGCTGACACCTGTTATAGCCTTGTGCTGGAGAGATGCTAGCACTGTTGCCAGCCCCCAGCCCCCAGGAAAACACCTTCACCAGCTCCTCACATAACCCATACTGTGCATTTCAGGATCCAGTTGTTGAGAATGCTGAGTGGGGTAAGTGTCTTGACTTGAATTAATTACTCCCTTTGACTCCATGGCAATCTCCTACACCCTCTTCATAGCAAGCCAAGTGTAAAATACGACAGAGAACTCTGGGTGACACAGAGCTTAGGATCTAACTTGTATCAGTGGGCTTCAAAATAATATCCCTTTCATCCCAGCAACTTTATTACTAAGGCTGTCTCCCAAGGAAAACAGTGGAAGCCATACTCCAACACCCTAGCAACAACTCCTTAAGCACTGCAGCGCTGGAGTCCAGATTGGGAGCTCCAAGGGGCCAGGGAGGGGCTCAGTGGGTAAAATGCTTGTCATGCAAGCACGAGAACCTTGCTCTGCAAGCATGAACTTGAATGCTCAGCACCCATGTGAAAAGCTGGACAGGCTTTTGTAAGGGCAGCCCAGGCTGTCCTTGAACTCACGATGCACATGTAACCCCAGCACTTGTGGTGCAAACAGACAGTTTTGGAGGCTCCCTGGCTTTCTACACCGAGCTGCAGTTTCCATGAGGGACCTTGTCATGATGAGGACAACTCTTCAAATCCACCTCTGGCCTTCATGTACATGCACATGGCTGAATGCACCCACACACATATGTGAATGCAGATGAGTATGTACACTTGTGTATTACACACACACACACACACACACACACACACACACACAAAATCACACTTGGAAGAAGCAATTCATACTAAACAACATAAATCTATACCATAAAGGATTATGCAGAAGATGTAGAAGCACAGGAATATTTCTGATATATCATCCAGTAAAAGAACCAGGCTATTAAGTAACTAGCAATGTGTTGGCTAATATATATATTATCTTTAAAGAGTGCTTTTTGATGTCAGTATCACTGCAATACTTAATGAAAACTGACTGCATATCATGTATTAGAAACTTTCCTCAGTCCATAGCACATTGGACATACATATTTACTTATGTAATTGCTAACAATATTGGGTAAAGTAATATTATTCTTATTGTTTTGTTGAGACAGAATCTCACATAGTCCATGCTATCCTTGAACTCATGATGTAGCTCAGGATAATCTTGAACTGGTGCTCCCCTTGCCTGCCATCTCTCAAGAGCCAGAATTACAGGCAGAAGTTGTTATGTCCTGGTAAGGTACTGTTATTGCCCCCATTTTATAGATGCAGAAACTGAGACACAGAAAATTTGGATAAACTTGTTTAAGGTCACTTGGCAGAATGTCAATTCAATTGGAGAAAACAACTCCAAAGCTTGAGCCACTGACTACAAAGGACACTGCTTTGACACCCTGCGAGTTGACCCCCAGAAGCTGACAGTGAGTACATCATGTTTGAATGCTTTGTTCATTAAAAAGTTTATGTATGTATGTATGTATATATATGTATGTATGTTGCCTGTCAAGAAATGTTATTATATCAATGCAATTGTATATGTATTATGATTGAAGGATATTTATGCCTCTACCATATATAAATAGGGCAGCAATACTTACAAAATACCATTCTAAGTAGTAGGCCACTATTTAACCTGTCTGCTCGACCATCAGTAATTTCACTGGCAAACTAAATGAAGCACAGCCTGGCTGTGTGGGTCAACAACTCTCTGGCATTCATTACTTAGCTTTGAGCCAATACTGCTTCACACTGAAGACCAGACACAGAAATAAATCTTCTCATTTTTATTGTTGATTCAGTCCTTAATTGGCCTCAGACTAATGTTGACCCAGGCTGTTCCTATTCATTAGCTAATTCCTTTCTGCATGCAGAATTGCTAAGTGTTAGCCCTGGGCAGGGTTTCTCAAGGAGGAGTGAATTCCTTTCCTTGTGAACACCACCCCTGAGGACATTTTTGGTTGTGACAATTGGTGTCGGCTTGCAGCCATGGCATCTGGTGATAGTGGGAAGCCAAGAACACTGATCAACTCCCACAGCCTCACAACAAGAGAGTGTGGGTCCAGTGTGTTCGCTTGTACTGAGCTTGACTTCCCTCTCTGGGTGTCAGTGACCTTATTCTCACCTTTGGATGTGCTATGAAAATTTTTTAGCTGCTTTGATGTCCTCAAACTTACAGTTCTCTTCTTCTTAACAGAGTTTGGCCAGAGGCAGCTCTCCTCATGTCCAGGGGTTCATATGAAGATGGTGTCAGAAGTCTAGGCAGAAGTGTACTAAGAACATGGTGTGGCCTCTCCCTAAGCCTTGCTAGGCTGGGTTAATTACTTCGTCTCTTTCAACTTCAGTTTTTACATGAAACTGGAGACATCAACTTTACCACTAACTTCCAAGAGTGTCATTGTTGGTATCAGGTTCGGCTCCGAATCCGGTGACATCATACCTAGGAGACAGAGACCCGGACATCTGTTGCCAAGGCAACCACCACCATATTCCCATAATCCCCTTGGCTCACTTCTCATCTCTACCTGTGAACTGCTACTCACTATCCAAATAAAAGGAAGACACCTCTGACCTCTTTCCTCCTACCCCTTCACCACCACCTCTGCCCTTTTCTCCTACAATAAACCTCACTGGGAACTGTTTGGCCTGGTGCGGTCGGTCTGGAGGCAGGCTTCTAACACAAGAAAACTCATGAAGATATAATGAATGCCCTCGGTAAAATTCCTGGCCTGGTACCATGATATAGTAGATGCCCCATGTTGTCTATTTCTGTCCCAATTTAACCAGGGGAAGGGCTTTGATGGTCAAATTAGTTATTGGCTTACAAAACATCAAGAAACTATCCATTGGATGCAAGTTAGGTTCTTTTTAAAAAAATATATATTTTTTATTACGCATTTTCCTCAATTACATTTCCAATGCTATCCCAACAGTCACCCATACCCTCCCCCCCAACTCCCCTACCTACCCATTCTCACTTTTGGCCCTGGCATTCACCTGTACTGGGGCATATAAAGTTTGCCTGTCCAATGGGGCTCTCTTTCCAGTGATGGCTGGCTAGGCCATCATTTGATACATATTCAGCTAGAGTCAAGAGCTCCTGGGTACTGGTTAGTTCATAATGTTGTTGCACCTACAGGGTTGCAGATCTCTTTAGCTCCTTGGTTACTTTCTCTAGCTCCTCCATTGGGGGCCCTGTGATCCATCCAATAGCTGACTGTGAGCATCCACTTCTGTGTTTGCTAGGACCCGGCCTAGTCTCACAAGAGACAGCTATATCACCGTCCTTGTAACAAAGGCTTGCTAGTGTATGCAATGGTGTCATCGTTTGGAGGCTAATTATGGAATGGATCCCTGGATATGGCAGTCTCTAGATGGTCCATCCTTTTGTCTCAGCTCCAAACTTTGTCTCTGTAACTCCTTCCATGGGTGATTGTTTCCAATTCTAAGAAGGGGCAAAGTGTCCACACTTTGGTCTTCATTCTTCTTGAGTTTCATGTGTGTTGCAAATTGTATCTTATATCTCTGGTATACTAAGCTTCTGGTCTAATATCCACTTATCAGTGAGTACAAATCATTTGAGTTCTTTTGTGATTGTGTTACTTCACTCAGGATAATGCCCTCCAGGTCCAACCATTTGCCTAGGAATTTCATAAATTCATTCTTTTTAATAGCTGAGTAGTACTCCATTGTGTACATGTACCACATTTTCTGTATCCATTCTTCTGTTGAGGGGCATCTGGATTCTTTCCAGTTTCTGCCTATTATAAATAAGGCTGCTATGAACATAGTGGAGCATGTGTCCTTCTTACCGGTTGGGACATCTTCTGGATATATGCCCAGGAGAGGTATTGCTGGATCCTCCAGTAGTACTATGTCCAATTTTCTGAGGAACCGCCAGACTGATTTCCAGAGTGGTTGTACAAGCTTGCAATCCCACCAACAATGGAGGAGTGTTCCTCTTTCTCCACATCCTCGACAGCATCTGCTGTCACCTGAATTTTTGATCTTAGCTATTCTGACTGGTGTGAGATGGAATGTCAGGGTTATTTTGATTTGCATTTCTCTGATGATTAAGGAGGCTGAACATATTTTCAGGTGTTTCTCAGCCATTCCGTATTCCTCAGGTGAGAATTCTTTGTTTAGCTCTGAGCCCCATTTTTTAATGGGGTTATTTGATTTTCTGGAGTCCACCTTCTTCAGTTCTTTATATATATTGGATATTAGTCCCCTATCTGATTTAGGATAGGTAAAAATCCTTTCCCAATCTGTTGGTGGCCTTTTTGTCTTATTGACGGTGTCTTTTGCCTTGTAGAAGCTTTGCAGTTTCATGAGGTCCCATTGTCAATTCTCGATCTTACAGCACAAGCCATTGCTGTTCTATTCAGAAAATTTTCCCCTGTGCCCATATCTTCAAGGCTTTTCCCCACTTTCTCCTCTATAAGTTTCAGTGTCTCTGGTTTTATGTGGAGTTCCTTTATCCACTTAGATTTGACCTTAGTACAAGGAGAGAGGAATGGATCAATTCGCAATCTTCTACATGATAACAGCCAGTTGTGCCAGCACCATTTGTTGAAAATGCTGTCTTTCTTCCACTGGATGGTTTTAGCTCCCTTGTCGAAGATCAAGTGACCATAGGTGTGTGGGTTCATTTCTGGGTCTTCAATTCTATTCCATTGGTCTACCTGTCTGTCACTATACCAGTACCATGCAGGTTTTTTTTTTTTTTTTTATCACAATTGCTCTGTAGTAAAGCTTTAGGTCAGGCATGGTGAATCCACCAGAGGTTCTTTTATCCTTGAGAAGAGTTTTTGCTATCCTAGTTTTTTTGTTATTCCAGATGAATTTGCAGATTGGTCTTTCTAATTCGTTGAAGAATTGAGTTGGAATTTTGATGGGGATTGCATTGAATCTGTAGATTTCTTTTGGCAAGATAGCCATTTTTACAAGGTTGATCCTGCCAATCCATGAGCATGGGAGATCTTTCCATCTTCTGAGATCTTCTTTAATTTCTTTCTTCAGAGACTTGAAGTTCTTATCATACAGATCTTTCACTTCCTTAGTTAGAGTCATGCCAAGATATTTTATATTATTTGTGACTATTGAGAAGGGTGTTGTTTCCCTAATTTCTTTCTCAGCCTGTTTACTCTTTGTGTAGAGAAAGGCCATTAACTTGTTTGAGTTAATTTTATATCCTGCTACTTCACCGAAGCTCTTTATCAGGTTTAGGAGTTCTCTGGTGGAATTTTTAGATCACTTATATATACTATCATATCATCTGCAAAAAGTGATATTTTGACTTCATCTTTTCCAATTTGTATCCCCTTGATCTCCTTTTGTTGTCGAATTGCTCTGGCTAGGACTTCAAGTACTATGTTGAAGAGGTAGGGAGAAAGTGGGCAGCCTTGTCTAGTCCCTGATTTTAGTGGGATTGCTTCCAACTTCTCACCATTTACTTTGATGTTGGCTACTGGTTTGCTGTAGATTGCTTTTATCATGTTTAGGTATGGGCCTTGAATTCCTATCTTTCCAAGACTTTTATCATGAATGGGTGTTGGATCTTGTCGAATGCTTTTCCACATTCAAGGAGATGATCATGTGGTTTTGTCTTTGAGTTTGTTTATATAATGGATTACATTGATGGATTTCCGCATATTAAACCATCCCTGCATCCCTGGAATAAAAACCTACTTGGTCAAGATGGATGATTGCTTTAATGTGTTCTTGGTTTTGGTTAGCGAGAATTTTATTGAGTATTTTTGTATCGATATTCATAAGGGAAATTGGTCTGAAGTTCTCTATCTTTGTTGGATCTTTCTGTGGTTTAGGTATCAGAGTAATAGTGGCTTCACAGAATGAGTTGGGTAGAGTACCTTCTGTTTCTATTTTGTGGAATAGTTTGTACAGAACTGGAATTAGATCTTCTTTGAAGGTCTGATAGAAATCTGCACTAAACCCATCTGGTCCTGGGCTTTTTTTGGCTGGGAGACTATTAATGACTGCTTCTATTTCTTTAGGGGATATTGGGACTGTTTAGATCGTTAACTTGATCCTTGTTTGGTACTTGGTATCTGTCTAGAAATTTGTCCATTTTGTCCAGGATTTCTAGTTTTGTTCAGTATAGCCTATTGTACAAGGATCTGATGGTGTTTTGGATTTCTTCAGGATCTGTTGTTATGTCTCCCTTTTCTTTTCTGATTTTGTTAATTAGGATTTTGTCCCTGTGCCCTCTAGTGAGCCTAGCTAAGGGTTTATCTATCTTGTTGATTTTCTCAAAGAACCAACTCCTTGTTTGGTTAATTCTTTGAATACTTCTTCTTGTTTCCACTTGGTTGATTTCACCCCTGAGTTTGATTATTTCCTGCCGTCTACTCCTCTTGGGTGAATTTGCTTCCTTTTTTTTCTAGAGCTTTTAGATGTGTTGTCAAGCTGCTGTGTGTGCTCTCTCTAGTTCCTTTTTGGAGGCACTCAGAGCTATCAGTTTCCCTCTTAGAAATGCTTTCATTGTGTCCCATAGGTTTGGGTATGTTGTGGCTTCATTTTCATTAAACTCTAAAAAGTCTTTAATTTCTTTTTTTCTTCCTTGACCAAGGTATCATTGAGAAGAGTGTTGTTAAGTTTCCATGTGAAATTTGGCTTTCCATTATTTATGTTGTTATGAAGATCAGCCTTAGTTCTTGGTTGTCTGATATGATGCATGGGACAATTTCACTATTTTTGTATCTGTTGAGGCCTGTTTTGTGACCAATTATATGGTCAATTTTGGAGAAGGTCCCGTGAGGTGCTGAGAAGAAGGTATATCCTTTTGTTTTAGGATAAAATGTTCTGTAGATATCTGTTAAGTCCATTTGTTTCATAACTTCTGTTAGTTTCACTGTGTCCCTGTTTAGTTTCTGTTTCCACAATCTGTCCATTGATGAAAGTGGTGTGTTGAAGTCTCCCACTATTATTGTGTGAGGTGCAATGTGTGCTTTGAGCTTTACTAAAGTGTCTTTAATGAATGTGGCTGCCCTTGCATTTGGAGCATAGATATTCAGAATTGAGAGTTCCTCTTGGAGGATTTTACCTTTGATGAGTATGAAGTGTCCCTCCTTGTCTTTTTTGATAACTTTGGGTTCGAAGTCGATTTTATTCGATATTAGAATGGCTACTCCAGCTTGTTTCTTCCTACCATGTGCTTTCGAAAATTGTTTTTCAGCCTTTCACTCTGAGGTACTGTCTGTCTTTTTCCCTGAGATGGGTTTCCTCTAAGCAGGAGAATGTTGGGTCCTGTTTGTTTAGCCAGTCTGTTAGTCTATGTCTTTTTATTGGGGAATTGAGTCCATTGATATTAAGAGATATTAAGGAAAAGTAATTGTTGTTTCCTTTTATTTTTATTGTTAGAGTTGGCATTCTGTTCTTGTGGCTGTCTTTTTTTGGTTTGTTGAGGGTTTCTTTCTTGCTTTTTCTAGGGCATGATTTCTGTCCTTGTATTGTTATTATCCTTTGAACGGCTGGATTTGTGGAAAGATAATGTGTGAATTTCGTTTTGTCGTGGAATACTTTGGTTTCTTCATCTATTGTAATTGAGAGTTTGGCTGGGTATAGTAGCTTGGGCTGGCATTTGTGTTCTCTTAGTGTCTGTATAACATCTGTCCAGGCTCTTCTGGCTTTCATAGTCTGTGGTGAAAAGTCTGGTGTAATTCTGATAGGCCTTCGTTTATATGTTACTTGACCTTTCTCCCTTACTGCTTTTAATATTCTCTCTTTTTTTAGTGCAATTGTTGTTCTGATTATTATGTATTGGGTGGAGTTTCTTTTCTGGTCCAGTCTATTTGGAGTTCTGTAGACTTCTTGTATTTTCATGGGCATGTCATTCTTTAGGTATGGAAAGTTTTCTTCTATAATTTTGTTGAAGATATTTCCTGGCCCTTTAAGTTGAAAATCTTCATTCTCATCAACTCCTATTATCCGTAGGTTTGGTCTTCTCATTGTGTCCTGGATTTCCTGGATGTTATGAGTTAGGATCTTTTTGTGTTTTTTATTTTCCTTGATTGTTGTGCCGATGTTCTCTATGGAATCTTCTGCACCTGAGATTCTCTCTTCCATCTCTTGTATTCTGTTGCTGATGCTCTCATCTATGGTTCCAGATTTCTTTCCTAGGGTTTTTATCTCCAGCGTTGCCTCACTTTGGCTTTTCTTTTTTGTGTCTACTTCCCTTTTTAGATCTTGGATGGTTTTATTCAACTCCATCACCAGCTTGGTCGTGTTTTCCTGCAATTCTTTAAGGCATTTTTGTGTTTCCTCTTTAAATCTTCTACCTGTTTAGCTGTGTTCTCCTGTATTTCTTTAAGTGAGTTATTAAAGTCCTTCTTGATGTCCTCTACCATAATCATGATATATGTTTTTAAATCCGGTTCTAGCTTTTCAGGTTTGTTGGGGTGCCCAGGACTAGGTGGGGTGGGAGTGCTGCTTTCTGATGATAGTGAGTGGTCTTCATTTCTGTTAGTAGGATTCTTATGTTTGCCTTTCGCCATCTGGTAATCTCTGGAGCTAGTTGTTTTAGTTGTCTCTGGTTAGAGCTTGTTCCTCAGGTGATTATGTTAGCCTCTATCAGCAGACCTGGGAGACTAGCTCTCTCCTTAGTTTCAGTGGTCAGAGTACTCTCTGCAGGCAAGCTCTCCTCTTGCAGGGAAGGTGCCCATATATCTGGTGTTCGAACCTGCCTCTTGGCAGAAGTTGTATTCCACTCACCAGAGGTATTAAGATCCTGTGGAGGGTCCTGTGAGGATCTTGGGGGTGTCCAGAAACTCCAAGTGCAAGGAACCCTGGTGCTGGAGTGGACCGCAAGGGACATGTGCCCCTGATCAGGCCGGGTTATCTGCTTCCCTAGTTAATGCAGTCTCAGGTCCCACCCGATTGGATTGGAGCAGACTCTGTGTTTCACTCACCAGAGGTCTTAAGATCCCGTGGGGGATCCTGTGTGGGTCCTTGCGGGTCTCCGGAGACTCTGCGGGCAAGGAACCCCCGCAAGTTAGGTTCTTAGAAGTTGCTATTGCGACAAGCCAACTTCTGCTCCACTCGAGCCCCGGGCTACCTTGCCAGCAGAGTCTTGCCCAACACCCGCAAGGGCCCACACAGGATTCCCCATGGGATCCTAAGACCTCTGGTGAGTGGAACACAGCCCCTGCCCCAATCCAATGGCGTGGACCCTGAGACTGCGGTAAATAGGGAAGCGGACTACCCGGGCCTGACCTGGGGCACAAGCCCCTTCCGCTCCACTCGAGCCCCGAGATACCTTGCCAGCGGAGGCGCCCGACACCCACAAGGGCCCACACAGGATTCCCCACGGGATCCTAAGACCTCTAGTAAGTGGAACACAACTCCTGCCAGGATTCCGGTTCGAACACCAGATATCTGGGTACCTTCCCTGCAAGAAGAGAGCTTGCCTGCAGAGAATACTCTGCCCACTCAAACTAAGGAGAGAGCTATCCTCCCAGGTCTGCTTATAGAGGCTAACAGAGTCACCTGTAGAACAAGCTCTTAACAGAGACAACTATAACAGCTAGCTTCAGAGATTACCAGATGGCGAAAGGCAAATGTAAGAATCCTACTAACAGAAATTAAGACCACTCACCATCATCAGAACGCAGCACTCCCACCCCACCTAGTCCTGGGCACCCCAACAGAACCGAAAATCTAGACCCAGATTTAAAAACATTTCTCATGATGATGATAGAGGACATCAAGAAGGACTTTCATAAGTCACTTAAAGAATTACAGGAGAGCACTGCTAAAGAGTTACAAGCCCTTAAAGAAAAGCAGGAAAACACAACCAAACAGGTAGAAGTCCTTAAAGAAAAACAGGAAAACACATCCAAACAGGTGATGGAAATGAACAAAACCATACTAGAACTAAAAAGGGAAGTAGACACAATAAAGAAAACCCAAAGTGAGGCAACGCTGGAGATAGAAACCCTAGGAAAGAGATCTGGAACCATAGATGGGAGCATCAGCAACAGAATACAAGAAATGGAA
Source organism: Mus musculus (assembly GCF_000001635.26). Lineage (NCBI taxonomy): Eukaryota > Metazoa > Chordata > Mammalia > Rodentia > Muridae > Mus > Mus musculus. The sequence continues at coordinate 48,851,124 of NC_000070.6, forward strand.
GAGAGAATCTCAGGTGCAGAAGATTCCACAGAGAACATCGACACAACAGTCAAAGAAAATACAAAATGCAAAAGGATCCTAACTCAAAACATCCAGGAAATCCAGGACACAATGAGAAGACCAAACCTACGGATAATAGGAATTGATGAGAATGAAGATTTTCAACTTAAAGGGCCAGCTAATATCTTCAACAAAATAATTGAAGAAAACTTCTCAAACATAAAGAAAGAGATGCCCATGATCATACAAGAAGCCTACAGAACTCCAAATAGACTGGACCAGAAGAGAAATTCCTCCCGACACATAATAATCAGAACAACAAATGCACTAAATAAAGATAGAATACTAAAAGCAGTAAGGGAGAAAGGTCAAGTAACATATAAAGGAAGGCCTATCAGAATTACACCAGACTTTTCACCAGAGACTATGAAAGCCAGAAGAGCCTGGACAGATGTTATACAGACACTAAGAGAACACAAATGCCAGCCCAGGCTAATATACCTGGCCAAACTCTCAATTACCATAGATGGAGAAACCAAAGTATTCCACGACAAAACCAAATTCACACAATATCTTTCCATGAAACCAGCCCTTCAAAGGATAATAACAGAAAAGAAGCAATACAAGGATGGAAATCATGCCCTAGAACAAACAAGAAAGTAATCCCTCAACAAACCAAAAAGAAGACAGCCACAAGAACAGAATGCCAACTCTAACAACAAAAATAATAGGAAGCAACAATTACTTTTCCTTAATATCTCTTAATATCAATGGACTCAATTCCCCAATAAAAAGACAGACTAACAGACTGGTTACACAAACAGGACCCTACATTCTGCTGCTTACAGGAAATCCATCTCAGGGAAAAAGACAGACACTACCTCAGAGTGAAAGGCTGGAAAACAATTTTCCAAGCAAATGGTCTGAAGAAACAGGCTGGAGTAGCCATTCTAATATCGAATAAAATCGACTTCGAACCCAAAGTTATCAAAAAAGACAAGGAGGGACACTTCATACTCATCAAAGGTAAAATCCTCCAAGAGGAACTCTCAATTCTGAATATCTATGCTCCAAATGCAAGGGCAGCCACATTCATTAAAAACACTTTAGTGAAGCTCAAAGCACACATTGCACCTCACACAATAATAGTGGGAGACTTCAACACACCACTTTCATCAATGGACAGATTGTGGAAACAGAAACTAAACAGGGACACAGTGAAACTAACAGAAGTTATGAAACAAATGGACTTAACAGATATCTACAGAACATTTTATCCTAAAACAAAAGGATATACCTTCTTCTCAGCACCTCACGGGACCTTCTCCAAAATTGACCATATAATTGGTCACAAAACAGGCCTCAACAGATAGAAAAATATTGAAATTGTCCCATGTATCCTATCAGACCACCATGGCCTAAGACTGATTTTCAATAACAACATAAATAATGGAAAGCCAACATTCACGTGGAAACTGAACAACAATCTTCTCAATGATACCTTGGTCAAGCAAGGAATAAAGAAAGAAATTAAAGACTTTTTAGAGTTTAATGAAAATGAAGCCACAACGTACCCAAACCTATGGGTCACAATGAAAGCATTTCTAAGAGGGAAACTCATAGCTCTGAGTGCCTCCAAGAAGAAAAGGGAGAGAGCACATACTAACAGCTTGACAACACGTCTAAAAGCTCTAGAAAAAAAGGAAGCAAATTCACCCAAGAGGAGTAGACGGCAGGAAATAATCAAACTCAGGGGTGAAATCAACCAAGTGGAAACAAGAAGAAGTATTCAAAGAATTAACCAAACAAGGAGTTGGTTCTTTGAGAAAATCAACAAGATAGATAAACCCTTAGCTAGGCTCACTAGAGGGCACAGGGACAAAATCCTAATTAACAAAATCAGAAAAGAAAAGGGAGACATAACAACAGATCCTGAAGAAATCCAAAACACCATCAGATCCTTCTACAAAAGGCTATACTCAATAAAACTGGAAAACCTGGACGAAATGGACAAATTTCTGGACAGATACCAGGTACCAAAGTTGAATCAGGATCAAGTTGACCTTCTAAACATTCCCATATCACCTAAAGAAATAGAAGCAGTTATTAATAGTCTCCCAGCCAAAAAAAAGCCCAGGACCAGACGGGTTTAGTGTAGAGTTCTATCAGACCTTCAAAGAAGATCTAATTCCAGTTCTGCACAAACTTTTTCACAAGATAGAAGTAGAAGGTACTCTACCCAACTCATTCTGTGAAGCCACTATTACTCTGATACCTAAACCACAGAAAGATCCAACAAAGATAGAGAACTTCAGACCAATTTCTCTTATGAATATCGATGCAAAAATCCTTAATAAAATTCTCCCTAACTGAATCCAAGAACACATTAAAGCAATCATCCATCCTGACCAAGTAGGTTTTATTCCAGGGATGCAGGGATGGTTTAATATACGAAAATCCATCAATGTAATCCATTATATAAACAAACTCAAAGACAAAAACCACATGATCATCTCCTTGGATGCGGAAAAGCATTCGACAAGATCCAACACCCATTCATGATAAAAGTCTTGGAAAGATCAGGAATTCAAGGCCCATACCTAAACATGATAAAAACAATCTACAGCACATCAGTAGCCAACATCAAAATAAATGGAGAGAAGCTGGAAGCAATCCCACTAAAATCAGGGACTAGACAAGGCTGCCCACTTTCTCCCTACCTTTTCAACATAGTACTTGAAGTATTAGCCAGAGCAATTCGACAACAAAAGGAGATCAAGGGGATACAAATTGGAAAATAGGAAGTCAAAATATCACTTTTTGCAGATGATATGATAGTATATATAAGTGACCCTAAAAATTCCACCAGAGAACTTCTAAATCTGATAAACAGCTTCGGTGAAGTAGCTGGATATAAAATTAACTCAAACAAGTCAATGGCCTTTCTCTACACAAAGAATAAACAGGCTGAGAAAGAAATTAGGGAAACAACACCCTTCTCAATAGTCACAAATAATATAAAATATCTCGGCGTGACTCTAACTAAGGAAGTGAAAGATCTGTATGATAAAAACTTCAAGTCTCTGAAGAAAGAAATTAAAGAAGATCTCAGAAGATGGAAAGATCTCCCATGCTCATGGATTGGCAGGATCAACATTGTAAAAATGGCTATCTTGCCAAAAGCAATCTACAGATTCAATGCAATCCCCATCAAAATTCCAACTCAATTCTTCAACGAATTAGAAGGAGCAATTTGCAAATTCATCTGGAATAACAAAAAAACCTAGGATAGCAAAAACTCTTCTCAAGGATAAAAGAACCTCTGGTGGAATCACCATGCCTGACCTAAAGCTTTACTACAAGCAATTGTGATAAAAACTGCATGGTACTGGTATAGAGACAGACAAGTAGACCAATGGAATAGAATTGAAGACCCAGAAATGAACCCACACACCTATGGTCACTTGATCTTCGACAAGGGAGCTAAAACCATCCAGTGGAAGAAAGACAGCATTTTCAGCAATTGGTGCTGGCACAACTGGTTGTTATCATGTAAAAGAATGGGAATTGATCCATACTTATCTCCTTGTACTAAGGTCAAATCTAAGTGGATCAAGGAACTTCACAGAAAACCAGAGACACTGAAACTTATAGAGGAGAAAGTGGGGAAAAGCCTTGAAGATATGGGCACAGGGGAAAAATTCCTGAACAGAACAGCAATGGCTTGTGCTGTAAGATCGAGAATTGACAAATGGGACCTAATGAAACTCCAAAGTTTCTGTAAGGCAAAAGACACCGTCAATAAGACAAAAAGACCACCAACAGATTGGGAAAGGATCTTTACCTATCCTAAATCAGATAGGGGACTAATATCCAACATATATAAAGAACTCAAGAAGGTGGACTCCAGAAAAATCAAATAACCCCATTAAAAAATGGGGCTCAGAACTGAACAAAGAATTCTCACCTGAGGAATACCGAATGGCAGAGAAGCACCTGAAAAAATGTTCAACATCCTTAATCATCAGGGAAATGCAAATCACAACAACCCTGAGATTCCACCTCACACCAGTCAGAATGGCTAAGATCAAAAATTCAGGTGACAGCAGATGCTGGCGAGGATGTGGAGAAAGAGGAACACTCCTCCATTGTTGGTGGAATTGCAGGCTTGTACAACCACTCTGGAAATCAGTCTGGCGGTTCCTCAGAAAATTGGACATAGTATTACCGGAGGATCCAGCAATACATCTCCTGGGCATATATCCAGAAGATGCCCCAACGGGTAAGAAGGACACATGCTCCACTATGTTCATAGCAGCCTTATTTATAATAGCCAGAAGCTGGAAAGGACCCAGATGCCCCTCAACAGAGGAATGGATACAGAAAATGTGGTACATGTACACAATGGAGTACTACTCAGCTATTAAAAAGAATGAATTTATGAAATTCCTAGCCAAATGGATGGACCTGGAGGGCATCATCCTGAGTGAGGTAACACATTCACGAAGGAACTCACACAATAATAATGATAAGTGGATATTAGCCCAAAACCTAGGATATTCATTCATTTTTAAGATGTATATAAGTCTTTTGTCTATGTGCATGGGGTGCCCTTGGAGGCCAGAGTAGGGTGTCTGAACCCCTGAAAACAGAGTTACAGATGGTTGTGAGCTGCCATGTGGGTGCTGAGAACCGAACCCAGGACCTCAGGCAGCAAGTGCTCCTAACCACTGAACCGTTTTTGTAGCCTCCATCGTCTTTTTTTCCCTTTTTGGTACTGGGTGGGAGTAGAACTCAGGGCTGTATGTGAGAGACAATCTAACCCCAAAAGCCTTTGAAGGTAGAGGCTGTTTCCCAGCTACTATAAGAGAGAGAGAGAAAGAGAGAGAGAGAGAGAGAGAGAGAGAGAGAGAGAGAGAGAGAGAGAGAGAGAGAGAGAGAGAGAAAAGGAGAGGAGAGGAGAGGAGAGGAGAGGAGAGGAGAGGAGAGAAGAGAAGAGAAGAGAAGAGAAGAGAAGAGAAGAGAAGAGAAGAGAAGAGAAGCTGGGCTGCTGGGCTAGAACCACAGATACTTTGCTACTGGTTTCAAGTTGAAGACTGGATAGAAGCAAAGAAATGAAAGCAATCTCCAAATGCAGCATAAAATAGTGGATATAGTCTGTGCTAGTGCCCTAAAGATGCCTTACCCTGGTCACATTTTGATTTCAAAGGGTGAGTCATAAGGAAAGCTAGGAGTAGCATGTGAGTCACCTATTGCACTGTTCTAGTCTTTGGTCTTTTCAAGTCTCTTCTCAATATTGACTATAGAAACTTTAAAAAATAAAATAGAAGAAAAAGGAGGAAGAAGCGGAAGAGGAAGCAGAAGCGGAAGCAGAGGCAGAAGCTGAAGAGCTGGAGCTGGTGAGACAGACCAGTGCTTAAGCACACTGACTGCTCTTTCAGAGAGGCTGAATGTGGCTCCCAGCCCTCACACTGGGCTGCTCACAACTTCCTAGAACTCCAGCTTAGGGGATTGATACAATGTCTATGGCTTCTGAGGATACGTGCATTCATGTGCACATACCCACACGCAAATGTATAATTAAAAAAAATAACGAAAGAGTTGAGGATTGGGAGTATAGTTAAATGGTAGAGCAATTGCTTAGTATATGTGATGTCCTATCTTTAATTCCCATCCAAAGTACCACCAAAAGAAGAAGGAGAAAGAGAGAAGGAGGGGAAGGAGAGGAAGAGGAGGAAGGAGGAGAGGGGAAGAGAGGGTACACAAGGTAGTGCTGACATTTCATGCTTACCTTGGGTCCTCAGAGTTTTTGCCTGGCTCTCAGCTATGCTGTGTCATCTCACTCTGTACACAGGCTCTTCTCTCTTACAGTTCTTTCTACTCTTTAAGATCTAATGCAAAGGTTCATTTAACATTTGTACTGCTTGCTCCAGGAAGGTAGGGCCAGGGCCAACACCTAACAGTCATCATAACTTCTGGTGTCAATCTGTTCTGCGTACAGCCAGCCTTGATGTTTTCTTTTGTTTTTTGTTTTTGTGTTTTTTTGTGGGCACACAGCATCACCCACCTTCCTTTTCATTGTGATTGAGAGTCATCACTTCATAGACCCTAGCTATCCTCATAACTGTCCTGGGGAAATAATCTTACCTTTTGAAGATTTTATAGACTTAAATTAGGTACATTCTGTATCAAGTGCCTTGAACATGTGGTCTATCCCAACAGTTATTTGCTAACCTAAAATTCAATCTGCATTTGGAGATTCGGCTGCAGATACTGGTTTGTTCTAGTATCATACTGTATCCTGAGAAATAGGTGAGTGATCCTGGAAAGTCATTCTGCTATTTAGGCAGTGGTGACACTGGGAGTCTGCAAGTTGAAGAGGGTATGGTGCCAATCCAAGGGCCTTCTTTACACTTCACCCAGGTTCATACCCATACACACGTTTTACAAGGTTCTATTTTTATTAGAGCCGAGCTTGTGAGGCTTTCTTTTAAAGGATTGCTCTTGTTTTCACTTCTGGCTGTTTTTTGTGCTTGGTTACATTAATTCTTCAGATATGCTTTGTGAGAGAACTCATCATCAAAGTAAGTAATCTGTTTTTTACATGAAACGCTATTTTCAGAAAGGTTCTCTTAATGCATTCCTAAATATTCACTAAGATGAATCATAGGGAAGAAGTGACTAACATAGCTGGGTACTTTATTACTCTTTGTCACTTCATCATTTAATTTATCTTTCCATTATAGATCCATGCGTGCTCACTACAGAGGATTTGGAAACTACAGATAAGGGAAAGGAAGAACATTTGTTATAGTATCACCAAAGAGATAACTATTGTTGACAGTTTGATAGCCTCATCTTACACACACACACACACACACACACACACACACACACACACACACACGCACACGCACATGCACACACACAGAGGGAGGCAGAGATACAGGGAGACAGAGATAAAGAGAGACACATAGACAAAGTGAGGCAGACAGATACAGAACGACAGAGACAGAGACACAGAGAGGACAAACACACACAGAGACAAGAGAAAATAGAGACACAGAGACACAGAGAGATAGAGATATTCAGAGAGACAGACACACAGAGAGATGGTCAGACAAACAGAGAGAGACAGGCAAATACACACACAGATGAGAGAGAAATAGACACACACACACACACAGACAGAGACAGAGACAGTCAGACAATTACAGATCACAAAGACAGAGACACAGAGAAGAGTAGAGGCAGAGAGACACACAGAGATAGAGATGGAGAGAGAGACAGACAGACACACACACAGATGAGAGAGAAACAGAGGCAAAGAGAAAGAGACAGAGAAACACAGAAACAAGAGAGAGGCATAATTCATATAATCAAAGGGTAGCAAACTCTTATGGTATACTAAATGTATTCTTCTCAACTATAAATCGTGACCCTAATGAGCTATTTCATCAATTCCTTTTACCACTTGTTGCTGACATTGCATCCCTGGTCTTCTCTCCTGTCCCATTGCACTCATTTTTCTCCACACCAAGAATCATGATATAAGCTCATCATTTCCTAACTTTAACAGAGCTTATTGAGCTGAGCTGTGTATGTTATGAATCTCTCTCTCTCTCTCTCTCTCTCTCTCTCTCTCTCCATTTAGTATATTACATAAGAGCAGTTTTGAGAGTTTAAGCTTTGTTGGTGGGATATAACATAACCATTCCCACAGTAAAGAGAGCAGGGCATTGAGTAAACAGAATAAACCAATTGTCTGCCTTTGGGAGAGTTAAGAATTGTTTAAAGATGAAGAAAAAAAAAAAAAACCCAACTGGGTGGTTCACCATACTCTTTCTGAGTTAATAGCAACACATAAAAACATACATCCAGGTTGTTTTGAGAAGACTTAAGGGTGAGCTGAGACTCACTGGACAGCAGCCCCAGGAACCAGGCAGTCACCACACTACGCACAAGACTGGGAGCACAGTAGGGCTTGTGCATCCAGTAGATGACTCAGGAGGAATGCTTGGGAAGTCCAAGCCACACAACTACTGTCGATGTCGGGCTAAGGATGCTCTCAGCCAACCATTGAACTGATCATGGGGTCCCCAGTGGAAGACTTAGAGAAAGGACCGAAGGAGCTGAAGAGGTTTGCAACTCAATAGGAAGAACAATATGAACCAACCAGGGCTCCCAGGGACTAAACCACCAACCAAGGAGTACACATGGAAGGACCCATGGTTCCAGCCATATATGTAGCAGAGGATGGCCTTGTTGGGCACCAATGGGAGGAGAGGCCCTTGGTCCAGTGAAGGCTCAATGCCCCAGTGTAGGGGAATGCAAGGGCGGGGAGATGGGACTGGGTGAGTGGGGACATACACTCATAGAAGCAGGAGTAGGGGGGATGGGATAGAGGGTTTTGGGGGCGGGAATTGGGAAAGGGGATAACATTTGAAATGTAAATAAATAAATAAATATACCCCCCCCCAAAGAGTCTTGAGAGAAAGCTAAACTCAGTCACGTTACCACGCAAAAGGACAAACACATGGTTTTCTTGCTTCCAGCTTTGCTGTTTCACTGAGCTGTGATACAACAGGCAACCTCTTGGTTAAGATGAGAGGAATTCTACCCACTGTCAAGTGCTGAGGGAAAGTTTGATCCTTGGTAGAGCTCCTCTGTTACAGGGCTTTCAAGACCAGGATGGAAAGACCAAGGGATTGAGATGCCGAAGCAGAGTAGTGGTCTTGGTAAAGATTTGATGTAGGATTTTAGGGTATTTTAACAGCATTTGTTCATGAGATTAACTAAATTCTTAACATTTCGGTAGCTCTGTGATAAAAGACCAAAGTTAATATAGTAATGGGTTGCATTAAGGTGATTAAAGAGATTCTTGCAAGGCATGCTGAAATAAAGACCCAGATTAATGTTTCATTAAATCCAAAGCATAATTTTAAACTTAAGAGTAAAAAGTGAGGTGGGGACTCACGGGATACACAGCTGAATACGTTTCAATTAAAGTCTGGAAAATGATGAGCATCACAGTTAACTCGCAGTGTGGTAAAATATCAGTGCAATCGCAGAGTGACCAAACTAGGACTCCTGGTCTACCTGCTGAATGTTAGGGGTAGGCATGATGATCCAGGCCTATGATCGTGGTACTCAGGAGGTTGAGGCAGAGAGATTGATGGGGGCTGGGGTAGGGGAGGGAAAGAAAGAGGAGAGAAAGAGAGGGGAGAGAGAAGGGAGAAAATTAGAACATAAAGCAGAGGAGATTTTTATTATTATACTGGAAATGTAGAAGACAATTTTCAATACTTTATTGGGATACTGAAAAAATCACAGAAACCACAGAGATGATGGAAAATTGAGAAAAATGAAAGAAAAACTATACTAACTAAAGTATGAATAAATGAAAGCTAAAACAAACAAACAAACAAACAAACAAACAAACAAACCAGGACAGGCCTAGGAGCACAGTATAGATAAAGAACAGAGGTTTGATCTCTATCATTGCACCCGCACACACACACACACACACACACACACACACACACACACACACACTGCAGGTTTAAAGGACTCACTGTATCTCACATGAACATCCTGCTCATAGGAATTCGTTTCATGAACAAAGGAAGGCTTCACAGTGAGGCTCATGCCACCCAGAACGGTTTACTCATCACAGTGCAGGAGGGGGTGGTAGTGGCTGTGGTGGTGATGGGATTACAACAGTGACACCATTGGGCCAAATGGGAGGCCAGTAGACATCAGATCTTTGCCTGACAGCATTTCTCAATAATGGGGTGGGGTCAGGCCTCCAAGTCTTAGGATGGACCAGAAAACAAACAAACAAACAAACAAACAAACAAACAAACACTGGAATCTGAAGTTATTCTGAAGACAAAATAAATAAAATAAAATAGAGACAGAGAAAGGCTATTTTTATTAGATATTTTCTTTATTTACATTTCAAATGTTATCCCCTTTCCTAGTTTTCCCTCTGAAAATCCCCTTTCCCCTTCCTCTCCGCCCCCCCCAACCCACCCACTCCCATTCCTGGCCTTGGCATTTGCCTATACTGGGACATAGAACCTTCACAGGACCTAGGGCCTCTCCTTCCATTAATGACCGACTAGACCATTCTCTGCTACCTTTTTAAAGGATATTTTTAAGAGTAATTTTCATCACAAAACAGCAATGCACCTGTGCTGCACTACCAAAGAAAACAGAGCTTTTGAAGCAAATGGAGTCAGTCAAACTAAATTGAGGAATAATGGTGAGAACACATCCTAAAGCTTGTTATTAAATGAAAGTCACAGAGAGATGATACTACACTCAATAAGATGGCAACAGCCATATATACTAACAATATTAAGCATTCATACGTAGGGGGGACCCTGAAGTCCTATGTTTTACTAGTGAGGCTGAGAAGGTAAACAGCCACTCTAGGGAACGGTTCCACACTTTATTAAAATTTTAAAAATATGTTTTCAGGTGTTGCTGCAATTATACTCCTAAGAAAAGATTTGTATGTAAATGCTCATAATCACATTATTGATAACAGTTCCCAAGTTATGTTATCCGTTAACTAGCATATGGATAAACACAATACAATGTGCATAGAGAATGGAATTCACTACTCAGTAATTAAAAGCAACAAGTTTTTAATGGTTGGACCTTGAATAGATTATGTTCTCCAGTCCCCTGGTTGTGTGATGTATCTGTCTGGCAACCTGGATCACCTAATTGTCTGTCTTTGTTATATCACTAGACATCTATGACTGTCAATCCCAGCTGGTTGACACTCATCAGTTTCCTTGGGGAATCACACACTAAGTCTACAGCTGCTTTTTATTTTCCTTCTCTTTGGTTTTCTGCTGTGATCTTTTTCTATTTTCCTAACCATGCTCACATCCCTAAACTTTCAGAGGTTTCATATGCCTTTTAGGTCCCAGGACAAATCCACAGTCTCAGTAAACGTCTGCCAATGTATCTTTGCTGCCCTCATTAGGTCCCACGTCTCTTTCTCCTTTCCTCTGCATCCCCTCATCTAGTCAGAGTTCTTTTTCCTTTCATCGAATGTCCCACCTGTTTCTCCTGTCTCTTTTGCTTCTCATTCCATTAGGGATCAATGCTTTATATCTCCTTGTCTCTGAGTCTTCAGCATGAGCTCAGTTACTCCAACTTTACATACGTGTGTAAGATGATAACGTGTTTGCCATCTTAAAAAGTCTCACTGACGCATGTGACCCCTCACTCACTACCTCATTTAGTATGCACCTTCAGATGTTTATCAAGACTATTCCAAGGCTAGGCCTTCTCCCAGGATTCTTGGCCTGCATACCATCAGCTGATTGGTTATCTTCACTGGAAGCATCCCTAAACTCACAAGATGCTTATAGTGTAACTTCTTAATCAGTTCCCATTCAAAAATCTGCTTAAAATTCAACTTCTTTCTCCTATTCTACCCACTCCGCGTTCTACCTTTATTACCTTTTCATTAAGTGTTATTTCTCTTTAGCTGAAAAAGCCAGAAATCTTACTGTGAACCTTACTGTCTCCTTCCTTCTCTTATTTAACTGACAGCCTACTGTCCTATGTTCTATGCCACAGTTGTCGGGTAATCTGCTCACTTCTCTTTAACCCCAATGCCACACTCTTGTCCCTATGACCCTCATCCTTCCTGTAGATTATTCCAACAGTTTCTGGATTTGTTTACTGCTCTCACCACTCACACATTTATTCATTCCATAACTAGAGGAACATTTAAATATGTTTATGTTCCACCACTAGCTAAAATCTTTTAAATGTTTCCTACTACTCATATATTCCTAATTTCTGTAAAAATGTTTTTAAATGTGTGTGTGTATGCAGTATGTGTGTGATTTCACACATGTGTGTGGTATCTGTGCTGTATGTGTCTGGTATGTGTGTTCATGTGTGTGCAGGTGGTATATACATGGTGTGTGTATGTATGCTGATGTGTATGTGCATGTGTGTGTGTGGTATATGTGCTTTGTGTGCAGTGTGTGTGTGTATGTCTATATGTGTGTGAGTAGGTATGCATAATTGTCTGTGTGTATGGTATGTTGCATATGTGTGTGTGTATTTGTATATTTATGGTGTATGCATGCATGTGCTATGTGTGAAAGGTACAACTATGTGTAATGGGAAAACTTGCAGGAGTCAGTTCTCTCCTTCTACCATGGAGGTTTGTCTGGTCAAACTCAGGTCACCAGGTTCCAAAACTTTTATCATGAAGGGGTGTTGGATTTTGTCAAATGCTTTCTAAGCATCTAACTAGGTGATCATGTGATTTTTGTCTTTGAGTTTGTTTATATAGTGGATTACATTGATGGATTTCCATAGATTAAACCATCCTTGCATCCCTGGAAGGAAGCCTATTTGGTCATGATGGGTGATTGTTTTGACATGTTCTTGGATTCGGTTAGCGAGGATTTTATTGAGTATTTTTGCATCGATATTCATAAGTGAAATTGGTTTGAAGTTCTCTATCTTTGTTGGGTCTATATGTGGTTTAGGTATTAGAGTAATTGTGGCTTCGTAGAATGAATTGGGTAGAATAACTTCTGTTTCTATTTTGTGGAAGAGTTCTAGAAGAACTGGAATTAGGTCTTCTTTGAATGTCTGATAGAACTCTACACTAAACCCATCTGGTCCTGGGCTTTTTTTTTTTTTTTTTTTTGGTTGGGAGACTATTAATAATGACTGCTTCTATTTCTTTAGGGGATATAGGACTGTTTTGATCATTAATCTGATTCTGATTTAACTTTGGTACCTGGTATCTGTCTAGAAATCTGTTCATTTCATCCAGGTTTTCCAGTTTTGCTGAGTATAGCCTTTTGTAGAAGGATCTGATGGTGTTTTGGATTTCTTCAGGATCTGTTGTTATGTCTCCCTTTTCATTTCTGATTTTGTTAATTAAGATACAGTCCCTGTGCCCTCTAGTGAGTCTGGCTAAGGGTTTATCTATCTTGATGATTTTCTCAAAGAACCAGCTCCTGGTTTGGTTGATTCTTTGAATAGTTCTTTTTGTTTCCATTTGTTTGATTTAGCCCCGGAGTTTGATTATTTTCTGCAGTCTACTCCTCTTGGGTGAATTTGCTTCCTTTTGTTCTAGAGTTTTTAGTTGTGCTGTCAAGCTGCTAGTGTATGCTCTCTCTAGTTTCTTTTTGGAGGCATGCAGAGCTATGAGTTTTCCTCTTAGAAATGCTTTCATTGTTTCCCTTAAGTTTGGGTATGTTGTGGCTTCATTTTCATTAAACTCTAAAAAGTCTTTAATTTCTTTCTTTATTCCTTCCTTGACCAAGGTATCATTGAGGAGAGTGTTGTTCAGTTTCCACGTGGATGTTGGCTTTGTATTATTTATGTTGTTATTGAATATCAGCCTTAGTCCATGGTGATCTGATAGGATGCATGAGACAATTTCAATATTTTTGTATCTGTTGAAGCCTGTTTTGTGACCAACTATACGGTCAGTTTTGGAGAAGGTACCATGTGGTGCTGAGAAGAAGGTATATCATTTTGTTTTAGGATAAAATGTTCTGTAGATATCTGTTAAAACCATTTCTTTCATAGCTACTGTTAGTTTCACTGTGTCTCTGTTTAGTTTCTGTTTCCACGATCTGTCCATTGGTGAGAGGGGTGTGTTGAAGTCTCTCCCTATTATTGTGTGAGGTGCCATGTGTGCTTTGAGCTTCACTAAAGTGTTTTTAATGAATGTGGCTGCCCTTGCATTTGGAGCATAAATATTCAGAATTGAATGTTTATCTTGAAAGATTTTACCTTTGAGGAGTATGAAATGCCCCTCCTTGTCTTTTTTGATAACTTTGGGTTGGAAGTTGATCTTATTTGATAATAGAATGACTACTCCAGCTTGTTTCTTCAGACCATTTGCTTGGAAAATTGTTTTCCAGCCTTTCACTCTGAGGCAGTGTGTCTTTTTCCCTGAGATGGGTTACCTGTAAGCAGCAGAATGTTGGGTCCTGTTTGTGTAGCCAGTCTATTAGTCTATGTCTTTTTATTGGGGAGTTGAGTCCATTGGTATTAAGAGATATTAAGGAAAAGTAATTGTTGCTTCCTGTTATTTTTGTTGTTAGAGTTGGGATTCTGTTCTTTTGGCTGTCTTCTTTTAGGTTTGTTGAAGGCTTACTTTCTTGCTTTTTCTAGGGTGTAATTTACGTCTTTGTATTGGTGGTTTTTTGTTATTATCCTTTGAAGGGCTGGATTCGTGGAAAGATATTGTTTGAATTTGGTTTTGTCATGGAATACTTTGGTTTCTCCATCTATGGTAATTGAGAGTTTTGCTGGGTATAGTAGCCTGGGCTGGCATTTGTGTTCTCTTAGTGTCTGTATAACATCTGTCCAGGATCTCCTGGCTTTCATAGTCTCAGTTGAGAAGTTTGGAGTAATTTTAATAGGCCTGTTTTTGTATGTTAATTGACCTTTTTCCCTTACTGCTTTTAATATTCTCTCTTTATTTAGTGCATTTGTTGTTCTGATTATTATGTGTCAGGAGGAATTTCTTTTCTGGTCCAGCCTATTTGGAGTCTGTAGGTTTCTTGTATGTTCATGGTCATCTCTTTCTTTAGGTTTGGGAAGTTTTCTTCTATAATTCTGTTGAAGATATTTGCTGGCCCTTTAAGTTGCGAATCTTCATTCTCATCTACTCCTATTATCCGTAGGTTTGGTCTTCTCATTTTGTCTTGGATTTCCTGGATGTTTTGAGTTAGGGTCTTTTTGCATTTTGCATTTTCTTTGATTGTTATGCCCACATTCTCTATGGAATCTTCTGCATCTGAGATTCTTTCTTCCATCTCTTGTATTCTGTTGCTGATGCTCACATCTATGGTTCCTGATTTCTTTCCTAGGTTTTCTACCTCCAGTGTTTTCTCCCTTTGGGTCTTCTTTATCATTTCTACTTCTATTTTTAGATCCTGGATGGTTTTGTTTAATTCCATCACCTGTTTGGTAGTGTTTTCCTATAACTCTTTAAGGGATTTTTGTGTTTCTTCTTTAAAGGCTTCTATCTGTTTACCCGTGTTTTCCCGTATTTCCTTCTTAAAGTCCTCCATCATCAACATGAGAAGTGACTTTAGATCCATGTCTTGCTTTTCTAGTGTGATGGTATATCCAGGACTTGCTAAGGTGGGAGAATTTTGTTCTGACGATGCCAAGTAACTTGGGTTTCTGTTGCTTCTGTTCTTTTGCTTGCCTCCTGCCACCTGATTATCTCAAGTGCTTGCTGCCCTCAATATATCTGTTTGGAGTCTGTCCTCCTATAATCCCAGTTGATTCAGGACTCCTCAGAGTCCAGCTTTCTCTGTGATCCTTTGATTGTGGTCTCCTGTGGACCTGAGATTCTGGGTGTGTCAGAGTTCTTTTCAGTCAAGCTTCCTCTGAGACCCTGAAATACTGCTGTGACCCAGCTCCTGTTATCCTGGTATCCTGTTGTCCTAAGATCCTGGGTGTGTTACAGTGCCTGGGAATAGTGTCTCCTTTGAGGACCGTGGAGCTGTCTGGTTCAGTGATCCTAAGATCATGTGGAGAGTCTTCTGGGGACTGCGGGGGTGTCTGCTGATTCTGTGCCCAAGGTGACCCCGTGCTGGTGTCGACTGGAAGGGACTTGTGCATTTTTTCTTCTAAATAAAGTATATGATAAATAATATTAGAATGGAGATGATAATGTTTGATTAGTTGTTAGGTGACAGAATTTAATAAAAACAATTCAGTTTGTTTGTAGTTATAAATCAGAAAGTCTCCTGAGGATGCAGCTTGGTGGCAGTGCTCTTGCCTACCTGGGGGCCTTGGTCTCAGGACCCAGTAGTACAGACATACTAAAATGCTAAAATGAAAAAGAAAATAAAAGAAATAGAAATTAGAATATCTTATATTAAATCCCGAAGTGTCCATGAGGTCAGGCCGATAGACTTTCAGTTGGTTAGTTATTAAATATTTCACAGTGTTTTTGAGATCAGAACAATGGCTTCTTATGAAATGCTTCCAGACTTTTCTACATGGAGCTGAAGAGTTGAAGGTGCTGTTGTGTACTCAGAGTCAAGACTATGAATAACAAACATGGAAGGCTCAGTCACCACTTTCTGGTCAGGGGAGGCACAAAGGAGATATGGCCCAGCATGGAGTGCTTTATTAATGTCATCATCCCTTATAGGGGAATTAGTTTTTAATTTAAGCACAAAATAATTGTCAGGAACAATTTATTCATTTGCCTACCTTGTCTGCTCTTATCCCACGTTGATAATCTTTGACTTTTCTTAATAATTGTTTACATTGCTGAAAACAGGGCCACTTCATCAGTGCCTGACGTAATACAGAAGACCACTCTTCATGCCACATTCCACTTGTAGTGACAAACTTTCCAGGCTTTTCTTGGGGAAAGTAACAATACCAAAGAAAGGAGAACTATTAAACATATGTTACAAATGTGAATGAAATCCTTCAATTTATTTCATTGTACAGTGCTATTTTTGCAAGCATTCTATACTCTACAATGCTAACAAATTGTATATGTATATGCATATGTGAACAGAATAGAATTCCATTGTGAGTTAGACATAGACATAGAAGTCTCCTTTGTCACAATCCCATGTCTGAGTGTATTTGACTATTCTTCTTAAACTTTATTTATTGTATGTGTTCATGTGTTTGCACATGCCATGGCACATGCCATGGCACACACATGCCACAGTACATGTGAAAAGGGCAGAAAACAACTTGAGGGAGTCAGTTTTTCCCTCTGCCATGTGGATTCCTGGAACTGAACTTAGGTCCTGAGTCTTGGAGGCAGCCTCCTGACCCACTGAGACTTCTCACATCTGAATTCTTTTTTTTTTCCATTTTTTATTAGGTATTTAGCTCATTTACATTTCCAATGCTATACCAAAAGTCCCCCATATCCACCCACCCCCACTCCCCTGCCCACCCACTCCCCCTTTTTGGCCCTGGTGTTCCCCTGTACTGGGGCATATAAAGTTTGCAAGTCCAATGGGCCTCTCTTTCCAGTGATGGCCGACTAGGCCATCTTTTGATATATATGCAGCTAGAGTCAAGAGCTCCGGGGTACTGGTTAGTTCATAATGTTGTTCCACCTATAGAGTTGCAGATCCCTTTAGCTCCTTGGCTACTTTCTCTAGCTCCTCCGTTGAGAGCCCTATGATCCATCCATTAGCTGACTGTGAGCATCCACTTCTGTGTTTGCTAGGCCCCGGGATAGTCTCACAAGAGGCAGCTACATCTGGGTCCTTTCAATAAAATCTTGCTAGTGTATGCAATGGTGTCAGCGTTTGGATGCTGATTATGGGGTGGATCCCTGGATATGGCAGTCTCTACGAGGTCCATCCTTTCATCTCAGCTCCAAACTTTGTCTCTGTAACTCCTTCCATGGGTGTTTTGTTCCCAAATCTAAGGAGGGGCATAGTGTCCACACTTCAGTCTTCATTCTTCTTGAGTTTCATGTGTTTAGCAAATTATATCTTATATCTTGGGTATCCTAGGTTTGGGGCTAATATCCACTTATCAGTGAGTACATATTGTGTGAGTTTCTTTGTGAATGTGTTACCTCACTCAGGATGATGCCCTCCAGGTCCATCCATTTGGCTAGGAATTTCATAAATTCATTCTTTTTAATAGCTGAGTAGTACTCCATTGTGTAGATGTACCACATTTTCTGTATCCATTCCTCAGTCTCAGGTTCCGCGCGATTAGATTGGGACAGGCGCTGTGTTCCACTCACCAGAGGTCTTAGGATCTCGTGGGGAGTCCCGTGTGGGCCCTTGCGGGTGTTGGGCAAGACTCTGCTGGCAGGTAGCCCGGGACTTGAGTCGAGTGGAAGGGCTCACATCTGAATTCTTACAGTATATCATCAAGAAAAAGTAAGACATAAAAGAAGATTTTCTTTATCTCAAATTTGGCATTAATTAAATAATTGAGCTATTAAATCACTTAGCTATTGAAGGCATTTATTTGTTTATTTTATTGGTGTATATTCATTGTATAACATAATGGGTTTCATTATGACATTTTTATACATGCATATCATATATTATGATTGTATTCACCTCCACAGCCCATCACTTCATACCCTATTTTTAGAAAATATCCATGTGTGTACTGCACCAAGGCAAGGAACTAAAGAAAATAGCAACAATCAAAATTTTGTCTGTTGATAAAGACAACATCAGGGGAGGCTGCTTGTCATTTGATGATGAAAACAACAGTCTTATAACAGATTTACCACAACAGCAGGGGACCAGTGAGAAATCCCCAGGGAGCCAGGACAAGAAGCCTAACTTGGAGACTGAGGCCAAACCACGTGTGTATATATTTCTTATGAAATATGTTTATTTATTTTAGAAAATGAAAATAATTACAGGTCTTCTAAAAAAGGCAAAGAAACTGGATCCCATCTCTAGTGCTGCAGAAACAATTCTGCAATAGCATAAGAGAAAAAAAAAGTGAAATAAAGCAGAGTATGTATGTATGTAAATATGTATGTAAGTATGTATACATGCCTGTATGTATGTCGGAGGAAAGTCCCCTAAGTCAGGGTTATGTAGATCAACAAGCCACAGAAAATTCCCTTAAGGGGGTCTGTGAAATGGAATAGAATTAATAAAATAAAAAGAGATTAATGGATATATGATTATTGGCAAACATTACTCAGGTGAAGAAAAAAAATATGATTATATACAAAGAAATAGGAGGCTGGATGGTGGTAGTGCATGCTTTTTGTCCCAGCACTTGGGAGGCAAAGGCAGGCAGATCTCTGACTTCAAGGCTACCCTGGTCTACAGAGTGAGTTTCAGAACAGCCAGGGCTGCACAGAGAACCCTGTATTGAAAACAAAATGAAACAAAACAAAAGGCTGAACTTTGGCTGGCTCAGAATTCTCCTTAGAGAAGATAAATACTGAGGAACAATAAATCATTTATTTCAAATTTCTATGAGACTTTACTAATCTAATGTCTATTTCAATTAGATTTCATGTGTAAAGGCAAGAAGACACTTTCTCAGACACAAGGAATGGAGAAATGCTTTGAATTATTAACTGTATAATTCCCATATGCCAACAATAAGCAAAATATGACATAAACTATTAAAATATAGGCTTAAGTCAAATGTTTCCACTAAAGTGAATATTTAAATTAAATGCAAATTACAAGTTTTGGAAGACAAAACACACGCTCTTAAAACTTTATTAGCAGGAATTTGGACTAAAGAAATCATGCCAAGTGGGATGTGTCTGTTAGAGCAGGTTCTGTGTGCTTTTGCATGCAGACGTACGAGCACACGCCAGTGCTTGGGGTGCCCCATAGCACTGTAATGGCTGTTCACAGGCAGTGAATGGTTAGCTGAAGTGGATATTCAGGTTGTGTGACCTGCCTGGTAACTGTTTGGCATCTCATACCGCCTAAATGAATGACTTGCCAAGTGAACCATTATGGTTAATCCCTTCACTTATATCCCATTGAGCATCTTTACTCTAACATTTAAGAATTTCTGAGCAGGTGCATATCTTGCCTATACACACCCTGCTTCTATTTCCTTCACATTAGACTATGCCACTTCTGTGTGGCTTCCCGTTGTGTTTGAAGATGACCACTCAGATGCTACATCTGCTACATATTAGATTTTATAATATCAAGATTTCTTTGTTCACTACAATACCCTACATAATGGTTCATAGTTACCTGCATACTATGACCATTACTGCATAGTTTATTCTTAATTACAAGTCTGTTGACAGCACAGGATATATTGATTGTTATTATAATTCCTTACAGCTTACACCTGCTGGGTCTCTGCAGTAAGTGAATATATAATACAATTTTTAATTATCCTTTAAGTACACCTTGGCTACTAAGAGTAGAAGGCTCTGAAACATTGTCCTCTCATTTTAAAAGTGATAGGATTGAAATGATTTAGTTGTGTGGATTATGTCTGCTTAATTAAGAAGAGAAAAAACTTCAACCAGTGTCCAGATCCCTTGCTCTCTCTTCAGGACCCTTTAACCAGGATAGCTCATTTTTGGACAAACATATGGTTCCTGGTACTGCTAGCATGTGCTTCTTTTATTGCCCAAAGCTTATCATTTTGGTGTTATTTAGTCCATGATCCAAAAATCTAGATTTCCTTCTTTGACACCATCTGCATCGCCAGCCTCTCACCTCCTGTGGCCTCCTTTTTCTTTGAAATACCCAACTGTTAGTTGGACAGAGAAATGACAACACCACCTGTGTCCTTCAGATTTCTCATCCCAATGTTTCCTGGAGACTGTACTATTGCCTAATTAATTAATTAATTAATGTTCACCGGGCAGCTATTGTGTGCCAAGAACTGAACTAGCTGGTTGTTTTCCAATTGAAAAGTAACCTAATTGGTAAAGAGTGAAGTGGATATTTCTATTACTACATTCAAACAAATAAGTCGCCTTCTTCCCAGTTATGGTCTCTGTCTTGCTTTCTCCATAAAATTCTAAGAAGCCACCTATGATGTCCTGGAATTAAATTTTCATTTCTTTTTCAAAACCTTAGTTTTATTTATTTTTATTTTTTAAAAAAATATTTATATGTTCATTTAGATACTTTGGAAAATCAGATAAGCGAAATAAAGGAACTTTTAAATACTCATTTAAATCCTTTATTTAAACATTCAAATACACAATTCAATGTATTTAAATACATTTAAAGATGTATTCTGAGTAGATCTTCATTGTGATGTCAGACTTGAGGTTGAGGAGAGAGGCTCCTAAAAAAGACATTTATCCATGTTCATTTCTGTGTGTTTAACCTTTCAAGATCAGAACAAATTTTATTATTAAAGAAAAAAATCTGAATGTAACATAGGAACAAACAAAATTAAGAATATATTTTGCATGCTTTCCCCAACCAGCCAGTGTTTCCTAAACCTGAAGAATCATAAAGATATTCACATTTATTGGCATAAAAATATTTCTGGTCATTGTAAAGTTATCACACCTGGAGTATACTCAAGGACCTTGGAGCTATCTGCAACATATCTGATTCACAAAGCATTACAATCCTTAGTACACAGTTACAATGATCACTATGAGAAGATAAAATTTTAATGGCTCATAATGTAGGGGGACATTTCATGGCACATAAAAATTGCAAATGGGTGATTGATGTATTTTTTAAAGAAAATGCAATTTTCTTATAATCAAAGACCGTCATTTCGAAATGACTATGATGTGCCTTATTTTACCTAGCTAATTTTCAAGGATGAAAGAGAAAAAAAAACGCAAACCATTTTGGTGAACATGAAAAGAATGCAAAGGGGATTTTATAATACATTTCTCACATGAAAATGTTCTAAAAGTTTGAATGACAGTTTTACTTATAGGCCTTAAAAGGATTATTATCATAGATATGTCAAAATTTACCTTCCATGACAGATATTATGTTGTTACATGTCATAACAAAGGATGAAAATAGCCTGGTGATGCATCCATACTGTAGAATTCTATGTTGGCCTATAAAATAATATTAGAAAGGAATATGTACTGAGTCAGAGAAATGCTCATTATGTAGTGTTAGAGTTAAAAATTATACAACACGTTACAGAGACGGAGTTTGGAGCTGAGATGAAAGGATGGACCATGTAGAGACTGCCATAGCCAGGGATCCACCCCATAATCAGCATCCAAACGCTGACACCATTGCATACACTAGCAAGATTTTATTGAAAGGACGCAGATGTAGCTGTCTCTTGTGAGACTATGCCGGGGCCCAGCAAACACAGAAGTGGATGCTCACAGTCAGCTAATGGATGGATCATAGGGCTCCCAATGGAGGAGCTAGAGAAAGTAGCCAAGGAGCTAAAGGGATCTGCAACTCTATAGGTGGAACAACACTATGAGCTAACCAGTACCCCGGAGCTCTTGACTCTAGCTGCATATATATCAAAAGATGGCCTAGTCGGCCATCACTGGAAAGAGAGGCCCATTGGACTTGCAAACTTTATATGCCCCAGTACAGGGGAATACCAGGGCCAAAAAGGGGGAGTGGGTGGGCAGGGGAGTGGGGGTGGGTGGATATGGGGGACTTTTGGTATAGCATTGGAAATGTAAATGAGTTAAATACCTAATAAAAAATGGAAAAAAAATAAAATAAAAAAAAAATTATACAACACAACATAAGGCTTGGCCACAATGTGAAGCCCTTTTCTTACCCTTCCAAGTACAAACAAAAAGAACACAAATTTTGACAAGATATAAAAGCAAAAAGAGAACAAAAGATATCTTTGGTTTGGAGCCTATAATTGAATTTCATTTTTTGTAGCCTTTTTGCCTGCATTTTAAATTTCTCCTAACAAATATATAACACACACACATACACACACACACACGTACATATTTGTTAAAATGTATATATATTAAGAATCAAGACAATAACTTAAAATATTATGTAAACAGGAGTTGTTATGATAGAAGCTATTATTATTACATTTAAAAAGAATTGAAAATCAATCTACAAAAGTATACAATAGTGAATTGTGTAGCTTTATACTGTTTAAAAGTGCATTCCTACCCAATATTTTGCAATAACGTTTTCTTTTATCATTTGTAATAAAAGTCCCTTCTTGTAATGTGTTATACAGAGTCTATGTCTTTTCCCAACCTGATTGCTTTCTTGTTGTAGAATTTCTAGATCTGCTGCTGACAGAGTGTAGAGGAACTTTAATCCAGTAACATACCTACTCTGGCAAGGGATCATATACAAAGATCTTCTAAGTCTATGTGATCCAGCTGGAATGCAGACATGCTCTGGATTACAATATGATCTGGCTGGAACACTGACATGCTCTTAGGACACACCTTTAATCTCTAATAGTGCAAGTAAGGTTAGTTTATAGACGGAGGCAACCATGTTTGAAAGTGACATCTAATTGAGAGGAAGACAAATTGATGAATCAGAGAAAGATTTGACAGAATAAGTCAGAGATAGGATACACCCAACTGTCCTGAGAACAGACAGGAACGTTAGAGTAGCTCAGGGAGAGAAAGGTTGGAATGACAGTTTTACTTCTTAGGGTCTGTGGACTGTATCATCGGTATTTTGTACTTTTCAGCTAATAGCCACTTATCAGTGAGTACATACCATGCATGTCTTTTTAGGTCTGGAGTACCTCAATCAAGATGATATTTTCTAGTTCTATTAACTTACCTGCAAAATTCATGATTTCCTTGTTTTCAATAGCTGAATAGCATTTTACTGTGTAAATGAACCACATTTTCTGTATCTGTTCTTTAGTTGAGGGACATCTGGGTTGATTCTAGTTTCTGGCTATTATGATTAAGGCTGCTAGGAACATAGTGGAGCATGTGTCCTTGTGATACGGTGGAACATCTTTTAGATATATACCCAGGAGTAGAGTATATCTGGGTCTTCAGGTAAAATTATTTCCAGTTTTTTGAGGACCTGCCAGATTGATTTCCAGAGTAGTTGTACAAGTTTCCAATCCCATCAGCAATGGAGGAGTGTTCCCCTTTCTCCATATCCTTGCTTGAGTTTTTGATCTTAGCTATTCTGATTGATATAAGGTGGAATCTCAGCGTTGTTTTGATTTACATTTCTCTGATGACTAAGACTGTTGAACATTTCTTTAAGTGCTTCTTGGCCATTGGAATTCCTCTATTGAGAGCTCTCTGGGAGTTGCTTATGTATACTATCATATCACCCATGAATAGTGGTACCATGACTTCTTCCTTTCCAATTTGTATCCCCTTGATTTCTTTTTGCTATCTACAATTGCTCTAGCTGGAACTTCAAGTACTATATAGAGTAGATAGGGAGGGAGTGGGCAGCCTTGTCTTGTCCCTGATTTTAGTGGGATTGCTTTAAGTTTCTCTCCATTTAATATGATATTGGCTATTGATTTGCTGTATATTGCTTTTTATTATGTTTAGGTATGTGCCTTGAATTCTTGATCTCTCCAAGTTTTTTAACATAAAGGGCTGTTGGGTTTTGTCAAAGCCCTTTCAACATCAAATGAGATGATCATGTTGTTTTTGTCATTCATTATGTTTATTTAGTGGATTGTGTTGATGGATTTTCATATTTTGAACCATCTCTGCATCCCTGAAATGAAGCTTACTTAATTGTGGTAAATTATGTTTTTGATGTATTCTTGGATTTGGTTTGTGAAAATTTTGTTGGATACTTTTTGTTGATTTTTGTAAGTGAAATTGGTCTGAAATTCTCTTTCTTTGTTGAGTCTGCATGCAGTTTAGTTATCAGGTGACTGTGGCCTCATAGCATGAGTTTGGTAGAGTTCCTTTGTTTCTATTTTGTGGAATAGTTTGATGAGTATTGGTGTTAGCTCCTCTTCGAAGGTTTGGTAGAATTCTGCACTAAAACCATCTGTCCATGGGCTTTTTTGAGTTGGGGAGTTTTTAATGATTGCTTCTATTTTCTTAGAGGTTACGGGACTGTTTAGGTAGTTTACCCAATCTTGATTAAACTTATGTATGTGGTATTTGTCTAGAAAACTATCCATTTCATTTAGATTTTCCAGTTTTGTTAAGTATTAGGCTTTTGTAGAAAAATCTAATGATTTTTTTAAATTTCCTCCATTTCTGTTGTTATATATTTCTTTTCATTTTTAATTTTGTTAATTTGAATACTGTCTCTGTGCCCTTTAGTTAGTGTGGCTAAATGTTTGTCTTGTTTATTTTCTTGAAGAACAAGCTCTTGGTTTTGTTGATTCTTTGTGTTGTTCTCCTTGTTTCTAACTGGTTGATTTCAACCATGAGTTTGAATATTTTCTGCCATTTACTCCTCTTTGGTGTGTTTGCTTCCTTTTTGTTCTAGAGCTTTGGAGTGTGCTGTTAAGTTGCTAGTATAGGATCTCTCCAATTTATTTATGAAGGCACTTAGTGCTATGAATTTTCCTCTTCACATGGCTTTTATTGTGTCTCATAAGTTTGAGTATGTTGCACTTTAATTTTTATTGAATTTAGAAAGTGTTTAATTTCTTTATTTATTTCTTCCCTGACCAAATTATCATTGAGTTGTGGATTGTTCTGTTTCCATGAGTATGTTGGCTTTCTGTTGTTCCTGCTGTTGACATGCAGCCTTATTCCGTGGTGATCTCATAGAATGCAAGGGGTTATTTCAATCTTGTATTTGTTGAGGTTTGTTTTATGTCAAATAATATGGTCAATTTTGGAAATGGTTCTGTGGGGGCTGAGAAGAAGCTATATTCTTCTGTTAAATCCATTTAGTTCATAATGTCTGTTATGTCATGGTGTATCTGTTTAGTTTCTGTTTCAACGACCTGTCTATTGGTGAGAGTGGGGTGTTGAGGTCTTTTACTATTATTCTGTTGGGTTAAATGTGTATTTTGAGCTTTAGTAAAGGTTTTATTTATTTATTTTTCATTGTTTTATTTTTTTTGGATGTGGGTACCTTCACATTTGGGGCATAGACGTTCATAATTGAGACTACTTGGTTTTTCGTTTATTTGTTTGTTTCTGATGAGTATAAAGTATACACCTCAATCTTTTGATTAGTTATGGTTGAAAGTATATTTTATTTGGTACTAGAATGCTTATCCTAGCTTGTTTCTTGGGGTCCCCAAAGTTTGCTTGGAAAATTTTTTTCCAGTCTTTTACTCTGGGATATTTCTGTTTTTGTCACTGCAGTGTGTTTCTTGTATACAGCAGAATGATGTGTCCTGTCTCCTTATCTAGTGTGTTAGCCTGTGCCTTTTTATTGGGGAATTGAGTTCACTGATGTTGAGCAGTATTAATGGCCAATGATTGTTAATTTCTGTTATTTTGTTGTTGAAGGTGGTGGCATGTGCATGTGATTCATGTCTTTTGGGTTTGTTGTGAGAAGATTAATTTCTTATGTTTTCTTGGGTGTAGTTATCCTCTTTTTGTTGGATTTTTCCTTCTAGTATCTTCTGTAGGGCTAGATTAGTAGAAAGATGTTGTTTAAGGTTGGTTTTGTCATGGAATATCTTGCTTTCTCCATCTATGGTAATTGAGAGATTTTCTGGATATAGTAGTCTGGGCTGGCATCTGTGGTCTCTTAGTGTTTGCAAGATGTGTTCAGGATCCTCTAGATTTTAGAGTCTCTGCTGAGCTCAGGTGTAATTCTGATAGGTCTGCCTGTATGTTTTCCTTGGCCTTTTTTCATTACAACTTTTAATGTTCTTTCTTTGTTGTTTATATTGACTGTTTTGATTATTATGTGGTGGGAAGATTTTCTCTTCTGATACAATCTATTTGGTGTTCTGCAGGTTTCTTGTATGTTTATGGCCTTCTCTTTCTTTAGGTTAGGGAAGTTTTATTCTCTGATTTTGTTGAAAATGTTTTCTGGCTCTTTGAGATGGGAATCTTCACCAACTTTTCTATGATTCTTAGGTTTGGTCTTTTCATTGTGTCCTGGATTTCCTGCATATTTTGGGTTAGAAGCTTTTTATGCTTTGTATTTTCTTTGACCAATGTATCAATACCTTCTATGGCATCTTCTATGCCTGAGATTCTCTCTTCCATCTCTTGTATTCTGTTGGTGATGTTTGTGTCTGCAGTTCCTTTTCTCTTTTCTAGGTTTTCCATCTCCAGGGTTGCCTCCATTTGTGATTTCTTTATTTTTTCTATTTTTATTTTTAGGTCTTACTTATTTTGTTTAATTCCTTCATTTGTTTGATTGTATTTTCTTGTAATTCTTTAAGGAATTTATTTGTTTTCTCTTTAAGAGCTTCTACCTGTTTAACTGAATGTCTTTAAGGAAATTATTTTTATCCTTTTTAAAGGCCTCTATCATCTTTATGAGATGGGATTTAAGGTCAGAATCTTGCTCTTCAGGTATGTTAGGGTATCCAAGGCTTGCTGTAGTAGGAGAGCTGGGTTCTGATGGTGCCAAATTGCATTGGCTTCTGTTAATTATGTTCTAGTGCTTGCCTTTTGCCATGTTGTTGTCTTTGGTGTTAACTGGCCTAGGTGTTCTGGATTGCAGCAAGCCTCCTTGGACACAGTTGGAACTGTGTGTCCTGGGTTAGAACAGGCCTCCTGGGAGGCAGGTGGTGCTGTGTTTCTTTTTAGATCAGGCCTACTGTGCCCCTGGTTAGACTAGTCCTCCTGGGAGACAGGCAGAGCTGTGGGT
The DNA here is from genome assembly GCF_000001635.26 of Mus musculus. Taxonomy (NCBI): domain Eukaryota; kingdom Metazoa; phylum Chordata; class Mammalia; order Rodentia; family Muridae; genus Mus; species Mus musculus. The sequence continues at coordinate 48,878,288 of NC_000070.6, forward strand.
TAGGGGTGAAGGCGCACTGATCTGCCGTGGGTGCAGGGAGTTGTCTAATTATGGTTCTTTAATGCTTCAATCTTCTTTCTAGCCCACTCCCCATCAGAGGTAGGAAAAAAGAAAGGTTAATAGGAAATGGGGGTTACGGATCTGTTTAAAAGTAGTTCATTTGGGGTGATTTCAATCTTCATTGTCAGTAGTCTATTCCACTAGCAAAACACCAAACACATATCAGCAGTGACATTCCAGTCCACTCAGCAAATACCAAATACAAATCAGTAGCAGTGACTTCAATCCAGAAGAAACCTTGAGGATCTGCCGATTGACAGGTGTCTGCAGAAATGGCAAGAAGCAACTCAAATACCACCAGAAGTTTTTTTGGTTCTATCTGTGAAATGATAGAAAGTGATGATCATGGAAGAAAGCAAGAGGAGTCAGTGCAAGAGTGTTGTTAGCGAAGACCAGCGTCAAGGGAGCCCAACGGCCAGCAAAGAGTTACAAAGTAAACCAATGCCAGAGTATCATCTATTGTCTGTGGGGTTATATAAAGAAAATAAACCTTATATTCTTTTTAAATATCCTGTGTCCTCTCAAGTGTCTGCTTCAGTGAAACACCACTTGCCCTTTCACCATGCAGCTTCCAGAAAAACACTGTGTGTCTGCTTCAGCAAAACATCCGTTCATAAGACAGTTTCCAGAAAAACATCACAGGACAGAACTAAGTCTCCAACAAAACCAGAAATTTTCACTTCAAGTGCTGCTGTTCATCTTGGACTCATCATTCAGAGCTCAGCTTAGACAATAGTGTTTGTTTTAAAACATCTACCTCTCTCTTTCTCTCTCTCTCTCTCTCTCTCTCTCATCTATCTATTATCTTTCTATGTATATCTATTATCTATGCATCTATGTATCTCATTCTATTTTTATCTATCTATCTATCTATCTATCTATCTATCTATCTATCTATCTATCTATCTATCTATCTATCTCTCCATCCATCCATCCATCCATCCATCCATCCATCCATCCATCCATCTAACTTTGCATGTGCACATGTCAGGTGTGAAGGTCAGAGGACAACCTGTGGGTATTGGTTCTCTCCTTCCACATTTGGGTCCTGAGCATTGCACTCAGGTCCTCAGTAAATTAACTCAGGTTGGCAGGGAACACCTTTATCTCTGAGCCATCTATCCAGCCTAAATTGCTATTGTTCAAGCCACCATTTGTGGTAATTTGTTACAATAACCCTAGAAAACTAATATAAATGGAAAATTGAAAAAGATGCATCTGATGATCAGTAGATTCGCCTTTTGTAGAAATGTGACCTTTAAAATTTAGTCAATTTAACTGTCCAATGTTAGTTACACATGTTAGAAGCACATGATCTTAATACAATTCTTTAAAAGTCCATCTTTCTGGGTATATACATATTTATAAACCATGGTTCCTATGTATTATAAAAATTTAATAGCTACAATAGTAATGAAATGAATTACAAATTCTTTTTCTTGCTTTGTTTTTGGGTTTTGGGGGACAAAGTCTTACTGTGTATCAATGATTGGACTTGCACTTGTGAGATTTTTTTGCCTCCATCCCTGCCAAGTGCTGGGATATAGATTCTTGTATTTTTTTCCCTGTCAAGTGCAAAATTTTTATTGATCTCAGAATAATTTTACTGAAGTGAAAATTTGAAAGGTTTCAGGTCTCGAGTTTGGGAGCCAAGGGAAGAGCCTTCTTTAATGTGTTTCAAGTTAGTTAATAAATTAATTCAAATGTGAGAACTTAGAAATCAAAAGGGTAGGGAGTGAAGTGGAATAGAATTAAAGTTTGAGTATAATTTTTTTTTGCTTAGTTTCATATGTTAAATACTTGGCTCCCTGCTGGTGGCGAAATATTGGAAGGTTCTGGAAAACTGTCAGGTGGATCCTAACTGGAGGAAGCAGGCTACTATGGATGTGCCTATAAAGGTTGTGCCTGCTTCCTAGACCCTTTCTCATGGCTTCCTGTCCACTCTGCCTGAGGTGAACAGCTTTTCCACACACTTTAACTGCCATGATGGGCGGTTGTGACCACTACAGACCTAGAAATGGGAGATAAATAGCTATAGACTGAATCTCCAAGCCCACAAGCCCAAATGAAAAATGCTTCTCTTTAAACTAGTGACTCTCAACCTGTGATTCTAGAACCCTTTGGGGGTTGCATATCAGATATCCTGCATATCAGATATTTACATTATGATTTGTAACAGTAGCAAATTGCAGTCATGAAGTAATGAAATAATTTTATGGTTGGGGGTCACCACAACAGAAGGGACTGTAGTAAAGGGTCATAGCATTAACGATGCTGAGAACCACTGCTTTAAATTGTTTGTCAGGTACTTAACCACAGCAATGTCAAACTGATGGATGTGGTGTGGTATACTATTCAGGGTTTAGTATAACAAGTAGAAACCCCTCTCAGCATTTCAAGTGAGAAATAATTCAATGCAGGCCAATGGAGATATGGTGAATGTGGAAAGCCACCGGAAGCCATTGATCTGACCTACCACCAGCACTTTGAGAATCAGAACGTTACAGAGACCTTGTGAAAATTTTATATCAGCACATTAGGAGACCTTGGGAAACATGCAGAGATACTTGAAACATTCTCCACATGTAAGACCCAGGGCTACTGCAGGACCGTGTGTGGGAGCAAGGATGTAGTCTTTCTTGCTTTCTATACTTATAATCATGCACAACAGTCTGTCACTGTCATTCTCTAAACTGAAACTCTGCCTCAGTGCTCTGGAAAGTGTAGTCATCCGTCCCCAGTCCTGTATAATACAGGTCGGAGTGTAAAGGGAGAACTTGAAAGCTAAATTTCAAACAGAGAGTCTGCCCAGAACC